>NC_090385.1:103136374-103503635 GCF_036365525.1 Heterodontus francisci | reverse complement strand
TGGGAGGAGGAGAAGGGGTGGGGTGGGGGAGGAGGAGAAGGGGTGGGGTGGGGGAGGAGGAGAAGGGGTGGGGTGGGGGAGGAGGAGAAGGGGTGGGGTGGGGGAGGAGGAGAAGGGGTGGGTGGGGGAGGAGGAGAAGGGGTGGGGGTGGGGGAGGAGGAGAAGGGGTGGGGTGGGGGAGGAGGAGAAGGGGTGGGGTGGGGGAGGAGGGAGAAGGGGTGGGGTGGGGGGAGGAGGAGAAGGGGTGGGGTGGGGAGGGGAGGGAGGAGGAGGAGAAGGGGTGGGGTGGGGTGGGGAGGAGGAGAAGGGGGGGTGGGGTGGGAGGAGGAGGAGAAGGGGTGGGGTGGGGAGGAGAAGGGGTGGGGTGGGGAGGAGAAGGGGTGGGGTGGGGAGGAGAAGGGTGGGTGGGGAGGAGAAGGGGTGGGGTGGGGAGGAGAAGGGGTGGGGTGGGGAGGAGAAGGGGTGGGGTGGGGAGGAGAAGGGGTGGGGTGGGGAGGAGAAGGGTGGGGTGGGAGGAGAAGGGGTGGGTGGGGAGGAGAAGGGGGTGGGGTGGGGAGGAGAAGGGGTGGGGTGGGGAGGAGAGGGGTGGGGGTGGGGAGGAGAAGGGGTGGGGTGGGGAGGAGAAGGGGTGGGGTGGGGAGGAGAAGGGGTGGGGTGGGGAGGAGAAGGGGTGGGGTGGGGAGGAGAAGGGGTGGGGTGGGGAGGAGAAGGGGTGGGGTGGGGAGGAGAAGGGGTGGGGTGGGGAGGAGAAGGGGTGGGGTGGGAGGAGAAGGGGTGGGGTGGGGAGGAGGGGGAGGAGAAGGGGTGGGGTGGGGAGGAGGGGGAGGAGAAGGGGTGGGGTGGGGAGGAGGGGGAGGAGAAGGGGTGGGGTGGGGAGGAGGGGGAGGAGAAGGGGTGGGGTGGGGAGGAGGGGGAGGAGAAGGGGTGGGGTGGGGAGGAGGGGAGGAGAAGGGGTGGGGTGGGGAGGAGGAGGAGGAGGAGGAGAGGGGTGGGGTGGGGAGGAGGAGGAGGAGGAGGAGAAGGGGTGGGGTGGAGGAGGAGAAGGGGTGGGGTGGAGGAGGAGGAGGAGGAGAAGGGGTGGGGTGGAGGAGGAGGAGGAGAAGGGGTGGGGTGGGGGAGGAGGAGAAGGGGTGGGGTGGGGGAGGAGGAGAAGGGGTGGGGTGGGGGAGGAGGAGAAGGGGTGGGGTGGGGGAGGAGGAGAAGGGGTGGGGTGGGGGAGGAGGAGAAGGGGTGGGGTGGGGGAGGAGGAGAAGGGGTGGGGTGGGGGAGGAGGAGAAGGGGTGGGGTGGGGGGAGGAGGAGAAGGGGTGGGGTGGGGGAGGAGGAGAAGGGGTGGGGTGGGGGAGGAGGAGAAGGGGTGGGGTGGGGGAGGAGGAGAAGGGGTGGGGTGGGGGAGGAGGAGAAG
Source organism: Heterodontus francisci (assembly GCF_036365525.1). Classification (NCBI taxonomy): domain Eukaryota; kingdom Metazoa; phylum Chordata; class Chondrichthyes; order Heterodontiformes; family Heterodontidae; genus Heterodontus; species Heterodontus francisci. The sequence continues at coordinate 103,502,231 of NC_090385.1, read as the reverse complement.
GGGTGGGGTGGGGGAGGAGGAGAAGGGGGTGGGGTGGGGGAGGAGGAGAAGGGGTGGGGTGGGAGGGAGGAGGAGGAGAAGGGGTGGGGTGGGGGAGGAGGAGAAGGGGTGGGGTGGGGGAGGAGGAGAAGGGGTGGGGTGGGGGAGGAGGAGAAGGGGTGGGGTGGGGGAGGAGGAGGGGTGGGGTGAGGAGGAGGGGTGGGGTGGGGAGGAGAAGGGGTGGGGTGGGGAGGAGAAGGGGTGGGGTGGGGAGGAGAAGGGGTGGGGTGGGGAGGAGGGGGGAGGAGAAGGGGTGGGGTGGGGAGGAGGGGGAGGAGAAGGGGTGGGGTGGGGAGGAGGGGGAGGAGAAGGGGTGGGGTGGGGAGGAGGGGGAGGAGAAGGGGTGGGGTGGGAGGAGGGGGAGGAGAAGGGGTGGGGTGGGGAGGAGGGGGAGGAGAAGGGGTGGGGTGGGGAGGAGGAGGAGGAGGAGGAGAAGGGGTGGGGTGGAGGAGGAGGAGGAGAAGGGGTGGGGTGGGGGAGGAGGAGAAGGGGTGGGGTGGGGGAGGAGGAGAAGGGGTGGGGTGGGGAGGAGGAGAAGGGGTGGGGTGGGGGAGGAGGAGAAGGGGTGGGGTGGGGGAGGAGGAGAAGGGGTGGGGTGGGGGAGGAGGAGGGGGAAGGGGTGGGTGGGGGAGGAGGAGAAGGGGTGGGGTGGGGGGAGGAGGAGGGGAAGGGGTGGGGTGGGGAGGAGGAGGGGAAGGGGTGGGGGGGGGAGGAGGAGGGGAAGGGGTGGGGGGGGGGGAGGAGGAGGGGAAGGGGTGGGGGGGGGGGAGGAGGAGGGGAAGGGGTGGGGGGGGGGAGGAGGAGGGGAAGGGGTGGGGGGGGGGGAGGAGGAGGGGAAGGGGTGGGGGGGGGGGGGAGGAGGAGGGGAAGGGGTGGGGGGGGGAGGAGGAGGGAAGGGGTGGGGGGGGGAGGAGGAGGGGAAGGGGTGGGGGGGGGGAGGAGGGGAAGGGTGGGGGGGGGGAGGAGGAGGGGAGGGTGGGGGGGGGGAGGAGGAGGGGAAGGGGTGGGGGGGGGAGGAGGAGGGGAAGGGGTGGGGGGGGGGAGGAGGAGGGGAAGGGGTGGGGGGGGGAGGAGGAGGGGAAGGGGTGGGGGGGGGAGGAGGAGGGGAAGGGGTGGGGGGGGGGAGGAGGAGGGGAAGGGTGGGGGGGGGGAGGAGGAGGGGAAGGGGTGGGGGGGGGGAGGAGGAGGGGAAGGGGTGGGGGGGGGGAGGAGGAGGGGAAGGGGTGGGGGGGGGGGGAGGAGGAGGGGAAGGGGTGGGGGGGGGGGAGGAGGAGGGGAAGGGGTGGGGGGGGGGGAGGAGGAGGGGAAGGGGTGGGGGGGGGGGGAGGAGGAGGGGAAGGGGTGGGGGGGGGGGGAGGAGGAGGGGAAGGGGTGGGGGGGGGGGAGGAGGAGGGGAAGGGGTGGGGGGGGGGGGAGGAGGAGGGGAAGGGGTGGGGGGGGGGGGGAGGAGGAGGGGAAGGGGTGGGGGGGGGGAGGAGGAGGGGGAAGGGGTGGGGGGGGGAGGAGGAGGGGAAGGGGTGGGGGGGGGGGAGGAGGAGGGGAAGGGGTGGGGGGGGGGGAGGAGGAGGGGGGGAAGGGGTGGGGGGGAGGAGGAGGGGAAGGGGTGGGGGGGGGGGAGGAGGAGGGGAAGGGGTGGGGGGGGGGGAGGAGGAGGGGAAGGGGTGGGGGGGGGGGGAGGAGGAGGGGAAGGGGTGGGGGGGGGGGGGAGGAGGAGGGAAGGGGTGGGGGGGGGGGGGAGGAGGAGGGGAAGGGGTGGGGGGGGGGGGGGAGGAGGAGGGGAAGGGGTGGGGGGGGGGGGAGGAGGAGGGGAAGGGGTGGGGGGGGGGGGGAGGAGGAGGGGAAGGGGTGGGGGGGGGGGGAGGAGGAGGGGAAGGGGTGGGGGGGGGGGGAGGAGGAGGGGAAGGGGTGGGGGGGGGGGGGGAGGAGGAGGGAAGGGGTGGGGGGGGGGGGGAGGAGGAGGGGAAGGGGTGGGGGGGGGGGGAGGAGGAGGGGAAGGGGTGGGGGGGGGGGGAGGAGGTGGGGAAGGGGTGGGGGGGGGGGAGGAGGAGGGGAAGGGGTGGGGGGGGGGGAGGAGGAGGGAAGGGGTGGGGGGGGGGGAGGAGGAGGGGAAGGGGTGGGGGGGGGGGAGGAGGAGGGGAAGGGGGTGGGGGGGGGGAGGAGGAGGGGAAGGGGTGGGGGGGGGGGAGGAGGAGGGGAAGGGGTGGGGGGGGGAGGAGGAGGGGAAGGGGTGGGGGGGGGGAGGAGGGGGAAGGGGTGGGGGGGGGGAGGAGGAGGGGAAGGGGTGGGGGGGGGGAGGAGGAGGGGAAGGGGTGGGGGGGGGGGAGGAGGAGGGGAAGGGGTGGGGGGGGGGGAGGAGGAGGGGAAGGGGGGGGGGGGGGGAGGAGGAGGGGAAGGGGTGGGGGGGGGGGAGGAGGAGGGGAAGGGGGTGGGTGGGGGGGGGAGGAGGGGAAGGGGTGGGGGGGGGGGAGGAGGAGGGGAGGGGTGGGGGGGGGGGGAGGAGGAGGGGAAGGGGTGGGGGGGGGGGAGGAGGAGGGGAAGGGGTGGGGGGGGGGGAGGAGGAGGGGAAGGGGTGGGGGGGGGGAGGAGGAGGGGAAGGGGTGGGGGGGGGGGGGAGGAGGAGGGGAGGGGTGGGGGGGGGGGAGGAGGAGGGGAAGGTGGGGGGGGGGGGAGGAGGAGGGGAAGGGGTGGGGGGGGGGGAGGAGGAGGGAAGGGGTGGGGGGGGGGGAGGAGGAGGGGAAGGGGTGGGGGGGGGGGGAGGAGGAGGGGAAGGGGTGGGGGGGGGGAGGAGGAGGGGAAGGGGTGGGGGGGGGGGGAGGAGGAGGGGAAGGGGTGGGGGGGGGGGAGGAGGAGGGGAAGGGGTGGGGGGGGGGGGGAGGAGGAGGGGAAGGGGTGGGGGGGGGGGAGGAGGAGGGGAAGGGGTGGGGGGGGGAGGAGGAGGGGAAGGGGTGGGGGGGGGGAGGAGGAGGGGAAGGGGTGGGGGGGGGGAGGAGGAGGGGAAGGGGTGGGGGGGGGGAGGAGGAGGGGAAGGGGTGGGGGGGGGGAGGAGGAGGGGAAGGGGTGGGGGGGGGAGGAGGAGGGGAAGGGGTGGGGGGGGGGAGGAGGAGGGGAAGGGGTGGGGGGGGGAGGAGGAGGGGAAGGGGTGGGGGGGGGGGAGGAGGAGGGGAAGGGGTGGGGGGGGGAGGAGGAGGGGAAGGGGTGGGGGGGGGAGGAGGAGGGGAAGGGGTGGGGGGGGTGGAGGAGGGGAAGGGGTGGGGGGGGAGGAGGAGGGGAAGGGGTGGGGGGGGGAGGAGGGGAAGGGGTGGGGGGGGGGAGGAGGGGAAGGGGTGGGGGAGGAGGAGGGGAAGGGGTGGGGGGGGGAGGAGGGGAAGGGGTGGGGGGGGGGGGAGGAGGAGGGGAGGGGAGGGGGGAGGGAGGAGGGGAAGGGAGGAGGGGAAGGAGGAGGGAAGGGGTGGTGGAGGGAAGGGGTGGGGGTGGAGGAGGGGAAGGGGTGGGGGTGGAGGAGGGGAGGGGTGGGGGGGAGGAGGGGAAGGGGTGGGGGGGAGGAGGGGAAGGGGTGGGGGGGGGAGGAGGGGAAGGGGTGGGGGGGGAGGAGGGGAAGGGGTGGGGGGGGAGGAGGGGAAGGGGTGGGGGGGGGAGGAGGGGAAGGGGTGGGGGGGGGGAGGGGTGGGGGGGGTGGGGGGAGGAGAGGAGGGGAAGGGGTGGGGGGTGGGGAGGAGGAGGGGAAGGGGTGGGGGGTGGGGAGGAGGAGGGGAAGGGGTGGGGGTGGGGAGGAGGAGGGGAAGGGGTGGGGGGTGGGGAGGAGGAGGGGAAGGGGTGGGGGGTGGGGAGGAGGAGGGGAAGGGGTGGGGGGTGGGGAGGAGGAGGGGAAGGGGTGGGGGGTGGGGAGAGAGGAGGGGAAGGGGTGGGGGGTGGGGAGAGGAGGGGAAGGGGTGGGGGGGGAGAGAGGAGGGGAAGGGGTGGGGGGGGGAGAGGAGGGGAAGGGGTGGGGGGGGGAGAGAGGAGGGGAAGGGGTGGGGGGGGGAGAGAGGAGGGGAAGGGGTGGGGGGGGGGAGAGGAGGGGAAGGGGTGGGGGGGGAGAGGAGGGGAAGGGGTGGGGGGGGGGAGAGGAGGGGAAGGGGTGGGGGGGGGGGGAGAGGAGGGGAAGGGGTGGGGGGGGGGGAGAGGAGGGGAAGGGGTGGTGGGGGGAGAGGAGGGGAAGGGGTGGAGAGGAGGGGAAGGGTGGGGGGGGGGGAGGGAGGGAGGGTGGGGGGGGGAGAGGAGGGGAAGGGTGGGGGGGGGGGGAGAGGAGGGGAAGGGGTGGGGGGGGGAGAGAGGAGGGGAGGGGTGGGGGGGGAGAGAGGAGGGGAGGGGTGGGGGGGGGAGAGAGGAGGGGAAGGGGTGGGGGGGGGAGAGAGGAGGGGAAGGGGTGGGGGGGGGAGAGAGGAGGGGAAGGGTGGGGGGGAGAGAGGTGGGGAAGGGGTGGGGGGGGGAGAGAGGAGGGGAAGGGGTGGGGGGGGGGAGAGAGGAGGGGAAGGGGTGGGGGGGGGAGAGAGGAGGGGAAGGGTGGGGGGGGGGAGAGAGGAGGGGAAGGGGTGGGGGGGGGAGAGAGAGGGGAAGGGGTGGGGGGGGGAGAGAGGAGGGGAAGGGGTGGGGGGGGGAGAGAGGAGGGGAAGGGGTGGGGGGGGGGGAGAGAGGAGGGGAAGGGGGGGGGGGGGGAGAGGAGGGGGAAGGGGTGGGGGGGGGGAGAGGAGGGGGAAGGGGTGGGGGGGGGAGAGGAGGGGAAGGGGTGGGGGGGGGAGAGGAGGGGAAGGGGTGGGGGGGGGGAGGGAGGGGGAAGGGGTGGGGGGGGGAGAGGAGGGGAAGGGGTGGGGGGGGGGGAGAGGAGGGGAAGGGGTGGGGGGGGGGGAGAGGAGGGGAAGGGGTGGGGGGGGAGAGGAGGGGAAGGGGTGGGGGGGGAGAGGAGGGGAAGGGGGGGGGAGAGAGGAGGGGAAGGGGTGGGGGGGGGGAGAGAGGAGGGAAGGGGTGGGGGGGGGAGAGAGGAGGGGAAGGGGTGGGGGGGGGGAGAGAGGAGGGGAAGGGGTTGGGGGGGGGGAGAGAGGAGGGGAAGGGGTGGGGGGGGGAGAGAGGAGGGGAAGGGGGGTGGGGGGGGGGGAGAGAGGAGGGGAAGGGGTGGGGGGGGGGGAGAGAGGGGGAAGGGGTGGGGGGGGGAGAGGAGGGGAAGGGGTGGGGGGGGGAGAGAGGGGGGAAGGGGTGGGGGGGGAGAGGAGGGGAGGGGTGGGAGAGGAGGGGAAGGGGTGGGGGGGGAGAGGAGGGGAAGGGTGGGGGGGGAGAGGAGGGAAGGGGGGGGAGAGGAGGGGAGGGGGGTGAGGAGGGGAAGGGGGGAGAGGAGGGGAAGGGGGGGGAGGAGGGGAAGGGGGGGTGAGGAGGGGAAGGGGGGGAGAGGAGGGGAAGGGGAGTGAGGGGAGTGGGAGGGGAGAGGGGAGTGAGGGGGGAGGGGGGAGTGAGGGGGGAGGGGGAGTGAGGGGGGAAGGGGAGTGAGGGGGAAGGGGGAGGTGGGGGGGAAGGGGAGTGAGGGGGGAAGGGGAGTGAGGGGGGAAGGGGAGTGAGGGGGGAAGGGGAGTGAGGGGGGAAGGGGAGTGAGGGGGGAAGGGGAGTGAGGGGGGAAGGGGAGTGAGGGGGAAGGAAGGCTCCGTTCACCTACCGGCTCGTGCTAAGGGCAGCGAATTTCACGCACTTTCCGCCGGCGAAGCAACAATTCGTCACTTCCTTTCCGGCTGTGACTCTATTAAACATGGCCGTTATCCTAACCGGAAGGTGAGGTTGCCAAGGTAACAAGGGTCGTCAAACAGGAGCAAAGCGTTGAGATCACACGGGGGAACCAGAGACAAGCGGAAATAAGAGAGACAACTGGGGATAAACACAGATGACAGATAGCCGGTGATCAGCACAGCCAATCAAGAATAAGAATATAAAAACTGGGAGTAGGCCATTCGATGCCTCGTGCCTTTTCGTTCAACAAGATCGTGGCCGGTTTTCTCCCTGAACTCCCATATCCCTCACTACCTGGAAACCTATCGATCGCAGCCTTCAATAAACATAACAGCTGGGCAACGACTGTTTGCTGGATGGACAATTCCAAATATTCACACAACACACTGAGTGAAGAAATTTCTTTTCAATCCAGTGTGAAATAGCGTTCCCTTATCCTTTAGTTCCAGAGTCTATGGACATCTATCCAGAATACTCAGCATCGCTATAGCAAGTGTACGAGCAAACATTGACTACTTGTGCAAGTGAAAACAATGCCAGATATCTCACTTAATCAGTTTCAATATCTTGATTTGAAAGTGAGTCATAAGCCAGGATTTTAGTCTGGCGACAGGGGTCTCGACATCCAGAAAAAGCGACACCAAGATCGCGGGTGGCCTCTTGTCTGGAAGGCCCACTGAATCTAGTACCAATCAGGCACTTAAATGGAGAGTGGTAGCCTTCCACAGGATCAAGGACTCCATTGCTGGAAGTCCTGTGCAGGCAGTGGCTGCTGCTGGAAAATCCGCTAAAGGACGCTGAGGATCGTTGCTGGACCCAGGCCAGAGGTTTTATTTTATTTATTTAATTTAGAGATACAGCACTGAAACAGGCCCTTCAGCCCACCGAGTCTGTGCTAACCAACAGCCACCCATTTATACTAATCCTACATTAATCCCATATTCCTACCACATCCCCACCATTCTCCTACCACCTACCTACACTAGGTAGAGGCAATTTACAATGGCCAATTTATTTATCAACCTGCAAGTCTTTGGCTGTGGAGGAAACTGGAGCACCCGGCGAAAACCCACGCGGTCACAGGGAGAACTTGCAAACTCCGCATAGGCAGTACCCAGAACCGAACCCGGGTCGCTGGAGCTGTGAGGCTGCAGTGCTAACCACTGCGCCACTGTGCCGAAAAATGGGAGGGCTCTCGTCGGGTAGTTGTCGTAGGGGAGGGGGGAATAGGGGGATCAGCAGCAAGGGCAGTGGGGTGCCTGATGCCGGTTCTCTTTTTCAGGCACTAGGTGCCTTACAACGAGGGACCCCCCTCCACCCTCCCCCACCCTCCATCCTGGAGCTAGAAAGCAGCCCACACAGTTTTTCGTGCCATGCTTCCCAAGCGATGACAGGGATGTCCACCACACGGCTAATAGCGGCTGTGCCAAGAAGAGGCCCTTAATTGGGGTTAATTGCCCACTAATTGCTCACAAGGTGGGAGTAGATTGGGCAGTTAGTTTTATTTCGGCTGGCGCAGACACGATGGGCTGAATGGCCTCATTCTGTGCCATAATTTTTCGATGGTTCTATGGTTAAGGGCCTCAATTGGCAGCGGGGCAGGAAGGCCATCCTGCCCCAGACTAAATTTTGGCAGAGGCAGGATGGTAGCAAGACTTTCCTTATTTTATACTCCATTCCCCTTGCAATAAGTACCAATATTTCATTTGCCTTCCTAATTACTTGCAGTACCTTTTTTTGATTCATGTACAAGGACACCCAGATCTCTATGTACTGCAGCATTCTGGAGTCTCTCTTCATGTAAATATTCTGCTTTTCTCTTCTTCCTGCCAAAGTGGATAACCTCACATTTTCCCACATTATACTCCATCTGCCCAGTCACTTAACCTATCTATATCACTTTGCAGATATTTTGGCTTGGATAACATCCGGGTGACAGGGGTCTCGACCACCAGCAAAAGTGCCGGCGAGATCTCTACGTTGCCTCCTCTGGGGAAGGCCCGCCAGATCAAGTGCCAATTAGGCACATGGGTGGACAGTGGCCGGCCTTCCCTGGGATCATGTTCCCAGTGGCGGAAGTCCCGACTGCTGAGAGCTGCCGACCAATCAGAGGTCGGCAGCTCTTTCGCTGAGCAGCACCACTGTGAAGCGATGGTCGCTGCCAGTACTCAACTCACCCAAGGCCCTGGAACCAAGTCACAGGTAAGTCTCAGTGGGAGGGTTTTCGCGGGGCGGAGGTTGTGGGGGAGGGGATTTAGGGGGGTCGGCAGCAAGGACAGGGGGTGGCTCTCAGTGGCCGACCCCCCCCCCCCCCCCATCTTCCTGATGCCGGATCCCTCGTTCAGGCACTACATGCTATACGGGTTTGTTTAGCGAGCTTCCCGTGTGGCAACTGGCCCACCCGTAGCTGGGCTAATTCCGGCAGCGGGGTGATGAGGCCCTTAATTGGGCATTAATTGCCCACTTAAGGGCCTCAATTGATGGCAGGGCAGGAAGGCCATACACTCCCTGGACTTAATTTGGGTGGAGATGGGCGGCAGCCGTCCTGCCCGATTATATGTTCTCCCCACCTCCAAACTCGAGCATAAAATTCTCCCCTTTGTGTCCTCCTACCTATCTTTGTTTCGGCCACAAATTTGACGACAATATTGCCATGTAAAATGCAACGCACCAAGGCTCCTTAGACAGTACCTTCCAAACCCGTGACCTCCACCAACTAGAAGGACAAGGGCAGCAAGTGCATGGGAACACCACCACCTGCAAGTTCCCCTCCAAGTTACACACCATCCTGACTTGGAACTATATCGCTGTTCCTTCACTGGGTCAAAATTCTGCAACTCCCTTCCTAACAGCACTGTGGGTGTACCTACCTCACATGGACTGCAGCGGTTCAAGAAGGCAGCTCACCACCACATTCTCAAGGGGTATTAGGGATGAGCCAGTGACGCCCACATCCCATGAATGAATAAAAAAAAGTCAAGGAAAACCCAAAAGTGTTATATAAATACATAAAGCGCAAGTGGATAACTAAGAAAAGAGTAGGGAGACCAGTGAGAGACCAAAAAGGGAACTTGTGTGTGGAGGCGGAAGATATGGGCATGGTTCTTAATGACTACTTTGTGTCTGCTTTCACAAAAGAGCGTGACGAAGCAGACATTGTCATATAGAAGGAGTATGACATATTGGATGGTATAAACATAGTGAGAGAGGAAATATTAAGGGTATAGCATCTTTGAAAGTGGAAAATTGCCAGGTCCTGATGAAATGTATCTCATGCTGCTAACGGAAGCAAAGAAGGAAGTAGCAGAGGCTCTGACAATCAATTTCCAATCATCTGGCTACAGATGTGATGCTAATGGACTGGAGTACTGGTAATGTCGAGTCGAAGAGACTTAGCAGTTGGCAGGAAAAAAGACAGAAGCGCAAGGGGAGAGCCAACTGTGTAACAGCCCCGACAAACAAATTTTTCTGCAGCACCTGTGGAAGAGTCTGTCACTCTAGAATTGGCCTTTATAGCCACTCCAGGCGCTGCTTCACAAACCACTGACCACCTCCAGGCGCGTATCCATTGTCTCTCGAGATAAGGAGGCCAAAGAAGAAGACTGAATTAGAATTAGAACATTAGAACATTACAGCGCAGTACAGGCCCTTCGGCCCTCGATGTTGCGCCGACCTGTGAAACCATCTGACCTACACTATTCCATTTTCATCCATATGTCTATCCAATGACCACTTAAATGCCCTTAAAGTTGGCGAATCTACTACTGCTGCAGGCAGGGCGTTCCACGCCCTTACTACTCTCTGAGTAAAGAAACTACCTCTCACATCTGTCCTATATCTATCACCCCTCAACTTGAAGCTATGTCCCCTCATGTTTGCCATCACCATCCGAGGAAAAAGACGCTCACTATCCACCCTATCTAACCCTCTGATTATCTTATATGTCTCTATTAAGTCACCTCTCCTCCTCCTTCTCTCCAACGAAAACAACCTCAAGTCCCTCAGCCTTTCCTCGTAAGACCTTCCCTCCATACCAGGCAACATCCTAGTAAATCTCCTCAGCACCCTTTCCAAAGCTTCCACATCCTTCCTATAATGCGGTGACCAGAACTGCACGCAATACTCCAGGTGCGGTCTCACCAGAGTTTTGTACAGCTGCAGCATGACCTCGTGGCTCCGAAACTCGATCCCCCTACTAATAAAAGCTAACACACCATATGCCTTCTTAACAGCCCTATTAACCTGGGTAGCAACCTTCAGGGATTTATTCACCTGGACACCAAGATCTCTCTGTTCATCTACACGACCAAGAATATTCCCATTAGCCCAGTACTCTGCATTCCTGTTACTCCTTCCAAAGTGAGTCACCTCGCACTTTTCCGCGTTAAACTCCATTTGCCATCTCTCAGCCCAGCTCTGCAGCCTATCTATGTCCCTCTGTACCCTACAACATCCTTCGGCACTATCCACAACTCCACCGACCTTAGTGTCATCTGCAAATTTACTAACCCACCCTTCTACACCCTCTTCCAGGTCATTTATAAAAATGACAAACAGCAGTGGCCCCAAAACAGATCCTTGCGGTACACCACTAGTAACTAAACTCCAGGATGAACATTTGCCATCAACCACCACCCTCTGTCTTCTTTCAGCTAGCCAATTTCTGATCCAAAGCTCTAAATCACCTTCAACCCCATACTTGCGTATTTTCTGCAATAGCCTACCGTGGGGAACCTTATCAAACGCCTTACTGAAATCCATATACACCACATCCACTGCTTTACCCTCATCCACCTGTTTGGTCACCTTCTCGAAAAACTCAATAAGGTTTGTGAGGCACAACCTACCGTCACAAAATCGTGCTGACTATCTCTAATTAACTTATTCTTTTCAAGATGATTATAAATCCTGTCTCTTATAACCTTTTCCAACATTTTACCCACAACCGAAGTAAGGCTCACAGGTCTATAATTACCAGGGCTGTCTCTACTCCCCTTCTTGAACAAGGGGACAACATTTGCTATCCTCCAATCTTCCAGCACTATTCCTGTCGACAATGACGACATAAAGATCAAGGACAAAGGCTCTGCAATCTCCTCCCTAGCTTCCCAGAGAATCCTAGGATAAATCCCATCTGGCCCAGGGGACTTATCTATTTTCACACTTTCCAAAATTGCTAACACCTCCTCCTTGTGAACCTCAATCCCATCTAGCCTAGTAGCCTGAATCTCAGTATTCTCCTCGACAACATTTTCTTTCTCTACTGTAAATACTGACGCAAAATATTCATTTAACACTTCCCCTATCTCCTCTGATTCCACACACAACTTCCCACTACTATCCTTGATTTGCCCTAATCTAACTCTAGTCATTCTTTTATTCCTGATATACCTATGGAAAGCCTTAGGGTTTTCCCTGATCCTATCCGCCAATGACTTCTCGTGTCCTCTCCTTGCTCTTCTTAGCTCTCCCTTTAGATCCTTCCTGGCTAGCTTGTAGCTCTCAAGCGCCCTAACTGAGCCTTCTCGTCTCATCCTAACATAAGCCTTCTTCTGGTAATGTTGTGCCATCGTTTAAAAAGGGAAGAGGGGATAGACCAACTAATTATAGGCCAGTCAGCCTAACCTTAGCGGTGGGCAAATTATTGGAAAAAATTCTGAGGGACAGCATAAAATGTCATTTGAAGAGGGACGAATCAATCAAGGAGAGTCGGTAATGGATTTGTTAAGGGAAGGTTACGTCTGACTAAATTGATGGAATTTTTTGAGAAGGTAACAAGTAAGGTCAATGAGAGTAGCATATTTGATGCTTTCTCCTTGGAATTTAGCAAGGTTTTTTGAGAAGGTCCCACATGATAAACTCGTCAACAATTTAAGAGCCTGTGGGGTCCACAGGTAAACGGCAAGTTGGATCCAAAATTGGCTCAGTGGCAGAAACAAAGGGCTATGGTCGACAAGTGTTTTTGTGACTTGAAGGCTGATTCCAGTGGGGTTCTACAGGTCTCATTCCAAAATCCCCTGCTTTTCATGGTATGTATCAATGGTCTAAATGTAGGGGGCATGATTAAGAAGTTTGTAGATGATATGAAAATTGGCCTTGTGGTTGATAGTCAGACTGTGATGTAGACTGCAGGAAAATATCAATAGACTAGGCAGGTGGGCAGAAAAGTGGCAAAGATAATTCAACTGGAGAAGTGTGAGGTAATGCATTTGGGAATGACAAACAAGGCAAAGGAATACACAATAAATGGTCGGATACTAAAAGTGTAGAGGAACAGAGGGACCTTGGAGTGCATGTACACAGATCCCTGAAGGGAACAGGAAAGGTAGATAAGGTGGTAAAGAAGGGATACATTCCTTTATTCACCAAAGTATAGAATAGGTGAGCTGGGAGGTTATGCTCGAATTATATAAAACTTTAGTTCGGCCACAGCTAAAGTACTTTGTATAGTTCTGGTTACTACATTGCAGGAGGAATATGATCACCCCCTAGAGAGAGTACTAAGCAGATTTACAAGGAATGGAAAATTTTAGCTTTTAGGAAAGATTGGATAGTGTTACGACCACGTGGTAAATGGTGTGGCTGGTCCCCAGTGTTAAACTTCCACCTGTCTGCAGCAAGTGTTTTTGTTATTAGGGTTTTAACTCCTTTGTGTGTTATTTGTCAAATAAACAAATAGTGACAGGTTTTCTTGTAGGTTTAGAACAGAAAATTATTTATTTATTGAGCAATATACCTTATCCCGAAATAGTTGCAACTGCATCCACTCACACATTCACTTGCGCACACTGTTAGAACCGAAGGGGGAGCAATGCACTGTCAGTTCAGTCCCAATACTCCACAAGTTGCAGCATATTATTAAAGTTTTCCCACCTATTGGAAATTAGCCAAATTAAACACTTTAGTACCCCCCGCCCCCAGAATACAACAGACCAAATCAGGTGGAAAAATGTGAGGTTATCCACTTTGACAGGAGGAATAGATGTGCAGAGTATTTCTTAAATGGTAAGAGGCTAGTGTAGATGTACAAAGGGATTTGTCAATAAGTCACTGAAAGCTAACATGCAGATGCAGCAAGCAATTAAGAAGGCTAATGGTATGTGAGCCTTTATCGCAAGAGAATTTGCGTACAGGAGTAGTGAAGTTTTGCTTCAGTTGTATAGACCTTGGTTAGACTGCACCTGGAGTACTGCATGCAATTTAGGTCCCCTTACCTTAGGAAGGATATTATTGCCATAGAGGGAGTTCAATGAATGTTCACCAGACTTGTTCCCGGAATGGTGGGACTGTCCTATGAAGAGAGATTGGGGAAACTGGGTTTGTATTCTCTAGAGTTTCAATGAATGAGGGGTGATCTCATTGAAAGCTACAAAATACTTAAAGGGATAGACAATGTAGATGTAGATAAGATGCTTCCACTGGTTGGGGAGTCTAGAGCCAGGGGACACCATTTCAAAATAAGGGGGAAGCTACTTAGGAAAGAAATAAGGAGTAATTTATTTACCACTGTGAATCTTTGGAATTCTGTACCCCAGAGGGCTGTAGAAGTTCAGTCATTGAGTATGTTCAAGGCCCAGATCGACAGATTTCTAAATACAAATGACGTAAGGGGAAATGAGGATAGTTTGGGGAAAAAGGCATTGAAGTGGATGATCAGCCACGATCATATTGAATGATGGAGCAGGCTCAATGGGCTGAATGGCCTACGCTTGCTCCTATGTTCCTATGTTCCAATATCCTATGTTTAGACAACAACAAATTAAATATTTATGAATAAATTAAATCTTAACACTATTAAGATAAATTTATGTCTAAAGACCTTATAACTTCTTATTTATTCTAACTCCCCCATTCACACACATACATTCAAAAATCAATAGTTAATTGGGTTTAAACATGGTGTTTTTAAAAAGTTAGCTGTTAAGAATAAATAAATAACTGAGTTGTAAGTCTTTGTGGGTTACGTTCCAGATGGGTGAGGTATCCTAGTGTAAAAAATAAACAGATGACACTCGAAGTCTCCATGCGGACTTGATGAACAGTCCTTACTTGATAGGCTTTCAAAGCACTTCAGCTGCGGCAGGCATCACACAGTTCTTTTTAACAGAATATAACGGCAGGTCTATTATTTGGATTTTAAAATTGGTAGATTTCAGTCGAAACTTTATTGCGAATTTCAGAAAACACAATCAGTCAAGAGAGAGTCAATCTTGAAGCAAAGACTCTTAGATTTGAAGTAAAGAAAAGGAATGTTTGCTACCTCCAGCAATACAAATGTTCTCTTCAAAAGGTTTTTTTTCCCCTTAGGCAATGAACACAGCCTGTGGCTCATTATAGAATTTCTGCTGAGAGAATTCTCTTCCTTCAAGGCAAGCACGCTTCGCTGGTGTCTCTCTCTAGTTCAAACCGGTTGAAGCTGGTTTTTACACACAGTCAAAAGTTACATCACAGCACGTCCCCTGCTGTTGCCTAGGTTCATTAGTTAAGATTGCCTTTAGCCTTTTAAAAGTTGCCTGGCATTCATCTGACCATACTACTTTGTTTTTCTTTTTCTGCAGCAAATCGGTTAATGGAGCAGCCAAAGTACTAAACGTCCATACAAATTTCCTATAAAAACTGAACATCCCCAAAAACCTCATTATCTCATGTTTAGATTTAGGGACAGGGAACACCATTAAGGCTTGTACTTTTGCCGTTTTTGGCAATGCCTGTCTTTGCCCCAGTATGTGTCCGAGGTAAGTTAGTCTTGCTTTTCCGATTTCGCTTTTTTCCAGATTTATCACCAAGTCTGCTGCTTTGAGTTTTTTAAACAGAATTTTTAGCTGGTTTAAGTGTTCTTGCCAAGTGTTACTGTATATTAGTACATCATCGAGATACACTACACAGTTGGGAACACTGGCTACCACCTGATTCATCAATCTTTGAAAAGTGGCTGGGGCATTTTTTAGCCCGAATGCTATCACCCGGCACTGATCAAGACCGTCAGGTGTTACAAAAGCTGATATGTCTTTGGCTCGAGGAGTCAAAGGAACTTGCCAGTATCCCTTTAACAAGTTGATCTTGGTAAGAAACCTAGCACTGCCCACTCTGTTGATACAGTCTTCTAAACACGGAATTGGTAGGAGTCTGCCTTCGTTACCACATTGACTTTTCTGTAGTCTATACAAAACCTGGTTGACAAATCAGGTTTAGGTACTAGAACTATTGGTGAACACCAGCTACTTTGACTACATTCGATCAAGTTGTTTCCCACCATGTATTGGAGTTCTGCTTTTACTTGGCCTGTTTGCCTGGACTTAAGCAGTAAAGATATTGCTTTAAAGGAGCGGGATTCCCCTATATCCTCATCCCTACAGACTCTTTTAACTGTTCTGAAAAGCCTGGTTAGGTCTTCATGTTGTTTTGACTCTAAGTGCAAAAGCAAGCTGTCCATTTTCCTTGCCATTCTATGTTCGCTATCCTGATAGTTGGAGGTTGAGTCTGAGAATTGTCTAGGCCTCCTTCTGCCTCATCCTCACTATCCTTTTCCTTCTCAACAGTCCCCATTACCTGGCATACCTGTACTGGTTTATCCTCCTCCCTGCTATAATATTGCCTGAACATATTGATGTGACAGAACTGTTTCTTCTTCCGGCAATCAGGCGTGACAATCAAGTACGTTGAGCAAAGAGCGGATAAATACAGCCCGAGGATTGTGGCCTAGACATTTACCTTCCAGGGGTGGAGCAGAGAGGAGTCCAGGTGCTTGTGTCCAGGCTGGAGTTTGAAAACAAAAAGAAAAAATAAAGTCAACAGTGACATCACAGGAAAGCTGCAAGGTGATTGGTTGGTGAGTAACTGCTGTTAGGGAATACCCAGAAGGCTGGGTAAGTAACCAAAGTAAAGAGAAAAGTCTACAGTTTTTTTATATATATAGTAGGTATTGGGTTTTTTTAGGGAATCAAGTTCCCTAGTGTAAATAATCTAATTTTGGGTAATTTAAGGGAGTATGTTAAGGGGAAGTCATGGCAGGGCAGCTTGGCAGTGTGGAGTGCTCCTCCTGTGCAATGTGGGAAGTCAGGAACACTTCCAGTGTCCAAGGCGAACATGTGTGCAGGAAGTGTCTCCAGCTGCAGCTACTCGAAATCGGCGTTTCGGATCTGGAGCAGCAGCTGGGGACACTGTGGAGCATCCACGAGGCTGCGATCATCGTGGATAGCACGTACAGGGAGGTGGTCACACTGCAGGTAAAGACTGCTGAGGCAGAAAGGGAATGGGTGACCGCCAGGCAGAGTAGAAGTACGAGGCAGGTATTGCAGGAGTCCTCTGGGTCCATCTTCCTATCTAACAGATTTTCCGCTTTGGATACTGTTGGGGGAGATAGCTTCTCAGGGGAATGCAGCAAGAGCCAAGTCTGTGGCACCACGGGTGGCTCAGCTGCACAGGAGGGAAGGAAAAAGAGTGGGAGAGCTATCGTGATAGGGGATTCTATCGTAAGGGGTACAGATAGGCATTTCTGTGGCCACAAACGTCACTCCAGGATGGTAAATTGCTTCCCTGGTGCTTGGAGCAAAGATGTCACTGAGCAGCTGCAGGACATTCTGAAGGGGGAGGGTGAACAGTCAGAGGTCGTTGTTCACATTGGTACCAACGATATAGGTAGAAAGAGGGAGGACGTCCTGCAACAAGAATTTAGGGAGCTAGGTAGCAGATTAAAAAGCAGGACCTCAAAGGTACTTGTGGATAAGGATAAGAGTAGTCCTCGGGTGAAGGTGGTAAATTGGGGGAAGGCTAATTATAGCAACATTAGGCAGGAACTGAAGAATTTAGATTGGGGGCGGCTGTTTGAGGGCAAATCAACATCTGACATGTGGGAGTCTTTCAAACGTCAGTTGATTAGAATCCAGGACCAGCATGTTCCTGTGAGGAAGAAGGATAAGTTTGACAAGTTTCGGGAAACTTGGATAATGAGGGATATTGTGAGCCTAGACAAAAAGAAAAAGGAAGCATTCGTAAGGGCCAGAAGGCTGGGAACAGACGAAGCCCTTGAGGAATATAAAGAAAGTAGGAAGGAATTTAAGCAAGGAGTCAGGAGGGCTAAAAGGGGTCATGAAAAGTCATTGGCAAACAGGATTAAGGAGAATCCCAAGGCTTTTTATACGTATATAAAGAGCAAGAGGGTAGCCAGGGAAAGGGTTGGCTCACTCAAGGACAGAGGAGGGAATCTTTGTGTGGAGCCAGAGGAAATGGGCGAGGTACTAAATGAGTACTTTGCATCAGTATTCACCAAAGAGAAGGACTTGGTGGATGATGAATCTAGGAAAGGGAGTGTAGATAGTCTGGGTCATGTCGTTATCAAAAAGGAGGAGGTGTTGGGCGTCTTGAAAAACATGAAGGTAGATAAGTCCCCAGGGCCTGATGGGATCTACCCCAGAATACTGAGAGAGGCAAGGGAAGAAATTGCTGGGGCCTTGACAGAAATCGTTGAATCCTCATTGGCTACAGGTGAGGTCCCAGAGGATGGAGAATAGCCAATGTTTCTTTGTTTAAGAAGGGTAGCAAGGATAATCCAGGAAATTATAGGCCGGTGAGCCTTGCATCAGTGGTAGGGAAATTATTAGAGAGGATTCTTCGGGACAGGATTTACTCCCATTTGGAAACAAATGAACTTATTAGCGAGAGGCAGCATGGTTTTGTGAAGGGGAGGTCGTGTCTCACTAACTTGATCGAGTTTTTTGAGGAAGTGATAAAGATGATTGATGAAGGAAGGGCAGTGGATGTTATCTATATGGACTTCAGTAAAGCCTTTGACAAGGTTCCTCATGGCAGACTGGTACAAAAGGTGAAGTCACACAGGATCAGAGGTGAGCTGGCAAGATGGGTACAGAACTGGCTCAGTCATAGAAGACAGAGGGTAGCAGTGGAAGGGTGCTTTTCTGAATGGAAGGATGTGACTAGTGGTGTTCCGCAGGGATCAGTGCTGGGACCTTTTCTCTTTGCAGTATATATAAATGATTTGGAGGAAAATGTAGCTGGTCTGATTAGTAAAATTGCGGATGACACAAAGGTTGGTGGAGTTGCGGTTGGTGATGAGGATTGTCAGAGGATACAGCAGGATATAGATCGGTTGGAGACTTGGGCTGAGAAATGGCAGATGGAGTTTAATCCTGACAAATGTGAGGTAGTGCACTTTGGAAGGTCTAATGCAGGTGGGAGGTATACAGTAAATGGCAGAAACCTTAGGAGTATTGACAGGCAGAGAGATCTGAGCGTACAGGTCCACAGATCACTGAAAGTGACAACGCAGGTGGATAAGGTAGTCAAGAAGGCATACGGCATGCTTGCCTTCATCATTCGGGGCATAGAGTATAAAAATTGGCAAGTCATGCTGCAGCTGTACAGAACCTTAGTTAGGCCACACTTAGAATATTGCGTGCAATTCTGGTCGCCACACTACCAGAAGGTCGTGGAGGCTTTGGAGAGGGTACAGAAGAGGTTTACCAGGATGTTGCCTGGTCTGGAGGGCATTAGCTATGAGGAGAGGTTGGATAAACTCCGGTTGTTTTCACTGGAACGACGTCTTGGTGCAAAAGGCTTAAAGGGGGCGGAATTCTTAAAGTGCATCCAGGAGAGCTTTTTGAGCCACCACGTAGAAAGTCCCAAGTGAGAAGGGGCGGTATTGGACCTAATCCCAGGGAATGAAGCTGGACAAGCGGTAGAAACACAGGAAATAGGAGCAGGAGTAGGCCATTTACCCTTCGGGCTTGCTCCACCATAGAAAAAAGATCATGGCTAATTATCTAATTCAGTACCCTGATCCGGCTTTTTCTCCATATCCCTTGATCCCTTTGGCATTAAGAAATATATCTTATCTCCTTCTTAAATATATTTAATGATTTAGCCTCCGCTGCCTTCTGTGGTAAAGAATTCCACAGGTTCAACACCCTCTGAGTGAAGAAATTTCTCCTCATCTCGGTTCTAAATGGCATAGCCCGTATCCTGAGACTGTGACCCCTGGTTCTGGACTCCCCAGCCATCGGGAACATCCTCCCTGCATCTAGCCTGTCTAGTCCTGTTAGAATTGTATCGGTTTCTATGAGATCCTCTCTTATTCTTCTAAACTCTAGTGAATATTGGCCTAGTCGACCCAAACTCTCCTCATTCGTCAATCCTGCCATCCCAGGAATCAGCCTCGTAAATGTTCTTTGCACTCCGTCTGTGGCAAGAACATCCTTCCTCAGATAAGGAGACCAAAACTGCACACAATACTCCAAAAACTTCAGAGTTCTGAAGAAGGGTCACTGACCTGAAACATTAACTGTGCTTCTCTCTCCACAGATGCTGCCAGCTCTCTGAGTATTCCCAGTATTTCTTGTTTCTATTTCACAATACTCCAGATGTGGTCTCACCAAGGCCCTGTGTAACTGTAATGCTGCTGTACTCAAATCCTCTTGCAATGAAGGCCAACATACCATTTGCCTTCCTAATTGCTTGTTGTACCTGAATGCTTGCTTTCAGCGACTGGTGTACAAGGACACCCAAGTCTCATTGCACCTCCCCTTTCCCAATCTATCACCATTCAGATAATAATCTGCCGTTCTATTTTTACAACCAAAGTGAATAACCTCACATTTATCCACGTTGTACTGCATCTGCCGTGCATTTGCCCACTCACCCAATTTGTCCAAATCACATTGGAGCCTCTTTGCATCCTCCTCATAGCTCACTTTCCCCCCCAGCTTTGTGTCGTCTGCAAATTTGGTTAATGTTACATTTAGTTCCCTCACCCAAGTCATTAATATATATTGTGAATAGCCGGGGCCCAAGTACTGATCCCTGCGGTACCCCACTAGTCACTGCCTGCCACCCGGAAAAAGACCCGCTTATTCCTACTTATCTGTTTCCTGTCTGTCAACCAATTCTCTATCCATGGCAGTATATTACACCCAATCCCATGTGCTTTAATTTTGCACACTAATCTCTTATGTGGGACCTTATCAAAAGCCTCTGAAAATCCAAATACGCCACATCCACTGGTTCTCCCTTATCTATTCTACTAGTTACATCCTTAAAAAAGTCCAGTAGATTAGTTAAGCATGATTTCCCTTTCATAAACCCATGCTAACTTTGCCCAATCCCCTTTTTGCTTTCCAGGTGTTCTGCTATCACAACCTTTATAATAGACTCTAGCTTTTTCCCCACTACTGATGTAAGGCTCACTGGTCTGTAGTTCCCTGTTTTTTCTCTCCCTCCCTCCTTTCTTAACTAGTGAGGTTATATTTGCCACCCTCCAATCTGAAGGAACTGCTCCAAAGTCTATATTGGAAGTGTCAGTGGGGGAGAATTTCGGGGATAGAGTCATAGAGTTATACAGCACAGAAACATGCCCTTCGGCCCATCATGATGGATAGTGACCATAACTCTGTAAGATTTAAGGTAGTTATGGAAAAGGACAAAGAGGGACCGGAAATAAAAGTACTGAATTGGGGGATGGCTGATTTCAATATGATAAAACAGGATCTGGCCAAAGTGGACTGGGAGCAGCTACTTGTAGGAAAGTCTACATCAGACCAGTGGGAGTCATTCAAAAAGGTAATAGTGAGAGTTCCGGGCCAACATGTTCCCATAAAGGTGAAGGGTAGGATCAACAAGTTCAGGGAACCCTGGATGTCAAGGGATATAGAGGATAGGATCAGGAAAAAAAGGAGGCTTATGGCAATTCAGAGTGCTGAAAACAGTGGAGGCCCTAGAGGAGTATAGAAAGTGTAAGGGGGTACTTAAAGAAGTAATTAGGACAGCGAAGAAAGGACATGAAAAAACATGGCGGGCAAGATAAAGGAAAATCCCAAGACGTTTTATAAGTATATTAAGGGCAAGAGGGTAACCAGGGAAAGAGTAGGGTCTATTAAGGACCAAAGTGGCAATGTGTGTGTGGAGCCAGAGGACATAGGTGAGGTTTGAAATTATTACCTTTCATCTGTATTCACTATGGAGAAGGACCATGTAGGTGTAGAGATCAGGGAGGGGGATTGTCATATACTTGAATAAATTAGCATTGAAAGGGAGGAAGTATTAGCTGTTTTAACAGGCTTAAAAGTGGACTAATCCCCATGCCCAGATGAAACGTATCCCCGGCTGTTATGTGAGGCAAGGGAGGAGATAGCAAGGGCTCTGACACAAATTTTCAAATTCTCTCTGGCCACAGGAGAGGTACCAGAGGACTGGAGGACAGCGAATGTGGTACCATTATTCAAGAAGGGTAGCAGGGATAAACCAAGTAGTTATGGGCCAGTGAGTCTAACATCAGTGGTCGGGAAACTATTGGAAAAAATTCTGAGGGACAGGATTAATCTCCACTTGGAGAGGCAGGGATTAATCAAGGATAGTCAGCATGGATTTGTCAGGGGGAGATCATGTCTAACAAACTTGATTGAATTTTTCGAGAATGTGGCGAGATGTGTAGATGAGGGCAAAGCAGTTGATGTAGTCTACATGGACTTCAGTAAGGCTTTTGATAAGGTCCCACATGGGAGATTGGTTAAGAAGGTAAGAGCCCATGGAATTCAGGGCAAAATGGCAAATTGGATCCAAAATTGGCTTAGTGGCAGGAGGCAGAGGGTGATGGTCAAGGATTTTTTTTGCGATTGGAAGCCTGTGACCAATGGTGTACCGCAGGGATTGGTGCTGTTTGACGTGTACATTAATGATTTAGACGTGAATATAGGAGGTATGATCAGTACGTTCGCAGATGACATGAAAATTGGTGGTGTCGTAAATAGTGAGGAGGAAAGCCTTAGATTACAGGATGATATAGATGGGCTGGTAAGATGGGCGGAGCAATGGCAAATGGAATTTAATCCTGAGAAGTCTGAGGTGATGCATTTTGGGAGGACTAACAAGGCAAGGGAATATACAGTGGATGGTAGGACCCTAGGAAGTACAGAGGGTCAGAGGGATCTTGGTGTATTTGTCCTTAGATCACTGAAGGCAGCAGCACAGGTCGATAAGGTGGTTAGGAAGGCATATGGGATACTTGCCTTTATTTGCCGAGGCATAGAATATAAGAGCAGGGTGTTTATGATGGAGCTGTATAAAATGCTCGTTAGGCCACAGCTGGAGTACTGTGTACAGTTCTGGTCACCACACTATAGGAAGGATGTGATTGCACTGGAGAGGGTGCAGAGGAGATTCACCAGGTTGTTGCCTGGGCTGGAGCATTTCAACTGTGAAGAGAGACTGATAGGCTAGGGTTATTTTCCTTAGAGCAGAGAAGGCTGAGGGAGGACCTGATTGAGGCATACAATATTATGAGGGGCATAGATAGGGTAGATAGGAAGAAACTTTTTTCCCTTAGCGGAGGCGTCAGTAACCAGGGGGCATAGATTTAAGGTAAGGGGCAGGAGGTTTAGAGGGGATTTGATGAAAAACATTTTCACCCAAAGGGTGTTTGGAATCTGGAACAGACTGCCTGATGGGGTGGTAGAGGCTGGAACACTCACTACATTTAAGAAGTATTTAGATGAGCACTTGAAATGCCATAGCATACAAGGCTATGGGGCCAATTGCTGGAAAATGGTATTAGAATAGATAGGTGCTTGATGGCTGGCACAGACACGATGGGCCAAAGGGCCTGTTTCTGTGCTGTATAACTCTATGACTCTATGACTAAGTAATCTACCTTAACCACTCTTTTGATCACTCTGTCTGGGCCACTGAACTGTGCTTTTAGTGGTTCCCCCGTAACGGTAACAACATCAATACTTCATCCCCTGGTTGAAAATTTCAGGTTTTTACATTCTTGTCTGCCCATTTTTTCATGTTGGCTTATGATGCTTTAAGGTGTTCCTGAGCCACACTGCAAGCTTTTGTGAGCCTTTCTCAGAACACAGCAACATCGTCCAATATCGAAGATTCATTCTTTTGTTCCAAGAATCTGTCTTTTACGAGTTTCAGAGGACTTCATGTCTGTAAACCAGTTCGAAAGGACTGAAGCCTGTAGACTCATTTGGTGAGTCTAGGTGGCAAATAAAAGAAAGTCTAGTCCTTTATCCCAGTCATGCAGCTATTCATGGCATTATGTTTTAATCATTGTTTTGAGAGTTTGGTGGTATCTCTCTAAAGCTCCCTGTGACTGTGGGTGATATGCTGAAGATTTCAACTGTCTAATGCCCAAATTGCCCATGACTTCTTGAAATATCTTAGACATGAAATTAGAACCGTGATCCGATTGAACTTCAAGTGGTAACCATATCCTGGAAAGAATCGGGTTAACTTTTCTACTGCTATTTTAGTGTCACCGCTGTGTATTCCCTTAACTCTGTAGAGTCAGTGCTGTGTATTCCCTGAACTCTGGTTTGTCAGCACTGTGTATTCCCTGAACTCTAGAGTGTCAGTGCTGTGTATTCCCTGAATTCTGGAATGTTAGTACAGTGCATTTTCTGAACTCAGGACTACTAGCGCTGTGCATGCTCCGAATTTGGTCTGTATGTTCACTGATCTCAGTGGTTTTAGCACTAAGATCTCTTTAAATACGGTGGTGGCAGTGCTGTGCATTCTCTGATTTCAGGAGTGTAAGTGCACTCAGTAGTTTTAGCGCTGTGATTTTTTTGATCTTTTGTTAGCACTGTACCTTCTCTGAACTGGAGAGTGTTAGTGCTGTGCATTCTCTGTTCTCAAAATAGTTAGTGCTCTACGTCCTCTGATCTCAGGAATTTCAGTGCCGTGCATTCTCTGAACTCAGTAGCTTTAGCTTTAAAGTTTTCTCTGAACATGAATGTTAGTGCTGCATATTCTCTGAACTTGGTAGTGTTACGGATAAATGGAAAATGGTCACAGAATCACAGAATTATTACAGCACAGAAGGAGGCCATTCACCCATCGTGTCTGCACTGGCTCTCTGAATGAACAATTCACCTTGTGCCACTCCCCTGCCTTCTCCCTGTAACCGTGCACATTCTTTTCTTTTTAGATAACAGTTTAATTCCCTTTCGAATGCCTTGATTGAGCTGCCTGCATCACACTCTCAGGCAGTGCATTCCAGATCCTAACCACTCACCACGTAAAAACATTTTTCCTCATGTTGCTTTTGCTTCTTTTGCCAGTTACTTTAAATCTGTGCCCTCTTGTTCTCAATCCTTTCACGAGTGGGAACAGTTTCTCTCTATCTACTCTGTCCAGACCCCTTATGATTTTGAATACCTCAATCAAATCACCTCTCAGCCTTCTCTTCTCCAAGGAAAACAGTCCTAACTTCTCCAATCTATCTTCATAACTAAAGTTCTTCTTCCCTGAAACCGTTCTCGTGAATCTTCTGAACTCTCTCCAGTGCTTCCATATCTTTCCTAAAGTGCAGTGCTCAAAACTGTCAGCAATACTCCAGCTGAGGCTGAACAAGTGTCTTGTACAAGTTCAACATAGCCTCCTTGCTCTTGTACTCTATGCCCCTAAGCCCAGGATACTGTATATTTTATTAACTGCTCTTTCAATCTGCCCTGCCACCTTCAATAACTTATGGACATATACACCCAGATCCCTCTGCTCCTGCACCCCCTTTAGAATTGCACCCTTTATCTTATATTGTCTCTCCATGTTCTTCCTACTAAAATGAATCACTTCACATTTCTCTGCATTGAACTTCATCTGCCACCTGTCTCTGCTGCCATTCCTCTCTGTCCTTCTGAAGTTCTAGACTATCTTCCTCACAGTTCACAATGGTTGCAAATGTTGTATTGTCATGCAGGCCCCCACCTGCCAAAAATGAGGCACATTAATTTTGCTACATGGACTTCAAATTGTTGCTGGAAAGAAAAGAGGGCCTATCACAAGGAATTGCCAGGCCCCTAGCCGGAAAGACATTTTTTGCATACTAGCAGACAGTGTTGGAACAAAGGAACCAGTCTCTGCTCCCAATACACCGAAGACGTGGTCTGACCAGTTTAGTCACATGACTAACTGGCTGTTGCAGAGTTTTGAACTGAGAGTTTTAAATTGGCCGCAGAGAATTTGAACCCAGAAAGCTCCTGGCTCCTGTATTACGAACATCTCTCTTCTGTCTGCTCTCATCTCATTCTCACCAGCTTTGGAATCCATTGAAGACACAGAAACCCCAAGAGAGAAAAGTTTCCTACAGTGAACAAGGTTTTAAGAAGAATACTGGTCTCCAACAAAAAGCAAGAATTACCTACAAGCACAAATTACCTACAAAAGGACTCTATAGTGAGCTTGAAGCACAGAAACAAGAAACTCTTAATATATTGCCTCAAGCCTCTGCACTTTATTTTTCTTCTGCTCTTTTCTGTCTCCAGTTGCATGTGCATATCGTGTATGCATGCTAGCATTGGGCGTGGCGTGTATCCGCAGACATTAACTGAATTAGAGTTTACATTTAAGTTTTAATAAATTTCACTTTTCTTCTTTAAACCTAAGAAAGCCTGTTTGTGCTCATTTCTTTGCCGTATAATTCGAAGGTGGTGAACAAGGATTCACCAAGGGGGGAGCTCAAAACATGGTGTGTTTAAAATTAAATCCTGTTACAGTAAGACCAGGTGAAGGCTGAAATGGACCCGTAGACACCTTTCTCACCTGGTCGTAACAGTATCATCTGCAGATTTTGAAATTGTGCCCTGTTGACCAAGGTCTTGGCCATTAATATATATCAGGAACTGCAAGGGTCTCAACACTAATCCCTGGGGACTTCCACTACAAACCTTCCTCCAGCCTGAAAAACATCCATTAACCACAAATCTCTGTTTTCTGTCACTCAGCCAATTTCATATCCATATTGCTGGTGTCCCTTATATTCCATGAGCTATAACTTTGCTCATAAATCTGTTGGGTGGCACAGAATCAAATGCCTTTTGGATGTCCATGTACACCACGTCAACAGCATTGCCCTCATCAATCCTTTTTGTTAGCTCTTCAAAAAACTTCAGCAAGTTAGTTAAACACAATTTTTCCATGACAAATCCGTACTGACTTTCCTTAATTAACTCACATTTGTCCATGTGCCTATTAATTTTGTCCAGAACTATTGTTTCTAGAGGTTTCTTACCACTGAAGTTAAACTGACTGGCATGTAGTTGCTGGGCTTATCTTTACACCCTCTTTTGAACAAGAGTACCATTTGCAATTCTCCAGACCTCTGGCACCACCCTTGAGTCTAAGGAAAATTATGGCCAGTGCAATTTAAACTCTCACTTTCCTCACTAACCTTGGATGCATCTCCTCCAGTCGTGGTGCTTTATTAACTTTAAGTATACACAGCCTATCTAGTACCTCCTCCTTATCAATTTTAATTCCTTCTCGTGTATTAATTACCCCCTCTTTTACCGTGGCCTGGGTAGCATCTTCTTCCGTGGTAAATATAGCATTCATTGAATACCTCAGCTATTCTCCTTGCCTCCATGTGTAAATCCCCTTTTCGGTCCCGAATCAGCCCTACTCCTCCTTTCACCACCTTTTTACTATTTAAATGCCTATAGAAGACTTTGGGATTCCCTTTGATGTTAGGTGCCAGTCTCTTTTCATAATCCCTCTTTACTTCTCTTATTTGCTTTTTCACTTCCCCTCTGAACCTTCTATATCAGCCTGGTTGTCCATCGTATTATCTATCTGACATCTTTTCTTCTTCTTAATCTCTATCTCTTTTGTCATCCAGGGAATTCTGGTTTTGTTTGCCCAACCTTTCCCCTTCGAGGGAATATACCTTGAATGTGCCCGAACTATCTATCAGAGTCATAGAGTCGTACAGCATAGAAACAGGCCCTTCGGCCCACTGCGTCCATGCCGACCATAATGCCTATCTATACTAATCCCACCTGCCTGCATTAATTCCATATCCCTCTATGCCTTGCTCATTCAAGTACCTGTCCAGATGCCTCTTAAATGTCGCTACTGTTCCCTCCTCCACCACCTCCTCAGGCAGCTCATTCCAGATACTCATTATTCTTTGTGTGAAAAATTTACCCCTTTGATCCCCTTTAAACCTCCTCCCTCTCACCTTAAATCTATGCCCTCTAGTTTTAGTCCCCCCTACCATGGGAAACAGACTCTGCCTATCTACCCTATCTATGCCTCTCATAATTTTATATACCTCTATCATGTCCCCTCTCAGCCTCCTTCGCTCCGGGGAAAACAGACCCAGCCTATCCAATCTCTCTTTATAACTCAAGCCCTCCAAACCAGGCAACATCTTTCTGAATCTTTTCTGCACCCTCTCTAGCTTAATCACATCTTTCCTGTAGTGCGACGACCAGAACTGCACACAGTACTCCAAATGCGGCCTAACCAACGTTATGTACAACTGTAACATGACGTCCCAACTCTTGTACTCAATGCCTCGGCCGATGAAGGCAAGCATGCCATACGCCTTCTTCACCACCCTGTCTACCTGTGTTGCCTCTTTCAGGGAACTATGTTCTTGCACCCCAAGGTCTCTCTGCTCAACAACACTCCCCAGGGCCCTGCCATTCACTGTATCTGTCCTGCCCTGGTTTAACTTCCCAAAATGCATCACTTCACACTTGTCTGCATTAAATTCCATTTGCCAATCCCTTGCCCACTTTCCCAGTTGATCTATAGCCTGTTGTAACCTTAGACAACCTTCTTCACTGTCCACTATACCACCAATTTTGGTGTCATCTGCAAAGTTAATAATCATGCCCCTTACATTCACATCCAAGTCATGAATATATATATATGACAAACAACAGAGGGCCCAGCACCGATCCCTGCAGCACACCACTGTTCACTGGCCTCCAATCTGAAAAACAACCCTCCACTACCACCCTCTGCCTCCTATCACCAAGCCAATTTTGTATCCAATTTGCTAGCTCACTCTGGATCCCATGTGTTTGAACCTTCTGGACCAGCCTACCATGCGGGACCTTGTCAAAGGCCTTGCTAAAGTCCATGTGGACAACGTCCATCGCCCTGCCCTCGTCAATCCTCTTGGTCACCTCCGCGAAAAACTCAATCAAATTCGTGAGACATGATTTCCCATGCACAAAGCCATGCCTTTCCAAATGCATATAAATCCTGTCTCTCAGAATCCCTTCCAATAACTTTCCCACCACTGATGTAAGGCTCACCGGCCTGTAGTTCCCTGGCTTATTCCTGCTGCCATTCTTAAATAAAGGCACAACATTGGGTATCCTCCAGTCTTCCAGTACCTCACCCATGGCTAACGATGATACAAAAATCTCTGCCAGGGCCGCAGCAATCTCCTCCCTTGCTTCCCAGAGCATCCAAGGATACACCTGGTCAGGCCCTGGGGATTTATCCACATTAATGCGCTTCAAGACCTCCAACACCACCTCCTTTGTAATGTTGATATGCTCCAGGATATCTGTGTTCCCTCCCTTGAACTCACTAGCTTCCATGACCTTCTCTGCGGTAAATACGGACGAGAAATATTCATTTAAGACCCCACCCATTTCCCGTGGCTCCACACATAGATTGCTACACTGATCCTTAAGGGGACCTACTCTGTCCCTAGCTACCCTTTTACTCTTAATATACTTATAGAATCTTTTAGGATTCTCCTTTATCCTATTTGCCAGGGAAATCTCATGGCCCCTTTTCACCTTCCTAATTTCCTTCTTAAGTGTATTCCTACATCCCCTATACTCCGCGAGGGACTCACTCGATCCCAGCAGCCGATACCTGACATATGCCTCCTTCTTTGTCCTGACCAGACCCTCAATATCCCTCGTCAACCAAGGTTCCCTAAACTTGCCAGCCTTGCACTTCAACCTAACAGGAACATGCCGGCCCTGAACTCTTCCTATATCACTTTTAAAAGCCTCCCACTTGCCAGACGTCCCTTTACCTGTAAACAGCCTCTCCCATTCAACTTTTGAGAGTTCCTGTCTGATGCTATCGAAATTAGCCTTCCCCCAATTTAGGACTTCAACCTGAGGACCAGTCCTATCCTTTTCCATAACTATCTTGAAGCCAATAGAGTTATGGTCGCTGGTCCCAAAGTGCTCCGCCACTGACACATCTACCACCTGCCCATCCTCATTTCCTAAGAGGAGGTCGAGTGTAGCCCCTTCTCTAGTAGGGCCATCCACATACTGCTTCAGAAAACTATCCTGGACACACTTAACAAATTCTTCCCCATCTAATCCCTTAGCACTAAGGCAGTCCCAGTCAATATTAGGGAAGTTAAAATCACCTACTATTACAACCCTATAATTCCTACACCTATCTGTGATTTCCCTACATATATGCTCCTCCAATTCCCTCTGACTATTGGGGGGCCTGTAGTATAATCCCATCAAAGTGATCACCCCTTTCTTATTTCCAAGTTCTACCCATATGGCCTCGCTGGACATTCCCCCCGGGATATCCTCTCTAAGTACTGACGTGATATCCTCCCTAATCAATAGTGCAACTCCCCCTCCTCTCTTACCTCCAGCTCTGTCACGCCGGAAGGATCGGAACCCCGGAACATTGAGCTGCCAGTCCTGCCCATCCCTCAACCCCGTTTCCGTAATAGCTATATCACAATCCCATGTACCAATCCATGCTCTGAGTTCATCTGCCCTACCTGTAAGGCTTCTTGCATTAAAGTAAATGACGTTAAGCCTACCAGACCTTCCACGCTCCCTGTCCTGCCCCTGCCCGGCCTGTCTACTGGACTTGCTTACTTTAACCTCTACATTTGCCTCAACTATCTCATCGGAGATACTACTACTTTGGGTTCCAACACCCTGCAAGACTAGTTTAAACCCTCCCGAGTAGTCCTAGCAAACCTCCCTGCAAGGATATTGGTCCCCCTCCAGCTTAGATACAACCCGTCCTTCTTGTACAGGTCACCTCTGCACCAGAAGTGATCCCAATGATCCAAGTAGCTGAAGCCCTCCCGCCTACACCAGCTCTTCAGCCACGCATTCATTTGCGTTATCCTCCTATTCCTACCCTCACTAGCACGTGGCACAGGAAGTAATCCTGAGATTACAACCCTAGAGGTCCTGCTTTTTAACCTTCTGCCTAACTCCCTATATTCACTTTGCACGACCTCATCTCTCTTCCTGCCTATGTCGTTAGTACCAATATGGACCACGACCTCTGGCTGCTCACCCTTCCCTTTCAGAATGTCCTGCAGCCGCTCCGAGACATCTTTGACTCTAGCACCAGGGAGGCAACATACCATCCTGGAGTCTCGTTTGTGACCACAGAAACACCTATTTGCACCCCTTACGATAGAATCCCCTATCACTATAGCTCTTCCACCCCTTTTCTTCCCCTGCTGTGCAGCAGAGCCCTCCTTGGTGCCTTGAACTCGGCTGTTGCTGCTTTCCCCTGGGAGGTCATCCCCCCCAATAGTATCCAAAGCGGTATATCTGTTTGAGAGGGGGATGGCCACAGGGGACTCCTGCACTACCTGCCTGCGCCTACTACTCCGTCTGGTGGTCACCCATCTCTTTTCTGCCTGTGCAGCTATTACCTGCGGTGTGACCACCTCACTAAACATGCTATCCACGGCTTCCTCAGCATCACGGATGCTCCACAGTGAATCCACCCGCAGCTCCAGCTCTGTAATGTGGGTAGCCAGTAGCTGCAGATGGATACACTTCCTCAAACATGGTCGTCAGGGACACTGGAAGCGTCCCTGATTTCCCAGATAGAGCAGGAGGAGGATATCACGGGGCTGAGCTCTCCTGCCATGACTTGTCCTTAGGTTAATTAGTTACTCCCTTAATTAAAAAATACTAATTATACTTGGGACCTTGTTCTACCCACTTCAAAGTCCTTAAAAAAAAACTTTAGTAGTACTCACCTTATCACCAGAGATTTTCTCCAACAAAAAAAACAACTTTCCCCTTTTTTTAAGATATTCTAACAGCTGCTACTCACCAACCAATCAGCAGTCAGCTCTTCTCTGACGTCACTGTTTGCCTTTTTTTTCAAAACGCTGGTGCGCTGGAAGAGGTTCGACTGCTCTCTGCTCCCAGAAGGACCTTCTTTGAAGGTAGCCCATTGCTCAGTTACCATTTTTCCTGCCAACATTTGATTCCAATTTATTCAGCCCAGATCCATTTTTACTCCTTTGAAGTTGGCTTTACCCCAGTTAATTATTCTTAATGGTGCCACAGGGATCAGTGCTGGGCCTCAACTTTTTATAATTTATATAAATGACTTGGATGAAGGGACCAAAGGTATGGTTGCTAAATTTGCTGATGACACAGAGATAGGTAGGAAAGTAAGTTCTGAAGAGGACAAAGGGATATAGATCGGTTAAGTGAGTGTGCAAATATCTGGCAAATGGAGTATAATGTGGGAAAATGTGAAATTGTCCATTTTGGCAGGAAGAATAAAAAAGAAGCATATTATCTAAATGGTGAGAGATTGCCGAGCTCTGAGATGCAGAGGGATCTGGGTGTCCTGGTGCATGAATCACAAAAGGTTAGTATGCAGGAAAGCTTACAGAATGTTATAATTTATTGCGAGGGGAATTGAATACAAAAGTAGGGAAGTTATACTTCAGTTATACAGGGCATTGGTGAGACTACATCTGGAATACTGTGTAAAGTATTGGTCTCCTTATTTAAGGAAGGTGTAAATGTGTTGGAAGCAGTTCAGAGAAGGTTTACAAGACTATTACCTGGAATGGGTGGGTTGTCTTATGAGGAAAAGTTGGACAGGCTGGGCTGGTATCAGTTCAGAAGGGTAAGAGGTGACTTTATTGAAACATATCAGATTCTGAGGGGTTTTGACAGGGTGGATGTGGAAAGGATGTTTCCTCTTGTGGGAGAATCTAGAACTAGGGGTCAGCATTTAAAAATAAGGGGTTGCCCATTTAAGGCAGAGATTAGGAGATTTTTTTTCTCTCAGAGGGTTGTGAGTCTTTGGAACTCTCCTCAAAAGGCGGTGGAAGCAGAGTCTTTGAATATCTAGCAATGCAAAACTGGGCATCCATGAGGTGCTGTGGGCCATCAGCAGCAGCAGAATTGTACTCAACCACAATCTGTAACCTCATGACCCGGCATATCCCTCACTGTACCATTACCATCAAGCCAGGAGACCAACCCTGCTTCAATGAAGAGTGCAGGAGGGCATGCCAGGAGCAGCATCAGTCAAATCTCAAAATGAGGTGTCAGCCTGGTGAAGCTACAGCCCAGGACTACTTGCATGCCAAACTGCATAAACAGCATGCAATAGACAGAGCTAAGCAATCCCATAACCAACGGATCAGATCTAAGCTCTCCAGTCCTGCCACATCCAGTCGTGAATGGTGGTGGACAATTAAACAACTAACTGGAGGAGGTGGCTCCACAAATATCCCCATCCTCAATGATGGGAGAGCCCAGCACATCAGTGCAAAAGATAAGGCAGAAGCATTTGCAACAATCTTCAGCCAGAAGTGCCGAGTTGATGATCCATCTCGGCCCCCTCTTGAAGTCCCCAGCAATACAGATGCCAGACTTCAGCCAATTCGATTCACACCGCATGATATCAAGAAACGACTGAAGGCACTGGATACTGCAAAGTTGATGGGTCCTGAAAATATTCCGGCAATAGTACTGAAGACCTATGCTCCAGAACTTGTCACGCCCCGAGCCAAGCTGTTCCAGTATAACTACAACACTGGCATCTAACCTGCAATGTGGAAAATTGCCCAGCTATGTCCTGTACACAAAAAGCAGGACAAGTCCAACCCGGCCAATTACCGCCCCATCAGTCTACTCTCAATCATCAGTAAAGTGATGGAAGGTGTCATCAACAGTGCCATCAAGCAGCACTTGCTTAGCAATAACCTGCTCAGTGA
Source organism: Heterodontus francisci (assembly GCF_036365525.1). Classification (NCBI taxonomy): domain Eukaryota; kingdom Metazoa; phylum Chordata; class Chondrichthyes; order Heterodontiformes; family Heterodontidae; genus Heterodontus; species Heterodontus francisci. The sequence goes on along the minus strand of NC_090385.1, from coordinate 103,469,692 downwards.
TGCTCAGTTTGGGTTCCACCAGGGCCACTCAGCTCCTGACCTCATTACAGCCTTGGTTCAAACATGGACAAAAGAGCTGAACTCAAGAGGTGAGGTGAGAGTGACTGCCCTTGACATCAAGGCAGCATTTGATCGAGTATGGCATCAAGGAGCCCTAGCAAAACTGGAGTCAATGGGAATCAGGGGAAAACTCTCGGCTGGTTGGAGTCATACCTAGTGCAAAGGAAGATGGCTGTGGTTGTTGGAGGTCAATCATCTGAGCTCCAGGACATCACTGCGGGAGTTCCTCAGGGTAGTGTCCTAGGCCCAACCATCTTCAGCTGCTTCATCAATCCTTCTATCATAAGATCAGAAGTGGGGATGTTCGCTGATGATTGTACAATGTTCAGCACCATTCGCGACTCCCCAAATACTGAAGCAGTCCGTGTAGAAATGCAGCAAGACCTGAACAATATCCAGGCTTAGGCTGATAAGTGGCAAGTAACATTTGCACCACACAAGTGCCAGGCAATGACCCTCTCCAACAAGAGAGAATCTAACCATCTCCCCTTGACATTCAATGGCCTTACCATCGCTGAATCCCCCACTATAAACATCCTGGGGTTACCATTGACCAGAAACTGAACTGGAGTAGCCAATAAATACTGTGGCTACAAGAGCAGGTCAGAGGCGAGGAATCCTGAGGCGAGTAACACACCTCCTGACTCCCCAAAGCCTGTCCACCATCGACAAGGCACAAGTCAGGAGTGTGATGGAATACTCTCCACTTGCCGGGATGGGTGCAACTCCAACAACACTCAAGAAGCTTGTCACCATCCAGGACAAAGCAGCCGGCTTGATTGGCACCCCATCCACAAACATTCACTCCACGACCGACACACAGTGGTAGCAGTGTGTACCATCTACAAGATGCACTGCAGCAACGCACCAAGGCTCCTTAGACAGCACCTTCCGAACCCGCGACCTCTACTAACTAGAAGGACAAGAGCAGCAAATATATGGGAACACCACCACCTGCAAGTTCCTGTCCAAGTCACACACCATCCTGACTTGGAACTATAATCACCGTTCCTTCACTGTCGCTGGGTCAAAATCCTGGAACTCCCTTCCTAACAGCACTGTGGGTATACCTACCCCAAATGGACTGCAGTGGTTCAAGAAGGCAGCTCACTACCACCTTCTCAAGGGCAATTAGGGATGGACAAAAATGCTGGCCTGGCCAGTGATGCCTACATCCCATGAATAAATTTAAAAAAAAATTATGGCAGAGGTAGATAGATTCTTGATAAGCAAGGGGGTGAAAGGTTATTGGGAGTATGCGGAAATGTGGAGTTGAGGTTTCAATTAGATCAGCCATGATTTTATTGAATGGCGGAACAGGCTCAAGCGGCCGAGTGACCTACTCCTGCTCCTAATTCCTATGTTCGTCTGTACTCTAGATTGTTCTTTGTTTTTTTCCATAGCCGACCTAAACCTTTTGATACAATGATCACTGTTCCCTAAATTTTCTGCTGGTATTTGATCCAATTGGCCTACCTCATTCCCAAGAATCAGATCCAGCAGTGCCTCCCCTCTCGTTGGACTGGAAACATACTGCTCTAGAAAATTTTCCTGAACACACCTAGTAACTCTTGCCCTTTCTTTCTTCTTTCTTTCCTTTTGGGCCTCCTTATCTCGAGAGACAATGGATACGCGCCTGCAGGTGGTCAGTGGTTTGTGAAGCAGCGCCTGGAGTGGCTATAAAGGCCAATTCTAGAGTGACAGACTCTTCCACAGGTGCTGCAGAGAAATTTGTTTGTCGGGGCTGTTGCACAGTTGGCTCTCCCCTTGCGCCTCTGTCTTTTTTCCTGCCAACTACTAAGTCTCTTCGACTCGCCACATTTTAGCCCCGTCTTTATGACTGCCCGCCAGCTCTGGCGAACGCTGGCAACTGACTCCCACGACTTGTGATCAATGTCACAGGATTTCATGTCGCGTTTGCAGACGTCTTTAAAGCGGAGACGTGGACGGCCGGTGGCGAGCTCGCTGTACAATGTGTCTTTGGGGATCCTGCCATCTTCCATGCGGCTCACATGGCCAAGCCATCTCAAGCGCCGCTGACTCAGTAGTGTGTACAAGCTGGAGATGTTGGCCGCCTCGAGGACTTCTGTGTTGGAGATACGGTCCTGCCACCTGATGCCAAGTATTCTCCAGAGGCAGCGAAGATGGAATGAATTGAGATGTCGCTCTTGGCTGACATACGTTGTCCAGGCCTCGCTGCCGTAGAGCAAGGTACTAAGGACACAGGCCTGATACACTCGGACCTTTGTGTTCCGTGTCAGTGCGCCATTTTCCCACATTTTCTTGGCCAGTCTGGACATAGCAGTGGAAGCCTTTCCCATGCGCTTGTTGATTTCTGCATCTAGAGACAGGTTACTGGTGATAGTTGAGCCTAGGTAGGTGAACTCTTGAACCACTTCCAGAGCGTGGTCGCCAATATTGATGGATGGAACATTTCTGACATCCTGCCCCATGATGTTTGTTTTCTTGAGGCTGATGGTTAGGCCAAATTCATTGCAGGCAGCTGCAAACCTGTCGATGAGACTCATCAGTGTGAGATGTTAAAGCAGCATCGTCAGCAAAGAGGAGTTCCCTGATGAGGACTTTCCGTACTCTTGCCCTTTACACCACAACTATCCCAGTCTATATTCAGATAATTAAAGTTCCTCATTATAATTACTCTATAATTCTTGCACCTCTCTGTAATTTCCTTGAAAATTTGTTCCACTACATATTTTCCCCGGTTGGTGGCCTACAGACTACACCGAGTGATGTAATTGCACCTTTTTTAATCCTTAGCTCTCGCTGAATAGATTCTCTCATTGACCCATTTGAGATATACTCACTCTCAAGCACTGTATTGCTCTCCTTAATCATTCATGCCACTCCTGCCCCTTTTCTTCCTTTTCTATCTTTCCTGGACTCCTTGTATCCAGGGATATTTAACACCCAGTCCTGCTCTTCTTTGAGCCAGGTCTCTGCAATAGCCACAACATCATTTTTTCACATGTCAATCTGCACCTGTAACTCATCAATCTTATTAACCAAACTCCATGCATTCGCATATGTGCACACTAACCCTGATAAAGACTTTATTACTTTATCCCTTACCCTGACCCCACATAATAACTTACTATACCCTACTCGAGAGTGCTATCTATCTCTCCCAGTATTCTGTGCACCTTGGTATTCCTGTCTTATATTTTCACCTGGTTCCCACACCCCTGCCAAGTTAGTTCAAACCCTCCCCAATTGCACTAGTAAATTACCCTGCAAGGAAGTCAGTCCTGCCACTATTATGGTGCAACATGTCCGGACTGTACAGGTCCCATCTCCCCCAGAGCTGGTCCCAATGTTCCAAGAATCTCTGAACACGGGAGTGTCAGTGCTGGACACTGGCTGAACACGGGAGTGTCAGCGCTTGGCACTCTCTGAACACGGGAATGTCAGCGTTGGGCACTGCTGAACACGGGAGTGTCAGCATTGGGCATTCTGAACACGGGAGTGTCAGCATTGGGCATTCTGAACACGGGAGTGTCAGCGCTTGGCACTCGGAACACGGGTGTGTCAGCGTTGGGCACTGTCTGAACACGGGAGTGTCAGCGCTGGGCATTCTGAACACGGGAATGTCAGCGCTTGGCACTCTCTGAACACGGGAATGTCAGCGCTTGGCACTCTCTGAACACGGGAATGTCAGCATTGGGCATTCTGAACACAGGAGTGTCAGCATTGGGCATTCTGAACACGGGAGTGTCAGCGCTTGGCACTCGGAACACGGGAGTGTCAGCGTTGGGCACTGTCTGAACACGGGAGTGTCAGCGCTGGGCATTCTGAACACGGGAGTGTCAGCGCTTGGCACTCTCTGAACACGGGAATGTCAGCGCTTGGCACTCTCTGAACACGGAAATGTCAGCATTGGGCATTCTGAACACAGGAGTGTCAGCATTGGGCATTCTGAACACGGGAGTGTCAGCGCTTGGCACTCGGAACACGGGAGTGTCAGCATTGGGCACTGTCTGAACACAGGAGTGTCAGCGCTGGGCATTCTGAAAACGGGAGTGTCAGCGCTGGGCATTCTGAACACGGGAGTGTCAGCGTTGGGCACTGTCTGAACACGGGAGTGTCAGCGCTGGGCATTCTGAACACGGGAGTGTCAGCGCTGGGCATTCTGAACACGGGAGTGTCAGCGCTGGGCACTCTCTGAACACGGGAATGTCAGCGTTGGGCACTGCTGAACACGGGAGTGTCAGCATTGGGCATTCTGAACACAGGAGTGTCAGCGCTGGGCATTCTGAACATGGGAGTGTCAGCGCTTGGCACTCGGAACACGGGAGTGTCAGCGTTGGGCACTGTCTGAACACGGGAGTGTCAGCGCTGGGCATTCTGAACACGGGAGTGTCAGCGTTGGGCACTCTCTGAACACGGGAGTGTCAGCCCTGGGCACTCTCTGAACATGGGAGTGTCAGCCCTGGGCATTCTGAACACGGGAGTGTCAGCGCTGGGCATTCTGAACACGGGAGTGTCAGCCCTGGGCACTCTGAACACGGGAGTGTCAGCGCTGGGCATTCTGAACACGGGAGTGTCAGCGCTGGGCACTCTGAACACGGGAGTGTCAGCGTTGGGCAATCTCTGAACATGGGAGTGTCAGCCCTGGGCACTCTCTGAACACGGGAGTGTCAGCACTGGGCATTCTGAACACGGGAGTGTCAGCGCTTGGCACTCGGAACACGGGAGTGTCAGCGTTGGGCACTGTCTGAACACAGGAGTGTCAGCGCTGGGCATTCAGAACACGGGAGTGTCAGCGTTGGGCACTCTCTGAACACGGGAGTGTCAGCCCTGGGCACTCTCTGAACATGGGAGTGTCAGCCCTGGGCATTCTGAACACGGGAGTGTCAGCGCTGGGCATTCTGAACACGGGAGTGTCAGCGTTGGGCACTCTGAACACAGGAGTGTCAGCGCTGGGCATTCTGAACACAGGAGTGTCAGCGCTGGGCACTCTCTGAACACGGAAGTGTCAGCGCTGGGCATTCTGAACACCGGAGTGTCAGCGCTTGGCACTCGGAACACGGGAGTGTCAGCGCTGGGCATTCTGAACACGGGAGTGTCAGCGCTGGGCACTCTGAACACGGGAGTGTCAGCGTTGGGCACTCTCTGAACACGGGAGTGTCAGCCCTGGGCACACTCTGAGCACGGGGGTGTCAGCATTTTGGGAGTGACCTTGCTGTGCACTCTCTGAACACGGCGTGTCAGCACTGGGCACTCTCTGGACACTGGAGTCTCAGTGCTGGGCACTCTCTGAACACGGGAGTGTCAGCACTGGGCACTCTCTGGACACTGGAGTCTCAGTGCTGGGCACTCTCTGAACACGGGAGTGTCAGCACTGGGCACTCTCTGGACACTGGAGTCTCAGTGCTGGGCACTCTCTGATCACTGGAGTGTCAGCGCTGGGCACTCTCTGAACACGGGATTCTCAGCGCTGGGCACTCTCTGATCACTGGAGTGTCAGTGCTGGGCACTCTCTGATCACGGGATTGTCAGCACTGGGCACTCTTGAACACGGGATTGTCAGCACTGGGCACTCTCTGAACATGGGAGTCTCAGTGCTGGGCACTCTCTGAACACAGGAGTCTCACCGCTGGGCACTCTCTGAACACAGGAGTCTCAGCGCTGGGCACTCTCTGATCACTGGAGTGTCAGCGCTGGGCACTCTGATCACTGGAGTCTCAGCGCTGGGCACTCTCTGATCACTGGAGTCTCAGCGCTGGGCACTCTCTGATCACTGGAGTGTCAGCGCTGGGCACTCTCTGATCACTGGAGTGTCAGCGCTGGGCACTCTCTGATCACTGGAGTCTCAGCGCTGGGCACTCTCTGATCACTGGAGTGTCAGCGCTGGGCACTCTCTGATCACTGGAGTCTCAGCGCTGGGCACTCTCTGAACAAGGAATTGTCAATGCTGGGCAGCCTCTGAACATGGGATTGTCAGAGTTGTGAACTCTCAACAGGGGAGTATCAGTGTTGAGCTTTTCTGAACACAGGAGTGTCAGCACTGGGCACTCTCTGAACTCGGGAATGTCAGTGTTGTGCACTCTCTGAGCACTGGAGCGTCAGCGCTGTGCACTCTCTGATCACTGGAGTCTCAGCGCTGGGCACTCTCTGAACAAGGAATTGTCAATGCTGGGCAGCCTCTGAACATGGGATTGTCAGAGTTGTGAACTCTCAACAGGGGAGTATCAGTGTTGAGCTTTTCTGAACACAGGAGTGTCAGCGCCAGGCACTCTCTGAACATGGGGGTGTCAGCGCTGGGCAATTTCTGCAGACGGGACTGTCAGCACTGGGCACTCTCTGATCACTGGAGTCTCAGTGCTGGGCACTGTCTGTTCACTGGAGTCTCAGCACTGGGCACTCTTTGAACACGGGAGTCTCAGTGCTGGGCACTGTCTGTTCACTGGAGTCTCAGCACTGGGCACTCTTTGAACACGGGACTCTCAGCACTTTAGGATTAACCGCGCTGTGCACTCTCTGAACACGGCGTGTCAGCGCTGGACATTCTTGGAAGACGGGACTGCCACTGCTGGGCACTTAACACTGAAGTGTCAGCGCCAGGCACTCTCTGATCACTGGAGTGTCAGCGCCAGGCACTCTCTGATCACTGGAGTGTCAGCGCTGGGCAGTCTCTGATCACTGGAGTGTTAGCGCTGGGCATTCTGAACACGGGAGTGTCAGCGCTTGGCACTCGGAACACGGGAGTGTCAGCGTTGGGCACTGTCTGAACACAGGAGTGTCAGCGCTGGGCATTCTGAACACGGGAGTGTCAGCGTTGGGCACTCTCTGAACACGGGAGTGTCAGCCCTGGGTACTCTCTGAACACGGGAGTGTCAGCCCTGGGCACTCTCTGAACATGGGAGTGTCAGCGCTGGGCATTCTGAACACGGGAGTGTCAGCGCTTGGCACTCGGAACACGGGAGTGTCAGCGTTGGGCAATCTCTGAACATGGGAGATCAGCCCTGGGCACTCTCTGAACATGGGAGTGTCAGCGTTGGGCACTGTCTGAACACGGGAGTGTCAGCGCTGGGCATTCTGAACACGGGAGTGTCAGCGCTGGGCATTCTGAACACGGGAGTGTCAGCGCTGGGCACTCTCTGAACACGGGAATGTCAGCGTTGGGCACTGCTGAACACGGGAGTGTCAGCATTGGGCATTCTGAACACAGGAGTGTCAGCGCTGGGCATTCTGAACATGGGAGTGTCAGCGCTTGGCACTCGGAACACGGGAGTGTCAGCGTTGGGCACTGTCTGAACACGGGAGTGTCAGCGCTGGGCATTCTGAACACGGGAGTGTCAGCATTGGGCACTCTCTGAACACGGGAGTGTCAGCCCTGGGCACTCTCTGAACATGGGAGTGTCAGCCCTGGGCATTCTGAACACGGGAGTGTCAGCGCTGGGCATTCTGAACACGGGAGTGTCAGCCCTGGGCACTCTGAACACGGGAGTGTCAGCGCTGGGCATTCTGACCACGGGAGTGTCAGCGCTGGGCACTCTGAACACGGGAGTGTCAGCGTTGGGCAATCTCTGAACATGGGAGTGTCAGCCCTGGGCACTCTCTGAACACGGGAGTGTCAGCACTGGGCATTCTGAACACGGGAGTGTCAGCGCTTGGCACTCGGAACACGGGAGTGTCAGCGTTGGGCACTGTCTGAACACAGGAGTGTCAGCGCTGGGCATTCAGAACACGGGAGTGTCAGCGTTGGGCACTCTCTGAACACGGGAGTGTCAGCCCTGGGCACTCTCTGAACATGGGAGTGTCAGCCCTGGGCATTCTGAACACGGGAGTGTCAGCGCTGGGCATTCTGAACACGGGAGTGTCAGCGTTGGGCACTCTGAACACGGGAGTGTCAGCGCTGGGCATTCTGAACACAGGAGTGTCAGCGCTGGGCACTCTCTGAACACGGAAGTGTCAGCGCTGGGCATTCTGAACACCGGAGTGTCAGCGCTTGGCACTCGGAACACGGGAGTGTCAGCGCTGGGCATTCTGAACACGGGAGTGTCAGCGCTGGGCACTCTGAACACGGGAGTGTCAGCGTTGGGCACTCTCTGAACACGGGAGTGTCAGCCCTGGGCACACTCTGAGCACGGGGGTGTCAGCATTTTGGGAGTGACCTTGCTGTGCACTCTCTGAACACGGCGTGTCAGCACTGGGCACTCTCTGGACACTGGAGTCTCAGTGCTGGGCACTCTCTGAACACGGGAGTGTCAGCACTGGGCACTCTCTGGACACTGGAGTCTCAGTGCTGGGCACTCTCTGAACACGGGAGTGTCAGCACTGGGCACTCTCTGGACACTGGAGTCTCAGTGCTGGGCACTCTCTGATCACTGGAGTGTCAGCGCTGGGCACTCTCTGAACACGGGATTCTCAGCGCTGGGCACTCTCTGATCACTGGAGTGTCAGTGCTGGGCACTCTCTGATCACGGGATTGTCAGCACTGGGCACTCTTGAACACGGGATTGTCAGCACTGGGCACTCTCTGAACATGGGAGTCTCAGTGCTGGGCACTCTCTGAACACAGGAGTCTCACCGCTGGGCACTCTCTGAACACAGGAGTCTCAGCGCTGGGCACTCTCTGATCACTGGAGTGTCAGCGCTGGGCACTCTGATCACTGGAGTCTCAGCGCTGGGCACTCTCTGATCACTGGAGTCTCAGCGCTGGGCACTCTCTGATCACTGGAGTGTCAGCGCTGGGCACTCTCTGATCACTGGAGTGTCAGCGCTGGGCACTCTCTGATCACTGGAGTCTCAGCGCTGGGCACTCTCTGATCACTGGAGTGTCAGCGCTGGGCACTCTCTGATCACTGGAGTCTCAGCGCTGGGCACTCTCTGAACAAGGAATTGTCAATGCTGGGCAGCCTCTGAACATGGGATTGTCAGAGTTGTGAACTCTCAACAGGGGAGTATCAGTGTTGAGCTTTTCTGAACACAGGAGTGTCAGCACTGGGCACTCTCTGAACTCGGGAATGTCAGTGTTGTGCACTCTCTGAGCACTGGAGCGTCAGCGCTGTGCACTCTCTGATCACTGGAGTCTCAGCGCTGGGCACTCTCTGAACAAGGAATTGTCAATGCTGGGCAGCCTCTGAACATGGGATTGTCAGAGTTGTGAACTCTCAACAGGGGAGTATCAGTGTTGAGCTTTTCTGAACACAGGAGTGTCAGCGCCAGGCACTCTCTGAACATGGGGGTGTCAGCGCTGGGCAATTTCTGCAGACGGGACTGTCAGCACTGGGCACTCTCTGATCACTGGAGTCTCAGTGCTGGGCACTGTCTGTTCACTGGAGTCTCAGCACTGGGCACTCTTTGAACACGGGAGTCTCAGTGCTGGGCACTGTCTGTTCACTGGAGTCTCAGCACTGGGCACTCTTTGAACACGGGACTCTCAGCACTTTAGGATTAACCGCGCTGTGCACTCTCTGAACACGGCGTGTCAGCGCTGGACATTCTTGGAAGACGGGACTGCCACTGCTGGGCACTTAACACTGAAGTGTCAGCGCCAGGCACTCTCTGATCACTGGAGTGTCAGCGCCAGGCACTCTCTGATCACTGGAGTGTCAGCGCTGGGCAGTCTCTGATCACTGGAGTGTTAGTGCTGGGCATTCTGAACACGGGAGTGTCAGCGCTTGGCACTCGGAACACGGGAGTGTCAGCGTTGGGCACTGTCTGAACACAGGAGTGTCAGCGCTGGGCATTCTGAACACGGGAGTGTCAGCGTTGGGCACTCTCTGAACACGGGAGTGTCAGCCCTGGGTACTCTCTGAACACGGGAGTGTCAGCCCTGGGCACTCTCTGAACATGGGAGTGTCAGCGCTGGGCATTCTGAACACGGGAGTGTCAGCGCTTGGCACTCGGAACACGGGAGTGTCAGCGCTGGGCAATCTCTGAACACGGGAGTGTCAGCCCTGGGCACTCTCTGAACATGGGAGTGTCAGCCCTGGGCATTCTGAACACGGGAGTGTCAGCGCTGGGCATTCTGAACACGGGAGTGTCAGCGTTGGGCACTCTGAACACGGGAGTGTCAGCGCTGGGCATTCTGAACACAGGAGTGTCAGCGCTGGGCACTCTCTGAACACGGAAGTGTCAGCGCTGGGCATTCTGAACACCGGAGTGTCAGCGCTTGGCACTCGGAACACGGGAGTGTCAGCGCTGGGCATTCTGAACACGGGAGTGTCAGCGCTGGGCACTCTGAACACGGGAGTGTCAGCGTTGGGCACTCTCTGAACACGGGAGTGTCAGCCCTGGGCACACTCTGAGCACGGGGGTGTCAGCATTTTGGGAGTGACCTTGCTGTGCACTCTCTGAACACGGCGTGTCAGCACTGGGCACTCTCTGGACACTGGAGTCTCAGTGCTGGGCACTCTCTGAACAAGGAATTGTCAATGCTGGGCAGCCTCTGAACATGGGATTGTCAGAGTTGTGAACTCTCAACAGGGGAGTATCAGTGTTGAGCTTTTCTGAACACAGGAATGTCAGCGCCAGGCACTCTCTGAACATGGGGGTGTCAGCGCTGGGCAATTTCTGCAGACGGGACTGTCAGCACTGGGCACTCTCTGATCACTGGAGTCTCAGTGCTGGGCACTGTCTGTTCACTGGAGTCTCAGCACTGGGCACTCTTTGAACACGGGAGTCTCAGTGCTGGGCACTGTCTGTTCACTGGAGTCTCAGCACTGGGCACTCTTTGAACACGGGACTCTCAGCACTTTAGGATTAACCGCGCTGTGCACTCTCTGAACACGGCGTGTCAGCGCTGGACATTCTTAGAAGACGGGACTGCCACTGCTGGGCACTTAACACTGAAGTGTCAGCGCCAGGCACTCTCTGATCACTGGAGTGTCAGCGCCAGGCACTCTCTGATCGCTGGAGTGTCAGCGCTGGGCAGTCTCTGATCACTGGAGTGTTAGCGCTGGGCATTCTGAACACGGGAGTGTCAGCGCTTGGCACTCGGAACACGGGAGTGTCAGCGTTGGGCACTGTCTGAACACAGGAGTGTCAGCGCTGGGCATTCTGAACACGGGAGTGTCAGCGTTGGGCACTCTCTGAACACGGGAGTGTCAGCCCTGGGCACTCTCTGAACACGGGAGTGTCAGCCCTGAGCACTCTCTGAACATGGGAGTGTCAGCGCTGGGCATTCTGAACACGGGAGTGTCAGCGCTTGGCACTCGGAACACGGGAGTGTCAGCGTTGGGCAATCTCTGAACATGGGAGTGTCAGCCCTGGGCACTCTCTGAACATGGGAGTGTCAGCCCTGGGCATTCTGAACACGGGAGTGTCCGCGCTGGGCATTCTGAACACGGGAGTGTCAGCGTTGGGCACTCTGAACACGGGAGTGTCAGCGCTGGGCATTCTGAACACAGGAGTGTCAGCGCTGGGCACTCTCTGAACACGGAAGTGTCAGCGCTGGGCATTCTGAACACCGGAGTGTCAGCGCTTGGCACTCGGAACACGGGAGTGTCAGCGCTGGGCATTCTGAACACGGGAGTGTCAGCGCTGGGCACTCTGAACACGGGAGTGTCAGCGTTGGGCACTCTCTGAACACGGGAGTGTCAGCCCTGGGCACACTCTGAGCACGGGGGTGTCAGCATTTTGGGAGTGACCTTGCTGTGCACTCTCTGAACACGGCGTGTCAGCACTGGGCACTCTCTGGACACTGGAGTCTCAGTGCTGGGCACTCTCTGAACACGGGAGTGACAGCACTGGGCACTCTCTGGACACTGGAGTCTCAGTGCTGGGCACTCTCTGAACACGGGAGTGTCAGCACTGGGCACTCTCTGGACACTGGAGTCTCAGTGCTGGGCACTCTCTGAACACGGGAGTGTCAGCACTGGGCACTCTCTGGACACTGGAGTCTCAGTGCTGGGCACTCTCTGAACACGGGAGTGTCAGCACTGGGCACTCTCTGGACACTGGAGTCTCAGTGCTGGGCACTCTCTGGAGTGTCAGCACTGGGCACTCTCTGAACACGGGAGTCTCAGCGCTGGGCACTCTCTGATCACTGGAGTGTCAGTGCTGGGCACTCTCTGATCACTGGATTGTCAGCACTGGGCACTCTTGAACACGGGATTGTCAGCACTGGGCACTCTCTGAACATGGGAGTCTCAGTGCTGGGCACTCTCTGAACACAGGAGTCTCAGCGCTGGGCACTCTCTGAACACAGGAGTCTCAGCGCTGGGCACTCTCTGATCACTGGAGTGTCAGCGCTGGGCACTCTCTGATCACTGGATTCTCAGCGCTGGGCACTCTCTGATCACTGGAGTCTCAGCGCTGGGCACTCTCTGATCACTGGAGTGTCAGCGCTGGGCACTCTCTGATCACTGGAGTGTCAGCGCTGGGCACTCTCTGATCACTGGAGTCTCAGCGCTGGGCACTCTCTGATCACTGGAGTGTCAGCGCTGGGCACTCTCTGATCACTGGAGTCTCAGCGCTGGGCACTCTCTGAACAAGGAATTGTCAATGCTGGGCAGCCTCTGAACATGGGATTGTCAGAGTTGTGAACTCTCAACAGGGGAGTATCAGTGTTGAGCTTTTCTGAACACAGGAGTGTCAGCACTGGGCACTCTCTGAACTCGGGAATGTCAGTGTTGTGCACTCTCTGAGCACTGGAGCGTCAGCGCTGTGCACTCTCTGATCACTGGAGTCTCAGCGCTGGGCACTCTCTGAACAAGGAATTGTCAATGCTGGGCAGCCTCTGAACATGGGATTGTCAGAGTTGTGAACTCTCAACAGGGGAGTATCAGTGTTGAGCTTTTCTGAACACAGGAGTGTCAGCGCCAGGCACTCTCTGAACATGGGGGTGTCAGCGCTGGGCAATTTCTGCAGACGGGACTGTCAGCACTGGGCACTCTCTGATCACTGGAGTCTCAGTGCTGGGCACTGTCTGTTCACTGGAGTCTCAGCACTGGGCACTCTTTGAACACGGGAGTCTCAGTGCTGGGCACTGTCTGTTCACTGGAGTCTCAGCACTGGGCACTCTTTGAACACGGGACTCTCAGCACTTTAGGATTAACCGCGCTGTGCACTCTCTGAACACGGCGTGTCAGCGCTGGACATTCTTAGAAGACGGGACTGCCACTGCTGGGCACTTAACACTGGAGTGTCAGCGCCAGGCACTCTCTGATCACTGGAGTGTCAGCGCCAGGCACTCTCTGATCGCTGGAGTGTCAGCGCTGGGCAGTCTCTGATCACTGGAGTGTCAGTGCTGGGCACTCTGATCACTGGAGTATCACCGCTGGGCACTCTTGAACACGGGATTGTCAGCAGTGGGCACTCTCTGAACATGGGAGTCTCAGTGCTGGGCACTCTCTGAACACAGGAGTCTCAGCGCTGGGCACTCTCTGATCACTGGAGTCTCAGTGCTGGGCACTCTCAGATCACTGGAGTCTCAGCGCTGGGCACTCTCTGATCACTGGAGTCTCAGCGCTGGGCACTCTCTGAACAAGGAATTATCAATGCTGGGCAGCCTCTGAACATGGGATTGTCAGAGTTGTGAACTCTCAACAGGGGAGTATCAGTGTTGAGCTTTTCTGAACACTGGAGTGTCAGCGCCAGGCACTCTCTGATCACTGGAGTGTCAGCACTGGGCACTCTTGAACACGGGATTGTCAGCACTGGGCACTCTCTGAACATGGGAGTCTCAGTGCTGGGCACTCTCTGAACACGGGAGTCTCAGCGCTGGGCACTCTCTGAACACAGGAGTCTCAGCGCTGGGCACTCTCTGATCACTGGAGTGTCACCGCTGGGCACTCTCTGATCACTGGAGTATCACCGCTGGGCACTCTCTGATCACGGGATTGTCAGCACTGGGCACTCTTGAACACGGGATTGTCAGCACTGGGCACTCTCTGAACATGGGAGTCTCACTGCTGGGCACTCTCTGAACACAGGAGTCTCAGCGCTGGGCACTCTCTGATCACTGGAGTGTCAGCGCTGGGCACTCTCTGAACATGGGAGTGTCAACACTGGGCACTCTCTGAACACCGAGTGTCAGCGCTGGGCACTCTCTCAACACCGGCGTGTCAGCCCTGGGCACACTGTTAACATGGGAGTGTCAGCGCTGTGTACACGCTGAACACAGGAGTGACAGCACTGTGCACTCTCTGAACACAGGAGTGTCAACACTGGACACTCTCTGAACATGGGAGTGTCTGCGCTTTGTACATCTGAACACGAGACTGTCAGCACAGTGCACTCTCTGAATATGAGAGTGTCAGAGTGGGGCACGCTCTGAACACGTGTGTCTACACTGAGCACTCTCTGAACAAGGAGTGTCAATGCAGTGCACTCTCTAAACATGGTTGTGTCAACGCTGGACACACCCTGAACACGGGAGTGTGAGCGCGGCATATTCAGAACTCGGAGTGTCAGCATTGTACACTCTCTGAACACGGGAGTGACAGTGCTGGGCACTCTCTGAACACTAAGTGTCATCTCTGGACACTCTCTGAACACGACACTGTCAGCACTGTGCACTCTCTGAGTATGAGAGTGTCAGTGCTGGGCAGTCTCTGAACAAGGATTGTCAGTGCTGTGCACTTTCTGAACACGGGAGTGTCAGCGCTGGAGACCCTGAATATGAGAGTGTCAGCACCGAGCACTCTCTGAACACGGAGTGTCAGCACCGAGCACACTCTGAACACGGGAGTGTCAGCACCGAGCACTCTCTGAACACGGGAGTGTCAGCACCGAGCACTCTCTGAACACGGAGTGTCAGCACCGAGCACACTCTGAACACGGGAGTGTCAGCACCGAGCACTCTCTGAACACGGGAGTGTCAGCGCCGAGCACTCTCTGAACACGGAGTGTCAGCGCCGAGCACTCTCTGAACACGGAGTGTCAGCACCGAGCACTCTATGCACACGGAGTGTCAGCACCGAGCACTCTCTGAACACGGAGTGTCAGCGCCGAGCACTCTCTGAACACGGGAGTGTCAGCGCTGGACATTCTTAGAAGACGGGACTGCCACTGCTGGGCACTTAACACTGAAGTGTCAGCGCCAGGCACTCTCTGATCACTGGAGTGTCAGCGCCAGGCACTCTCTGATCGCTGGAGTGTCAGCGCTGGGCACTCTCTGAACACGGAGTGTCAGCGCCGAGCACTCTCTGAACACGGGAGTGTCAGCACCGAGCACTCTCTGAACACGGGAGTGTCAGCACCGAGCACTCACTGAACACGGAGTGTCTGCGCCGAGCACTCTCTGAACACGGAGTGTCAGCGCCGAGCACTCTCTGAACATGGGAGTGTCAGCGCCGAGCACTCTCTGAACACGGAGTGTCAGCGCCGAGCACTCTCTGAACACGGGAGTGTCAGCACCGAGCACTCTCTGAACACGGGAGTGTCAGCACCGAGCACTCACTGAACACGGGAATGTCAGCGCCGAGCACTGTATGAACACGGAGTGTCAGCGCCGAGCACTCACTGAACACGGGATTGTCAGCACCGAGCACTCTCTGAACACGGAGTGTCAGCACCGAGCACTCTATGCACACGGAGTGTCAGCACCGAGCACTCTCTGAACACGGAGTGTCAGCGCCGAGCACTCTCTGAACACGGGAGTGTCAGCACCGAGCACTCTATGCACTCGGAGTGTCAGCACCGAGCACTCTCTGAACACGGAGTGTCAGCGCCGAGCACTCTCTGAACACGGAGTGTCAGCGCCGAGCACTCTCTGAACACGGGAGTGTCAGCGCCGAGCACTCTCTGAACACGGAGTGTCAGCGCCGGGCACTCTCTGAACACGGAGTGTCAGCACCGAGCACTGTATGAACACGGGAGTGTCAGCACCGAGCACTGTATGAACACGGAGTGTCAGCGCCGAGCACTCACTGAAAACAGGAGTGTCAGCACCGAGCACTCTCTGAACACGGAGTGTCAGCGCCGAGCACTCTCTGAACACGGAGTGTCAGCACCGAGCACTCTCTGAACACGGGAGTGTCAGCGCCGAGCACTCTCTGAACACAGGAGTGTCAGCGCCGAGCACTCTATGAACACGGGAGTGTCAGCACCGAGCACTCTCTGAACACAGGAGTGTCAGCACCGAGCACTGTATGAACACGGGAGTGTCAGCGCCGGGCACTCTCTGAACACGGAGTGTCAGCACCGAGCACTGTATGAACACGGGAGTGTCAGCACCGAGCACTGTATGAACACGGAGTGTCAGCGCCGAGCACCCACTGAAAACAGGAGTGTCAGCACCGAGCACTCTCTGAACACGGAGTGTCAGCGCTGAGCACTCTCTGAACACGGAGTGTCAGCACCGAGCACTCTCTGAACACGGGAGTGTCAGCGCCGAGCACTCTCTGAACACAGGAGTGTCAGCGCCGATCACTCTATGAACACGGGAGTGTCAGCACCGAGCACTCTCTGAACACAGGAGTGTCAGCACCGAGCACTGTATGAACACGGGAGTGTCAGCGCCGAGCACTCTCTGAACACGGAGTGTCAGCGCCGAGCACTCTCTGAACACGGGAGTGTCTGCGCCGGGCACTCTCTGAACACGGAGTGTCAGCACCGAGCAATGTATGAACACGGGAGTGTCAGCACCGAGCACTGTATGAACACGGAGTGTCAGCGCCGAGCACTCACTGAACACGGGAGTGTCAGCACCGAGCACTCTCTGAACACGGAGTGTCAGCGCCGAGCACTCTCTGAACACGGGAGTGTCAGTGCCGAGCACTCTCTGAACACAGGAGTGTCAGCGCCGAGCACTCTCTGAACACGGGAGTGTCAGCGCCGAGCACTCTATGAACACGGGAGTGTCAGCGCCGAGCACTCTCTGAACACGGGAGTGTCAGCGCCGAGCACTCTCTGAACATGGGAGTGTCAGCGCCGAGCACTCTCTGAACACGGGCGTGTCAGCGCCGAGCACTCTCTGAACACAGGAGTGTCAGCGCCGAGCACTCTCTGAGCACGGGAGTGTCAGCACCGAGCACTCTCTGAACACGGGAGTGTCAGCGCCGAGCACTCTCTGAACATGGGAGTGTCAGCGTCGAGCACTCTCTGAACACGGGAGTGTCAGCGCCGAGCACTCTCTGAACACAGGAGTGTCAGCGCCGAGCACTCTCTGAACACAGGAGTGTCAGCGCCGAGCACTCTCTGAACATGGGAGTGTCAGCGCCGAGCACTCTCTGAACACGGGAGTGTCAGCGCCGAGCACTCTCTGAACACAGGAGTGTCAGCGCCGAGCACTCTCTGAACATGGGATGTCAGCGCCGAGCACTCTATGAACACGGAGTGTCAGCGCCGAGCACTCTCTGAACATGGGATGTCAGCGCCGAGCACTCTCTGAACACAGGAGTGTCAGCGCCGAGCACTCTCTGAGCACGGGAGTGTCAGCACCGAGCACTCTCTGAACACAGGAGTGTCAGCGCCGAGCACTCTCTGAACATGGGATGTCAGCGCCGAGCACTCTATGAACACGGAGTGTCAGCGCCGAGCACTCTCTGAACATGGGATGTCAGCGCCGAGCACTCTCTGAACACAGGAGTGTCAGCGCCGAGCACTCTCTGAACACGGGACTGTCAGCGCCGAGCACTCTCTGAGCACGGGAGTGTCAGCGCCGAGCACTCTATGAACACGGGAGTGTCAGCGCCAGCACTCTCTGAGCACAGGAGTGTCAGCGCCGAGCACTCGATGAACACGGGAGTGTCAGCGCCTGGCACTCTCTGAACATGGGAGTGTCAGCGCCAGTACTCTCTGAACACGGGAGTGTCAGCGCCGAGCACTCTCTGAACACGGGAGTGTCAGCGCCAGCACTCTCTGAACACAGGAGTGTCAGCGCCAGCGCTCTCTGAACACGGGAGTGTCAGCGCCGAGCACTCTCTGAACACGGGAGTGTCAGCGCCAGCACTCTCTGAACACAGGAGTGTCAGCGCCAGCGCTCTCTGAACACGGGAGTGTCAGCGCCGAGCACTCTCTGAACACGGGAGTGTCAGCGCCAGCACTCTCTGAACACAGGAGTGTCAGCGCCAGCGCTCTCTGAACACGGGAGTGTCAGCGCCAGCACTCTCTGAACACGGAGTGTCAGC
This sequence comes from Heterodontus francisci, assembly GCF_036365525.1. Lineage (NCBI taxonomy): Eukaryota > Metazoa > Chordata > Chondrichthyes > Heterodontiformes > Heterodontidae > Heterodontus > Heterodontus francisci. Next base: position 103,451,591 of record NC_090385.1, on the reverse strand, counting down.
GCTGAGCACTCTCTGAACATGGGATGTCAGCGCCGAGCACTCTCTGAACACGGGAGTGTCTGCGCCAGCACTCTCTGAAGACGGAGTGTCAGCGCCGAGCACTCTCTGAACACGGAGTGTCAGCTCCGAGCACTCTCTGAACACGGAGTGTCAGCACCGAGCACTCTCTGAACACGGGAGTGTCAGCGCCGAGCACTCTCTGAACACAGGAGTGTCAGCGCAGAGCACTCTATGAACACGGGAGTGTCAGCACCGAGCACTCTCTGAACACAGGAGTGTCAGCACCGAGCACTGTATGAACACGGGAGTGTCAGCGCCGGGCACTCTCTGAACACGGAGTGTCAGCACCGAGCACTGTATGAACACGGGAGTGTCAGCACCGAGCACTGTATGAACACGGAGTGTCAGCGCCGAGCACTCACTGAAAACAGGAGTGTCAGCACCGAGCACTCTCTGAACACGGAGTGTCAGCGCTGAGCACTCTCTGAACACGGAGTGTCAGCACCGAGCACTCTCTGAACACGGGAGTGTCAGCGCCGAGCACTCTCTGAACACAGGAGTGTCAGCGCCGATCACTCTATGAACACGGGAGTGTCAGCACCGAGCACTCTCTGAACACAGGAGTGTCAGCACCGAGCACTGTATGAACACGGGAGTGTCAGCGCCGAGCACTCTCTGAACACGGAGTGTCAGCGCCGAGCACTCTCTGAACACGGGAGTGTCTGCGCCGGGCACTCTCTGAACACGGAGTGTCAGCACCGAGCAATGTATGAACACGGGAGTGTCAGCACCGAGCACTGTATGAACACGGAGTGTCAGCGCCGAGCACTCACTGAACACGGGAGTGTCAGCACCGAGCACTCTCTGAACACGGAGTGTCAGCGCCGAGCACTCTCTGAACACGGGAGTGTCAGTGCCGAGCACTCTCTGAACACAGGAGTGTCAGCGCCGAGCACTCTCTGAACACGGGAGTGTCAGCGCCGAGCACTCTATGAACACGGGAGTGTCAGCGCCGAGCACTCTCTGAACACGGGAGTGTCAGCGCCGAGCACTCTCTGAACATGGGAGTGTCAGCGCCGAGCACTCTCTGAACACGGGAGTGTCAGCGCCGAGCACTCTCTGAACACAGGAGTGTCAGCGCCGAGCACTCTCTGAGCACGGGAGTGTCAGCACCGAGCACTCTCTGAACACGGGAGTGTCAGCGCCGAGCACTCTCTGAACATGGGAGTGTCAGCGCCGAGCACTCTCTGAACACGGGAGTGTCAGCGCCGAGCACTCTCTGAACACAGGAGTGTCAGCGCCGAGCACTCTCTGAACACAGGAGTGTCAGCGCCGAGCACTCTCTGAACATGGGAGTGTCAGCGCCGAGCACTCTCTGAACACGGGAGTGTCAGCGCCGAGCACTCTCTGAACACAGGAGTGTCAGCGCCGAGCACTCTCTGAACATGGGATGTCAGCGCCGAGCACTCTATGAACACGGAGTGTCAGCGCCGAGCACTCTCTGAACATGGGATGTCAGCGCCGAGCACTCTCTGAACACAGGAGTGTCAGCGCCGAGCACTCTCTGAGCACGGGAGTGTCAGCACCGAGCACTCTCTGAACACAGGAGTGTCAGCGCCGAGCACTCTCTGAACATGGGATGTCAGCGCCGAGCACTCTATGAACACGGAGTGTCAGCGCCGAGCACTCTCTGAACATGGGATGTCAGCGCCGAGCACTCTCTGAACACAGGAGTGTCAGCGCCAGCACTCTCTGAACACGGGACTGTCAGCGCCGAGCACTCTCTGAGCACGGGAGTGTCAGCGCCGAGCACTCGTTGAACACGGGAGTGTCAGCGCCAGCACTCTCTGAGCACAGGAGTGTCAGCGCCGAGCACTCGATGAACACGGGAGTGTCAGCGCCGAGCACTCTATGAACACGGGAGTGTCAGCGCCAGCACTCTCTGAACACAGGAGTGTCAGCGCCAGCGCTCTCTGAACACGGGAGTGTCAGCGCCGAGCACTCTCTGAACACGGGAGTGTCAGCGCCAGCACTCTCTGAACACAGGAGTGTCAGCGCCAGCGCTCTCTGAACACGGGAGTGTCAGCGCCAGCACTCTCTGAACATGGGATGTCAGCGCCGAGCACTCTCTGAACACGGGAGTGTCAGCGCCAGCACTCTCTGAAGACGGAGTGTCAGCGCCGAGCACTCTCTGAACACGGAGTGTCAGCTCCGAGCACTCTCTGAACACGGAGTGTCAGCACCGAGCACTCTCTGAACACGGGAGTGTCAGCGCCGAGCACTCTCTGAACACAGGAGTGTCAGCGCAGAGCACTCTATGAACACGGGAGTGTCAGCACCGAGCACTCTCTGAACACAGGAGTGTCAGCACCGAGCACTGTATGAACACGGGAGTGTCAGCGCCGGGCACTCTCTGAACACGGAGTGTCAGCACCGAGCACTGTATGAACACGGGAGTGTCAGCACCGAGCACTGTATGAACACGGAGTGTCAGCGCCGAGCACTCACTGAAAACAGGAGTGTCAGCACCGAGCACTCTCTGAACACGGAGTGTCAGCGCTGAGCACTCTCTGAACACGGAGTGTCAGCACCGAGCACTCTCTGAACACGGGAGTGTCAGCGCCGAGCACTCTCTGAACACAGGAGTGTCAGCGCCGATCACTCTATGAACACGGGAGTGTCAGCACCGAGCACTCTCTGAACACAGGAGTGTCAGCACCGAGCACTGTATGAACACGGGAGTGTCAGCGCCGAGCACTCTCTGAACACGGAGTGTCAGCGCCGAGCACTCTCTGAACACGGGAGTGTCTGCGCCGGGCACTCTCTGAACACGGAGTGTCAGCACCGAGCAATGTATGAACACGGGAGTGTCAGCACCGAGCACTGTATGAACACGGAGTGTCAGCGCCGAGCACTCACTGAACACGGGAGTGTCAGCACCGAGCACTCTCTGAACACGGAGTGTCAGCGCCGAGCACTCTCTGAACACGGGAGTGTCAGTGCCGAGCACTCTCTGAACACAGGAGTGTCAGCGCCGAGCACTCTCTGAACACGGGAGTGTCAGCGCCGAGCACTCTATGAACACGGGAGTGTCAGCGCCGAGCACTCTCTGAACACGGGAGTGTCAGCGCCGAGCACTCTCTGAACATGGGAGTGTCAGCGCCGAGCACTCTCTGAACACGGGAGTGTCAGCGCCGAGCACTCTCTGAACACAGGAGTGTCAGCGCCGAGCACTCTCTGAGCACGGGAGTGTCAGCACCGAGCACTCTCTGAACACGGGAGTGTCAGCGCCGAGCACTCTCTGAACACGGGAGTGTCAGCGCCGAGCACTCTCTGAACACGGGAGTGTCAGCGCCGAGCACTCTCTGAACACAGGAGTGTCAGCGCCGAGCACTCTCTGAACACAGGAGTGTCAGCGCCGAGCACTCTCTGAACATGGGAGTGTCAGCGCCGAGCACTCTCTGAACACGGGAGTGTCAGCGCCGAGCACTCTCTGAACACAGGAGTGTCAGCGCCGAGCACTCTCTGAACATGGGATGTCAGCGCCGAGCACTCTATGAACACGGAGTGTCAGCGCCGAGCACTCTCTGAACATGGGATGTCAGCGCCGAGCACTCTCTGAACACAGGAGTGTCAGCGCCGAGCACTCTCTGAGCACGGGAGTGTCAGCACCGAGCACTCTCTGAACACAGGAGTGTCAGCGCCGAGCACTCTCTGAACATGGGATGTCAGCGCCGAGCACTCTATGAACACGGAGTGTCAGCGCCGAGCACTCTCTGAACATGGGATGTCAGCGCCGAGCACTCTCTGAACACAGGAGTGTCAGCGCCAGCACTCTCTGAACACGGGACTGTCAGCGCCGAGCACTCTCTGAGCACGGGAGTGTCAGCGCCGAGCACTCGTTGAACACGGGAGTGTCAGCGCCAGCACTCTCTGAGCACAGGAGTGTCAGCGCCGAGCACTCGATGAACACGGGAGTGTCAGCGCCTGGCACTCTCTGAACATGGGAGTGTCAGCGCCAGTACTCTCTGAACACGGGAGTGTCAGCGCCGAGCACTCTCTGAACACGGGAGTGTCAGCGCCAGCACTCTCTGAACACAGGAGTGTCAGCGCCAGCGCTCTCTGAACACGGGAGTGTCAGCGCCGAGCACTCTCTGAACACGGGAGTGTCAGCGCCAGCACTCTCTGAACACAGGAGTGTCAGCGCCAGCGCTCTCTGAACACGGGAGTGTCAGCGCCGAGCACTCTCTGAACACGGGAGTGTCAGCGCCAGCACTCTCTGAACACAGGAGTGTCAGCGCCAGCGCTCTCTGAACACGGGAGTGTCAGCGCCAGCACTCTCTGAACATGGGATGTCAGCGCCGAGCACTCTCTGAACACGGGAGTGTCAGCGCCGAGCACTCTCTGAACATGGGATGTCAGCGCCGAGCACTCTCTGAACACGGAGTGTCAGCGCCGAGCACTCTCTGAACATGGGATGTCAGCGCCGAGCACTCTCTGAACACGGGAGTGTCAGCGCCAGCACTCTCTGAAGACGGAGTGTCAGCGCCGAGCACTCTCTGAACATGGGATGTCAGCGCCGAGCACTCTCTGAACACGGGAGTGTCAGTGCCGGGCACTCTCTGAACACGGGAGTGTCAGCGCCGAGCACTCTCTGAAGACGGAGTGTCAGCGCCGAGCACTCTCTGAACATGGGATGTCAGCGCCGAGCACTCTCTGAACACGGGAGTGTCAGTGCCGGGCACTCTCTGAACACGGGAGTGTCAGCGCCAGCACTCTCTGAAGACGGAGTGTCAGCGCCGAGCACTCTCTGAACATGGGATGTCAGCGCCGAGCACTCTCTGAACACGGGAGTGTCAGTGCCGGGCACTCTCTGAACACGGGAGTGTCAGCGCCAGCACTCTCTGAAGACGGAGTGTCAGCGCCGGGCACTCTCTGAACACGGGAGTGTCAGCGCCGAGCACTCTATGAACACGGGAGTGTCAGCGCCGAGCACTCTCTGAACACGGGAGTGTCAGCGCCGAGCACTCGATGAACACGGGAGTGTCAGCGCCGAGCACTCTCTGAACACGGGAGTGTCAGCACCGAGCACTCTATGAACACGGGAGTGTCAGCGCCGGGCACTCTCTGAACACGGGAGTGTCAGCGCCGAGCACTCTCTGAACACAGGTGTGTCAGCGCCGAGCACTCGATGAACTCGGGAGTGTCAGCACCGAGCACTCTATGAACACGGGAGTGTCAGCGCCAAGCACTCTCTGAACATGGGAGTGTCAGCGCCAGCACTCTCTGAACATGGGAGTGTCAGCGCCAGCACTCTCTGAACACAGGAGTGTCAGCGCCGAGCACTCTCTGAACATGGGATGTCAGCGCCGAGCACTCTCTGAACACGGAGTGTCAGCGCCGAGCACTCTCTCAACACGGGAGTGTCAGCACCGAGCACTCTCTGAACACGGAGTGTCAGCGCCGAGCACTCTCTGAACACGGGAGTGTCAGCGCCGAGCACTCTCTGAACACAGGAGTGTCAGCGCCGAGCACTCTCTGAACACAGGAGTGTCAGCGCCGAGCACTCTCTGAACATGGGAGTGTCAGCGCCGAGCACTCTCTGAACACGGGAGTGTCAGCGCCGAGCACTCTCTGAACACAGGAGTGTCAGCGCCGAGCACTCTCTGAACATGGGATGTCAGCGCCGAGCACTCTATGAACACGGAGTGTCAGCGCCGAGCACTCTCTGAACATGGGATGTCAGCGCCGAGCACTCTCTGAACACAGGAGTGTCAGCGCCGAGCACTCTCTGAGCACGGGAGTGTCAGCACCGAGCACTCTCTGAACACAGGAGTGTCAGCGCCGAGCACTCTCTGAACATGGGATGTCAGCGCCGAGCACTCTATGAACACGGAGTGTCAGCGCCGAGCACTCTCTGAACATGGGATGTCAGCGCCGAGCACTCTCTGAACACAGGAGTGTCAGCGCCAGCACTCTCTGAACACGGGACTGTCAGCGCCGAGCACTCTCTGAGCACGGGAGTGTCAGCGCCGAGCACTCGTTGAACACGGGAGTGTCAGCGCCAGCACTCTCTGAGCACAGGAGTGTCAGCGCCGAGCACTCGATGAACACGGGAGTGTCAGCGCCTGGCACTCTCTGAACATGGGAGTGTCAGCGCCAGTACTCTCTGAACACGGGAGTGTCAGCGCCGAGCACTCTCTGAACACGGGAGTGTCAGCGCCAGCACTCTCTGAACACAGGAGTGTCAGCGCCAGCGCTCTCTGAACACGGGAGTGTCAGCGCCGAGCACTCTCTGAACACGGGAGTGTCAGCGCCAGCACTCTCTGAACACAGGAGTGTCAGCGCCAGCGCTCTCTGAACACGGGAGTGTCAGCGCCGAGCACTCTCTGAACACGGGAGTGTCAGCGCCAGCACTCTCTGAACACAGGAGTGTCAGCGCCAGCGCTCTCTGAACACGGGAGTGTCAGCGCCAGCACTCTCTGAACATGGGATGTCAGCGCCGAGCACTCTCTGAACACGGGAGTGTCAGCGCCGAGCACTCTCTGAACATGGGATGTCAGCGCCGAGCACTCTCTGAACACGGAGTGTCAGCGCCGAGCACTCTCTGAACATGGGATGTCAGCGCCGAGCACTCTCTGAACACGGGAGTGTCAGCGCCAGCACTCTCTGAAGACGGAGTGTCAGCGCCGAGCACTCTCTGAACATGGGATGTCAGCGCCGAGCACTCTCTGAACACGGGAGTGTCAGTGCCGGGCACTCTCTGAACACGGGAGTGTCAGCGCCGAGCACTCTCTGAAGACGGAGTGTCAGCGCCGAGCACTCTCTGAACATGGGATGTCAGCGCCGAGCACTCTCTGAACACGGGAGTGTCAGTGCCGGGCACTCTCTGAACACGGGAGTGTCAGCGCCAGCACTCTCTGAAGACGGAGTGTCAGCGCCGAGCACTCTCTGAACATGGGATGTCAGCGCCGAGCACTCTCTGAACACGGGAGTGTCAGTGCCGGGCACTCTCTGAACACGGGAGTGTCAGCGCCAGCACTCTCTGAAGACGGAGTGTCAGCGCCGGGCACTCTCTGAACACGGGAGTGTCAGCGCCGAGCACTCTATGAACACGGGAGTGTCAGCGCCGAGCACTCTCTGAACACGGGAGTGTCAGCGCCGAGCACTCGATGAACACGGGAGTGTCAGCGCCGAGCACTCTCTGAACACGGGAGTGTCAGCACCGAGCACTCTATGAACACGGGAGTGTCAGCGCCGGGCACTCTCTGAACACGGGAGTGTCAGCGCCGAGCACTCTCTGAACACAGGTGTGTCAGCGCCGAGCACTCGATGAACTCGGGAGTGTCAGCACCGAGCACTCTATGAACACGGGAGTGTCAGCGCCAAGCACTCTCTGAACATGGGAGTGTCAGCGCCAGCACTCTCTGAACATGGGAGTGTCAGCGCCAGCACTCTCTGAACACAGGAGTGTCAGCGCCGAGCACTCTCTGAACATGGGATGTCAGCGCCAGCACTCTCTGAACACGGAGTGTCAGCGCTGAGCACTCTCTGAACATGGGATGTCAGCGCCGAGCACTCTCTGAACACGGGAGTGTCAGCGCCAGCACTCTCTGAAGACGGAGTGTCAGCGCCGAGCACTCTCTGAACACGGAGTGTCAGCTCCGAGCACTCTCTGAACACGGAGTGTCAGCACCGAGCACTCTCTGAACACGGGAGTGTCAGCGCCGAGCACTCTCTGAACACAGGAGTGTCAGCGCAGAGCACTCTATGAACACGGGAGTGTCAGCACCGAGCACTCTCTGAACACAGGAGTGTCAGCACCGAGCACTGTATGAACACGGGAGTGTCAGCGCCGGGCACTCTCTGAACACGGAGTGTCAGCACCGAGCACTGTATGAACACGGGAGTGTCAGCACCGAGCACTGTATGAACACGGAGTGTCAGCGCCGAGCACTCACTGAAAACAGGAGTGTCAGCACCGAGCACTCTCTGAACACGGAGTGTCAGCGCTGAGCACTCTCTGAACACGGAGTGTCAGCACCGAGCACTCTCTGAACACGGGAGTGTCAGCGCCGAGCACTCTCTGAACACAGGAGTGTCAGCGCCGATCACTCTATGAACACGGGAGTGTCAGCACCGAGCACTCTCTGAACACAGGAGTGTCAGCACCGAGCACTGTATGAACACGGGAGTGTCAGCGCCGAGCACTCTCTGAACACGGAGTGTCAGCGCCGAGCACTCTCTGAACACGGGAGTGTCTGCGCCGGGCACTCTCTGAACACGGAGTGTCAGCACCGAGCAATGTATGAACACGGGAGTGTCAGCACCGAGCACTGTATGAACACGGAGTGTCAGCGCCGAGCACTCACTGAACACGGGAGTGTCAGCACCGAGCACTCTCTGAACACGGAGTGTCAGCGCCGAGCACTCTCTGAACACGGGAGTGTCAGTGCCGAGCACTCTCTGAACACAGGAGTGTCAGCGCCGAGCACTCTCTGAACACGGGAGTGTCAGCGCCGAGCACTCTATGAACACGGGAGTGTCAGCGCCGAGCACTCTCTGAACACGGGAGTGTCAGCGCCGAGCACTCTCTGAACATGGGAGTGTCAGCGCCGAGCACTCTCTGAACACGGGAGTGTCAGCGCCGAGCACTCTCTGAACACAGGAGTGTCAGCGCCGAGCACTCTCTGAGCACGGGAGTGTCAGCACCGAGCACTCTCTGAACACGGGAGTGTCAGCGCCGAGCACTCTCTGAACATGGGAGTGTCAGCGCCGAGCACTCTCTGAACACGGGAGTGTCAGCGCCGAGCACTCTCTGAACACAGGAGTGTCAGCGCCGAGCACTCTCTGAACACAGGAGTGTCAGCGCCGAGCACTCTCTGAACATGGGAGTGTCAGCGCCGAGCACTCTCTGAACACGGGAGTGTCAGCGCCGAGCACTCTCTGAACACAGGAGTGTCAGCGCCGAGCACTCTCTGAACATGGGATGTCAGCGCCGAGCACTCTATGAACACGGAGTGTCAGCGCCGAGCACTCTCTGAACATGGGATGTCAGCGCCGAGCACTCTCTGAACACAGGAGTGTCAGCGCCGAGCACTCTCTGAGCACGGGAGTGTCAGCACCGAGCACTCTCTGAACACAGGAGTGTCAGCGCCGAGCACTCTCTGAACATGGGATGTCAGCGCCGAGCACTCTATGAACACGGAGTGTCAGCGCCGAGCACTCTCTGAACATGGGATGTCAGCGCCGAGCACTCTCTGAACACAGGAGTGTCAGCGCCAGCACTCTCTGAACACGGGACTGTCAGCGCCGAGCACTCTCTGAGCACGGGAGTGTCAGCGCCGAGCACTCGTTGAACACGGGAGTGTCAGCGCCAGCACTCTCTGAGCACAGGAGTGTCAGCGCCGAGCACTCGATGAACACGGGAGTGTCAGCGCCTGGCACTCTCTGAACATGGGAGTGTCAGCGCCAGTACTCTCTGAACACGGGAGTGTCAGCGCCGAGCACTCTCTGAACACGGGAGTGTCAGCGCCAGCACTCTCTGAACACAGGAGTGTCAGCGCCAGCGCTCTCTGAACACGGGAGTGTCAGCGCCGAGCACTCTCTGAACACGGGAGTGTCAGCGCCAGCACTCTCTGAACACAGGAGTGTCAGCGCCAGCGCTCTCTGAACACGGGAGTGTCAGCGCCGAGCACTCTCTGAACACGGGAGTGTCAGCGCCAGCACTCTCTGAACACAGGAGTGTCAGCGCCAGCGCTCTCTGAACACGGGAGTGTCAGCGCCAGCACTCTCTGAACATGGGATGTCAGCGCCGAGCACTCTCTGAACACGGGAGTGTCAGCGCCGAGCACTCTCTGAACATGGGATGTCAGCGCCGAGCACTCTCTGAACACGGAGTGTCAGCGCCGAGCACTCTCTGAACATGGGATGTCAGCGCCGAGCACTCTCTGAACACGGGAGTGTCAGCGCCAGCACTCTCTGAAGACGGAGTGTCAGCGCCGAGCACTCTCTGAACATGGGATGTCAGCGCCGAGCACTCTCTGAACACGGGAGTGTCAGTGCCGGGCACTCTCTGAACACGGGAGTGTCAGCGCCGAGCACTCTCTGAAGACGGAGTGTCAGCGCCGAGCACTCTCTGAACATGGGATGTCAGCGCCGAGCACTCTCTGAACACGGGAGTGTCAGTGCCGGGCACTCTCTGAACACGGGAGTGTCAGCGCCAGCACTCTCTGAAGACGGAGTGTCAGCGCCGAGCACTCTCTGAACATGGGATGTCAGCGCCGAGCACTCTCTGAACACGGGAGTGTCAGTGCCGGGCACTCTCTGAACACGGGAGTGTCAGCGCCAGCACTCTCTGAAGACGGAGTGTCAGCGCCGGGCACTCTCTGAACACGGGAGTGTCAGCGCCGAGCACTCTATGAACACGGGAGTGTCAGCGCCGAGCACTCTCTGAACACGGGAGTGTCAGCGCCGAGCACTCGATGAACACGGGAGTGTCAGCGCCGAGCACTCTCTGAACACGGGAGTGTCAGCACCGAGCACTCTATGAACACGGGAGTGTCAGCGCCGGGCACTCTCTGAACACGGGAGTGTCAGCGCCGAGCACTCTCTGAACACAGGTGTGTCAGCGCCGAGCACTCGATGAACTCGGGAGTGTCAGCACCGAGCACTCTATGAACACGGGAGTGTCAGCGCCAAGCACACTCTGAACATGGGAGTGTCAGCGCCAGCACTCTCTGAACATGGGAGTGTCAGCGCCAGCACTCTCTGAACACAGGAGTGTCAGCGCCGAGCACTCTCTGAACATGGGATGTCAGCGCCGAGCACTCTCTGAACACGGAGTGTCAGCGCCGAGCACTCTCTCAACACGGGAGTGTCAGCACCGAGCACTCTCTGAACACGGAGTGTCAGCGCCGAGCACTCTCTGAACACGGGAGTGTCAGCGCCGAGCACTCTCTGAACACAGGAGTGTCAGCGCCGAGCACTCTCTGAACACAGGAGTGTCAGCGCCGAGCACTCTCTGAACATGGGAGTGTCAGCGCCGAGCACTCTCTGAACACGGGAGTGTCAGCGCCGAGCACTCTCTGAACACAGGAGTGTCAGCGCCGAGCACTCTCTGAACATGGGATGTCAGCGCCGAGCACTCTATGAACACGGAGTGTCAGCGCCGAGCACTCTCTGAACATGGGATGTCAGCGCCGAGCACTCTCTGAACACAGGAGTGTCAGCGCCGAGCACTCTCTGAGCACGGGAGTGTCAGCACCGAGCACTCTCTGAACACAGGAGTGTCAGCGCCGAGCACTCTCTGAACATGGGATGTCAGCGCCGAGCACTCTATGAACACGGAGTGTCAGCGCCGAGCACTCTCTGAACATGGGATGTCAGCGCCGAGCACTCTCTGAACACAGGAGTGTCAGCGCCAGCACTCTCTGAACACGGGACTGTCAGCGCCGAGCACTCTCTGAGCACGGGAGTGTCAGCGCCGAGCACTCGTTGAACACGGGAGTGTCAGCGCCAGCACTCTCTGAGCACAGGAGTGTCAGCGCCGAGCACTCGATGAACACGGGAGTGTCAGCGCCTGGCACTCTCTGAACATGGGAGTGTCAGCGCCAGTACTCTCTGAACACGGGAGTGTCAGCGCCGAGCACTCTCTGAACACGGGAGTGTCAGCGCCAGCACTCTCTGAACACAGGAGTGTCAGCGCCAGCGCTCTCTGAACACGGGAGTGTCAGCGCCGAGCACTCTCTGAACACGGGAGTGTCAGCGCCAGCACTCTCTGAACACAGGAGTGTCAGCGCCAGCGCTCTCTGAACACGGGAGTGTCAGCGCCGAGCACTCTCTGAACACGGGAGTGTCAGCGCCAGCACTCTCTGAACACAGGAGTGTCAGCGCCAGCGCTCTCTGAACACGGGAGTGTCAGCGCCAGCACTCTCTGAACATGGGATGTCAGCGCCGAGCACTCTCTGAACACGGGAGTGTCAGCGCCGAGCACTCTCTGAACATGGGATGTCAGCGCCGAGCACTCTCTGAACACGGAGTGTCAGCGCCGAGCACTCTCTGAACATGGGATGTCAGCGCCGAGCACTCTCTGAACACGGGAGTGTCAGCGCCAGCACTCTCTGAAGACGGAGTGTCAGCGCCGAGCACTCTCTGAACATGGGATGTCAGCGCCGAGCACTCTCTGAACACGGGAGTGTCAGTGCCGGGCACTCTCTGAACACGGGAGTGTCAGCGCCGAGCACTCTCTGAAGACGGAGTGTCAGCGCCGAGCACTCTCTGAACATGGGATGTCAGCGCCGAGCACTCTCTGAACACGGGAGTGTCAGTGCCGGGCACTCTCTGAACACGGGAGTGTCAGCGCCAGCACTCTCTGAAGACGGAGTGTCAGCGCCGAGCACTCTCTGAACATGGGATGTCAGCGCCGAGCACTCTCTGAACACGGGAGTGTCAGTGCCGGGCACTCTCTGAACACGGGAGTGTCAGCGCCAGCACTCTCTGAAGACGGAGTGTCAGCGCCGGGCACTCTCTGAACACGGGAGTGTCAGCGCCGAGCACTCTATGAACACGGGAGTGTCAGCGCCGAGCACTCTCTGAACACGGGAGTGTCAGCGCCGAGCACTCGATGAACACGGGAGTGTCAGCGCCGAGCACTCTCTGAACACGGGAGTGTCAGCACCGAGCACTCTATGAACACGGGAGTGTCAGCGCCGGGCACTCTCTGAACACGGGAGTGTCAGCGCCGAGCACTCTCTGAACACAGGTGTGTCAGCGCCGAGCACTCGATGAACTCGGGAGTGTCAGCACCGAGCACTCTATGAACACGGGAGTGTCAGCGCCAAGCACTCTCTGAACATGGGAGTGTCAGCGCCAGCACTCTCTGAACATGGGAGTGTCAGCGCCAGCACTCTCTGAACACAGGAGTGTCAGCGCCGAGCACTCTCTCAACACGGGAGTGTCAGCACCGAGCACTCTCTGAACACGGAGTGTCAGCGCCGAGCACTCTCTGAACACGGGAGTGTCAGCGCCGAGCACTCTCTGAACACGGGACTGTCAACGCCGAGCACTCTCTGAACACGGAGTGTCAGTGCCAGCACTCTCTGAGCACAGGAGTGTCAGCGCCGAGCACTCGATGAACACGGGAGTGTCAGCGCCTGGCACTCTCTGAACATGGGAGTGTCAGCGCCAGTACTCTCTGAACACGGGAGTGTCAGCGCCGAGCACTCTCTGAACACGGGAGTGTCAGCGCCAGCACTCTCTGAACACATGAGTGTCAGCGCCAGCGCTCTCTGAACACGGGAGTGTCAGCGCCGAGCACTCTCTGAACACGGGAGTGTCAGCGCCAGCACTCTCTGAACACGGAGTGTCAGCGCCGAGCACTCTCTGAACATGGGATGTCAGCGCCGAGCACTCTCTGAACACGGGAGTGTCAGCGCCAGCACTCTCTGAAGACGGAGTGTCAGCGCCGAGCACTCTCTGAACATGGGATGTCAGCGCCGAGCACTCTCTGAACACGGGAGTGTCAGTGCCGGGCACTCTCTGAACACGGAGTGTCAGCGCCGAGCACTCTCTGAACACGGGAGTGTCTGCGCCGGGCACTCTCTGAACACGGAGTGTCAGCACCGAGCAATGTATGAACACGGGAGTGTCAGCACCGAGCACTGTATGAACACGGAGTGTCAGCACCGAGCACTCACTGAACACGGGAGTGTCAGCACCGAGCACTCTCTGAACACGGAGTGTCAGCGCCGAGCACTCTCTGAACACGGAGTGTCAGCGCCGAGCACTCTCTGAACACGGGAGTGTCAGTGCCGAGCACTCTCTGAACACAGGAGTGTCAGCACCGAGCACTCTCTGAACACGGGAGTGTCAGCGCCGAGCACTCTATGAACACGGGAGTGTCAGCGCCGAGCACTCTCTGAACACGGGAGTGTCAGCGCCGAGCACTCTCTGAACACGGGAGTGTCAGCGCCGAGCACTCTCTGAACACAGGAGTGTCAGCGCCGAGCACTCTCTGAGCACGGGAGTGTCAGCACCGAGCACTCTCTGAACACAGGAGTGTCAGCGCCGAGCACTCTCTGAACATGGGATGTCAGCGCCGAGCACTCTATGAACACGGAGTGTCAGCGCCGAGCACTCTCTGAACATGGGATGTCAGCGCCGAGCACTCTCTGAACACAGGAGTGTCAGCGCCAGCACTCTCTGAACACGGGACTGTCAGCGCCGAGCACTCTCTGAGCACGGGAGTGTCAGCGCCGAGCACTCGATGAACACGGGAGTGTCAGCGCCAGCACTCTCTGAGCACAGGAGTGTCAGCGCCGAGCACTCGATGAACACGGGAGTGTCAGCGCCTGGCACTCTCTGAACATGGGAGTGTCAGCGCCAGTACTCTCTGAACACGGGAGTGTCAGCGCCAGCACTCTCTGAACACAGGAGTGTCAGCGCCAGCGCTCTCTGAACACGGGAGTGTCAGCGCCGAGCACTCTCTGAACACGGAGTGTCAGCGCCGAGCACTCTCTGAACATGGGATGTCAGAGCCGAGCACTCTCTGAACACGGGAGTGTCAGCGCCAGCACTCTCTGAAGACGGAGTGTCAGCGCCGAGCACTCTCTGAACATGGGATGTCAGCGCCGAGCACTCTCTGAACACGGGAGTGTCAGTGCCGGGCACTCTCTGAACACGGGAGTGTCAGCGCCGAGCACTCTCTGAAGACGGAGTGTCAGCGCCGAGCACTCTCTGAACATGGGATGTCAGCGCCGAGCACTCTCTGAACACGGGAGTGTCAGTGCCGGGCACTCTCTGAACACGGGAGTGTCAGCGCCAGCACTCTCTGAAGACGGAGTGTCAGCGCCGAGCACTCTCTGAACACGGGAGTGTCAGCGCCGAGCACTCTATGAACACGGGAGTGTCAGCGCTGAGCACTCTCTGAACACGGGAGTGTCAGCGCCGAGCACTCGATGAACCCGGGAGTGTCAGCGCCGAGCACTCTCTGAACACGGGAGTGTCAGCACCGAGCACTCTATGAACACGGGAGTGTCAGCGCCGGGCACGCTCTGAACACGGGAGTGTCAGCGCCGAGCACTCTCTGAACACGGGAGTGTCAGCACCGAGCACTCTATGAACACGGGAGTGTCAGCGCCGGGCACTCTCTGAACACGGGAGTGTCAGCGCCGAGCACTCTCTGAACACAGGTGTGTCAGCGCCGAGCACTCGATGAACTCGGGAGTGTCAGCACCGAGCACTCTATGAACACGGGAGTGTCAGCGCCGAGCACTCTCTGAACACGGGAGTGTCAGCGCCGAGCACTCTCTGAACACAGGAGTGTCAGCGCCGAGCACTCTCTGAGCACGGGAGTGTCAGCACCGAGCACTCTCTGAACACGGGAGTGTCAGCGCCGAGCACTCTCTGAACATGGGAGTGTCAGCGCCGAGCACTCTCTGAACACGGGAGTGTCAGCGCCGAGCACTCTCTGAACACAGGAGTGTCAGCGCCGAGCACTCTCTGAACACAGGAGTGTCAGCGCCGAGCACTCTCTGAACATGGGAGTGTCAGCGCCGAGCACTCTCTGAACACGGGAGTGTCAGCGCCGAGCACTCTCTGAACACAGGAGTGTCAGCGCCGAGCACTCTCTGAACATGGGATGTCAGCGCCGAGCACTCTATGAACACGGAGTGTCAGCGCCGAGCACTCTCTGAACATGGGATGTCAGCGCCGAGCACTCTCTGAACACAGGAGTGTCAGCGCCGAGCACTCTCTGAGCACGGGAGTGTCAGCACCGAGCACTCTCTGAACACAGGAGTGTCAGCGCCGAGCACTCTCTGAACATGGGATGTCAGCGCCGAGCACTCTATGAACACGGAGTGTCAGCGCCGAGCACTCTCTGAACATGGGATGTCAGCGCCGAGCACTCTCTGAACACAGGAGTGTCAGCGCCAGCACTCTCTGAACACGGGACTGTCAGCGCCGAGCACTCTCTGAGCACAGGAGTGTCAGCGCCGAGCACTCGATGAACACGGGAGTGTCAGCGCCTGGCACTCTCTGAACATGGGAGTGTCAGCGCCAGTACTCTCTGAACACGGGAGTGTCAGCGCCGAGCACTCTCTGAACACGGGAGTGTCAGCGCCAGCACTCTCTGAACACAGGACTGTCAGCGCCAGCGCTCTCTGAACACGGGAGTGTCAGCGCCGAGCACTCTCTGAACACGGGAGTGTCAGCGCCAGCACTCTCTGAACACAGGAGTGTCAGCGCCAGCGCTCTCTGAACACGGGAGTGTCAGCGCCGAGCACTCTCTGAACACAGGAGTGTCAGCGCCAGCGCTCTCTGAACACGGGAGTGTCAGCGCCAGCACTCTCTGAACACGGAGTGTCAGCGCCGAGCACTCTCTGAACATGGGATGTCAGCGCCGAGCACTCTCTGAACACGGGAGTGTCAGCGCCAGCACTCTCTGAAGACGGAGTGTCAGCGCCGAGCACTCTCTGAACATGGGATGTCAGCGCCAGCACTCTCTGAGCACAGGAGTGTCAGCGCCGAGCACTCGATGAACACGGGAGTGTCAGCGCCTGGCACTCTCTGAACATGGGAGTGTCAGCGCCAGTACTCTCTGAACACGGGAGTGTCAGCGCCAGCGCTCTCTGAACACAGGAGTGTCAGCGCCAGCGCTCTCTGAACACGGGAGTGTCAGCGCCGAGCACTCTCTGAACACGGAGTGTCAGCGCCGAGCACTCTCTGAACATGGGATGTCAGAGCCGAGCACTCTCTGAACACGGGAGTGTCAGCGCCAGCACTCTCTGAAGACGGAGTGTCAGCGCCGAGCACTCTCTGAACATGGGATGTCAGCGCCGAGCACTCTCTGAACACGGGAGTGTCAGTGCCGGGCACTCTCTGAACACGGGAGTGTCAGCGCCGAGCACTCTCTGAAGACGGAGTGTCAGCGCCGAGCACTCTCTGAACATGGGATGTCAGCGCCGAGCACTCTCTGAACACGGGAGTGTCAGTGCCGGGCACTCTCTGAACACGGGAGTGTCAGCGCCAGCACTCTCTGAAGACGGAGTGTCAGCGCCGAGCACTCTCTGAACACGGGAGTGTCAGCGCCGAGCACTCTATGAACACGGGAGTGTCAGCGCTGAGCACTCTCTGAACACGGGAGTGTCAGCGCCGAGCACTCGATGAACCCGGGAGTGTCAGCGCCGAGCACTCTCTGAACACGGGAGTGTCAGCACCGAGCACTCTATGAACACGGGAGTGTCAGCGCCGGGCACGCTCTGAACACGGGAGTGTCAGCGCCGAGCACTCTCTGAACACGGGAGTGTCAGCACCGAGCACTCTATGAACACGGGAGTGTCAGCGCCGGGCACTCTCTGAACACGGGAGTGTCAGCGCCGAGCACTCTCTGAACACAGGTGTGTCAGCGCCGAGCACTCGATGAACTCGGGAGTGTCAGCACCGAGCACTCTATGAACACGGGAGTGTCAGCGCCGAGCACTCTCTGAACACGGGAGTGTCAGCGCCGAGCACTCTCTGAACACAGGAGTGTCAGCGCCGAGCACTCTCTGAGCACGGGAGTGTCAGCACCGAGCACTCTCTGAACACGGGAGTGTCAGCGCCGAGCACTCTCTGAACATGGGAGTGTCAGCGCCGAGCACTCTCTGAACACGGGAGTGTCAGCGCCGAGCACTCTCTGAACACAGGAGTGTCAGCGCCGAGCACTCTCTGAACACAGGAGTGTCAGCGCCGAGCACTCTCTGAACATGGGAGTGTCAGCGCCGAGCACTCTCTGAACACGGGAGTGTCAGCGCCGAGCACTCTCTGAACACAGGAGTGTCAGCGCCGAGCACTCTCTGAACATGGGATGTCAGCGCCGAGCACTCTATGAACACGGAGTGTCAGCGCCGAGCACTCTCTGAACATGGGATGTCAGCGCCGAGCACTCTCTGAACACAGGAGTGTCAGCGCCGAGCACTCTCTGAGCACGGGAGTGTCAGCACCGAGCACTCTCTGAACACAGGAGTGTCAGCGCCGAGCACTCTCTGAACATGGGATGTCAGCGCCGAGCACTCTATGAACACGGAGTGTCAGCGCCGAGCACTCTCTGAACATGGGATGTCAGCGCCGAGCACTCTCTGAACACAGGAGTGTCAGCGCCAGCACTCTCTGAACACGGGACTGTCAGCGCCGAGCACTCTCTGAGCACGGGAGTGTCAGCGCCGAGCACTCGATGAACACGGGAGTGTCAGCGCCAGCACTCTCTGAGCACAGGAGTGTCAGCGCCGAGCACTCGATGAACACGGGAGTGTCAGCGCCTGGCACTCTCTGAACATGGGAGTGTCAGCGCCAGTACTCTCTGAACACGGGAGTGTCAGCGCCGAGCACTCTCTGAACACGGGAGTGTCAGCGCCAGCACTCTCTGAACACAGGAGTGTCAGCGCCAGCGCTCTCTGAACACGGGAGTGTCAGCGCCGAGCACTCTCTGAACACGGGAGTGTCAGCGCCAGCACTCTCTGAACACAGGAGTGTCAGCGCCAGCGCTCTCTGAACACGGGAGTGTCAGCGCCGAGCACTCTCTGAACACAGGAGTGTCAGCGCCAGCGCTCTCTGAACACGGGAGTGTCAGCGCCAGCACTCTCTGAACACGGAGTGTCAGCGCCGAGCACTCTCTGAACATGGGATGTCAGCGCCGAGCACTCTCTGAACACGGGAGTGTCAGCGCCAGCACTCTCTGAAGACGGAGTGTCAGCGCCGAGCACTCTCTGAACATGGGATGTCAGCGCCGAGCACTCTCTGAACACGGGAGTGTCAGTGCCGGGCACTCTCTGAACACGGGAGTGTCAGCGCCGAGCACTCTCTGAAGACGGAGTGTCAGCGCCGAGCACTCTCTGAACATGGGATGTCAGCGCCGAGCACTCTCTGAACACGGGAGTGTCAGTGCCGGGCACTCTCTGAACACGGGAGTGTCAGCGCCAGCACTCTCTGAAGACGGAGTGTCAGCGCCGAGCACTCTCTGAACATGGGATGTCAGCGCCGAGCACTCTCTGAACACGGGAGTGTCAGTGCCGGGCACTCTCTGAACACGGGAGTGTCAGCGCCAGCACTCTCTGAAGACGGAGTGTCAGCGCCGGGCACTCTCTGAACACGGGAGTGTCAGCGCCGAGCACTCTATGAACACGGGAGTGTCAGCGCCGAGCACTCTCTGAACACGGGAGTGTCAGCGCCGAGCACTCGATGAACACGGGAGTGTCAGCGCCGAGCACTCTCTGAACACGGGAGTGTCAGCACCGAGCACTCTATGAACACGGGAGTGTCAGCGCCGGGCACTCTCTGAACACGGGAGTGTCAGCGCCGAGCACTCTCTGAACACAGGTGTGTCAGCGCCGAGCACTCGATGAACTCGGGAGTGTCAGCACCGAGCACTCTATGAACACGGGAGTGTCAGCGCCGAGCACTCTCTGAACATGGGAGTGTCAGCGCCAGCACTCTCTGAACATGGGAGTGTCAGCGCCAGCACTCTCTGAACACAGGAGTGTCAGCGCCGAGCACTCTCTGAACATGGGATGTCAGCGCCGAGCATTCTCTGAACACGGAGTGTCAGCGCCGAGCACTCTCTCAACACGGGAGTGTCAGCACCGAGCACTCTCTGAACACGGAGTGTCAGCGCCGAGCACTCTCTGAACACGGGAGTGTCAGCGCCGAGCACTCTCTGAACACGGGACTGTCAACGCCGAGCACTCTCTGAACACGGAGTGTCAGTGCCAGCACTCTCTGAGCACAGGAGTGTCAGCGCCGAGCACTCGATGAACACGGGAGTGTCAGCGCCTGGCACTCTCTGAACATGGGAGTGTCAGCGCCAGTACTCTCTGAACACGGGAGTGTCAGCGCCGAGCACTCTCTGAACACGGGAGTGTCAGCGCCAGCACTCTCTGAACACATGAGTGTCAGCGCCAGCGCTCTCTGAACACGGGAGTGTCAGCGCCGAGCACTCTCTGAACACGGGAGTGTCAGCGCCAGCACTCTCTGAACACGGAGTGTCAGCGCCGAGCACTCTCTGAACATGGGATGTCAGCGCCGAGCACTCTCTGAACACGGGAGTGTCAGCGCCAGCACTCTCTGAAGACGGAGTGTCAGCGCCGAGCACTCTCTGAACATGGGATGTCAGCGCCGAGCACTCTCTGAACACGGGAGTGTCAGTGCCGGGCACTCTCTGAACACGGAGTGTCAGCGCCGAGCACTCTCTGAACACGGGAGTGTCTGCGCCGGGCACTCTCTGAACACGGAGTGTCAGCACCGAGCAATGTATGAACACGGGAGTGTCAGCACCGAGCACTGTATGAACACGGAGTGTCAGCACCGAGCACTCACTGAACACGGGAGTGTCAGCACCGAGCACTCTCTGAACACGGAGTGTCAGCGCCGAGCACTCTCTGAACACGGAGTGTCAGCGCCGAGCACTCTCTGAACAGGGGAGTGTCAGTGCCGAGCACTCTCTGAACACAGGAGTGTCAGCGCCGAGCACTCTCTGAACACGGGAGTGTCAGCGCCGAGCACTCTATGAACACGGGAGTGTCAGCGCCGAGCACTCTCTGAACACGGGAGTGTCAGCGCCGAGCACTCTCTGAACACGGGAGTGTCAGCGCCGAGCACTCTCTGAACACAGGAGTGTCAGCGCCGAGCACTCTCTGAGCACGGGAGTGTCAGCACCGAGCACTCTCTGAACACAGGAGTGTCAGCGCCGAGCACTCTCTGAACATGGGATGTCAGCGCCGAGCACTCTATGAACACGGAGTGTCAGCGCCGAGCACTCTCTGAACATGGGATGTCAGCGCCGAGCACTCTCTGAACACAGGAGTGTCAGCGCCAGCACTCTCTGAACACGGGACTGTCAGCGCCGAGCACTCTCTGAGCACGGGAGTGTCAGCGCCGAGCACTCGATGAACACGGGAGTGTCAGCGCCAGCACTCTCTGAGCACAGGAGTGTCAGCGCCGAGCACTCGATGAACACGGGAGTGTCAGCGCCTGGCACTCTCTGAACATGGGAGTGTCAGCGCCAGTACTCTCTGAACACGGGAGTGTCAGCGCCAGCACTCTCTGAACACAGGAGTGTCAGCGCCAGCGCTCTCTGAACACGGGAGTGTCAGCGCCGAGCACTCTCTGAACACGGAGTGTCAGCGCCGAGCACTCTCTGAACATGGGATGTCAGAGCCGAGCACTCTCTGAACACGGGAGTGTCAGCGCCAGCACTCTCTGAAGACGGAGTGTCAGCGCCGAGCACTCTCTGAACATGGGATGTCAGCGCCGAGCACTCTCTGAACACGGGAGTGTCAGTGCCGGGCACTCTCTGAACACGGGAGTGTCAGCGCCGAGCACTCTCTGAAGACGGAGTGTCAGCGCCGAGCACTCTCTGAACATGGGATGTCAGCGCCGAGCACTCTCTGAACACGGGAGTGTCAGTGCCGGGCACTCTCTGAACACGGGAGTGTCAGCGCCAGCACTCTCTGAAGACGGAGTGTCAGCGCCGAGCACTCTCTGAACACGGGAGTGTCAGCGCCGAGCACTCTATGAACACGGGAGTGTCAGCGCTGAGCACTCTCTGAACACGGGAGTGTCAGCGCCGAGCACTCGATGAACCCGGGAGTGTCAGCGCCGAGCACTCTCTGAACACGGGAGTGTCAGCACCGAGCACTCTATGAACACGGGAGTGTCAGCGCCGGGCACGCTCTGAACACGGGAGTGTCAGCGCCGAGCACTCTCTGAACACGGGAGTGTCAGCACCGAGCACTCTATGAACACGGGAGTGTCAGCGCCGGGCACTCTCTGAACACGGGAGTGTCAGCGCCGAGCACTCTCTGAACACAGGTGTGTCAGCGCCGAGCACTCGATGAACTCGGGAGTGTCAGCACCGAGCACTCTATGAACACGGGAGTGTCAGCGCCGAGCACTCTCTGAACATGGGAGTGTCAGCGCCAGCACTCTCTGAACATGGGAGTGTCAGCGCCAGCACTCTCTGAACACAGGAGTGTCAGCGCCGAGCACTCTCTGAACATGGGATGTCAGCGCCGAGCACTCTCTGAACACGGAGTGTCAGCGCCGAGCACTCTCTCAACACGGGAGTGTCAGCACCGAGCACTCTCTGAACACGGAGTGTCAGCGCCGAGCACTCTCTGAACACGGGAGTGTCAGCGCCGAGCACTCTCTGAACACGGGACTGTCAACGCCGAGCACTCTCTGAACACGGAGTGTCAGTGCCAGCACTCTCTGAGCACAGGAGTGTCAGCGCCGAGCACTCGATGAACACGGGAGTGTCAGCGCCTGGCACTCTCTGAACATGGGAGTGTCAGCGCCAGTACTCTCTGAACACGGGAGTGTCAGCGCCGAGCACTCTCTGAACACGGGAGTGTCAGCGCCAGCACTCTCTGAACACATGAGTGTCAGCGCCAGCGCTCTCTGAACACGGGAGTGTCAGCGCCGAGCACTCTCTGAACACGGGAGTGTCAGCGCCAGCACTCTCTGAACACGGAGTGTCAGCGCCGAGCACTCTCTGAACATGGGATGTCAGCGCCGAGCACTCTCTGAACACGGGAGTGTCAGCGCCAGCACTCTCTGAAGACGGAGTGTCAGCGCCGAGCACTCTCTGAACATGGGATGTCAGCGCCGAGCACTCTCTGAACACGGGAGTGTCAGTGCCGGGCACTCTCTGAACACGGAGTGTCAGCGCCGAGCACTCTCTGAACACGGGAGTGTCTGCGCCGGGCACTCTCTGAACACGGAGTGTCAGCACCGAGCAATGTATGAACACGGGAGTGTCAGCACCGAGCACTGTATGAACACGGAGTGTCAGCGCCGAGCACTCACTGAACACGGGAGTGTAAGCACCGAGCACTCTCTGAACACGGAGTGTCAGCGCCGAGCACTCTCTGAACACGGAGTGTCAGCGCCGAGCACTCTCTGAACACGGGAGTGTCAGTGCCGAGCACTCTCTGAACACAGGAGTGTCAGCGCCGAGCACTCTCTGAACACGGGAGTGTCAGCGCCGAGCACTCTATGAACACGGGAGTGTCAGCGCCGAGCACTCTCTGAACACGGGAGTGTCAGCGCCGAGCACTCTCTGAACACGGGAGTGTCAGCGCCGAGCACTCTCTGAACACAGGAGTGTCAGCGCCGAGCACTCTCTGAGCACGGGAGTGTCAGCACCGAGCACTCTCTGAACACAGGAGTGTCAGCGCCGAGCACTCTCTGAACATGGGATGTCAGCGCCGAGCACTCTATGAACACGGAGTGTCAGCGCCGAGCACTCTCTGAACATGGGATGTCAGCGCCGAGCACTCTCTGAACACAGGAGTGTCAGCGCCAGCACTCTCTGAACACGGGACTGTCAGCGCCGAGCACTCTCTGAGCACGGGAGTGTCAGCGCCGAGCACTCGATGAACACGGGAGTGTCAGCGCCAGCACTCTCTGAGCACAGGAGTGTCAGCGCCGAGCACTCGATGAACACGGGAGTGTCAGCGCCTGGCACTCTCTGAACATGGGAGTGTCAGCGCCAGTACTCTCTGAACACGGGAGTGTCAGCGCCAGCACTCTCTGAACACAGGAGTGTCAGCGCCAGCGCTCTCTGAACACGGGAGTGTCAGCGCCGAGCACTCTCTGAACACGGGAGTGTCAGCGCCAGCACTCTCTGAACACGGAGTGTCAGCGCCGAGCACTCTCTGAACATGGGATGTCAGAGCCGAGCACTCTCTGAACACGGGAGTGTCAGCGCCAGCACTCTCTGAAGACGGAGTGTCAGCGCCGAGCACTCTCTGAACATGGGATGTCAGCGCCGAGCACTCTCTGAACACGGGAGTGTCAGTGCCGGGCACTCTCTGAACACGGGAGTGTCAGCGCCGAGCACTCTCTGAAGACGGAGTGTCAGCGCCGAGCACTCTCTGAACATGGGATGTCAGCGCCGAGCACTCTCTGAACACGGGAGTGTCAGTGCCGGGCACTCTCTGAACACGGGAGTGTCAGCGCCAGCACTCTCTGAAGACGGAGTGTCAGCGCCGAGCACTCTCTGAACACGGGAGTGTCAGTGCCGGGCACTCTCTGAACACGGGAGTGTCAGCGCCGAGCACTCTATGAACACGGGAGTGTCAGCGCTGAGCACTCTCTGAACACGGGAGTGTCAGCGCCGAGCACACGATGAACCCGGGAGTGTCAGCGCCGAGCACTCTCTGAACACGGGAGTGTCAGCACCGAGCACTCTATGAACACGGGAGTGTCAGCGCCGGGCACTCTCTGAACACGGGAGTGTCAGCGCCGAGCACTCTCTGAACACAGGAGTGTCAGCGCCGAGCACTCGATGAACACGGGAGTGTCAGCACCGAGCACTCTATGAACACGGGAGTGTCAGCGCCGAGCACTCTCTGAACATGGGAGTGTCAGCGCCAGCACTCTCTGAACATGGGAGTGTCAGCGCCAGCACTCTCTGAACACAGGAGTGTCAGCGCCGAGCACTCTCTGAACATGGGATGTCAGCGCCGAGCACTCTCTGAACACGGAGTGTCAGCGCCGAGCACTCTCTCAACACGGGAGTGTCAG
This sequence comes from Heterodontus francisci, assembly GCF_036365525.1. Taxonomy (NCBI): domain Eukaryota; kingdom Metazoa; phylum Chordata; class Chondrichthyes; order Heterodontiformes; family Heterodontidae; genus Heterodontus; species Heterodontus francisci. The sequence goes on along the minus strand of NC_090385.1, from coordinate 103,427,027 downwards.
CACCGAGCACTCTCTGAACACGGAGTGTCAGCGCCGAGCACTCTCTGAACACGGGAGTGTCAGCGCCGAGCACTCTCTGAACACGGGACTGTCAACGCCGAGCACTCTCTGAACACGGAGTGTCAGCGCCAGCACTCTCTGAGCACAGGAGTGTCAGCGCCGAGCACTCGATGAACACGGGAGTGTCAGCGCCTGGCACTCTCTGAACATGGGAGTGTCAGCGCCAGTACTCTCTGAACACGGGTGTGTCAGCGCCAGCACTCTCTGAACACATGAGTGTCAGCGCCAGCGCTCTCTCAACACGGGAGTGTCAGCGCCGAGCACTCTCTGAACACGGGAGTGTCAGCGCCAGCACTCTCTGAACACGGAGTGTCAGCGCCGAGCACTCTCTGAACACGGGAGTGTCAGTGCCGAGCACTCTCTGAACACGGGAGTGTCAGCGCCAACACTCTCTGAAGACGGAGTGTCAGCGCCGAGCACTCTCTGAACATGGGATGTCAGCGCCGAGCACTCTCTGAACACGGGAGTGTCAGTGCCGGGCACTCTCTGAACACGGAGTGTCAGCGCCGAGCACTCTCTGAACACGGGAGTGTCAGCGCCGAGCACTCTATGAACACGGCGTGTCAGCGCTGGACATTCTTAGAAGACGGGACTGCCACTGCTGGGCACTTAACACTGAAGTGTCAGCGCCAGGCACTCTCTGATCACTGGAGTGTCAGCGCCAGGCACTCTCTGATCGCTGGAGTGTCAGCGCTGGGCATTCTGAACACGGGAGTGTCAGCGCTTGGGCACTCTCTGAACACGGGAGTGTCAGCCCTGGGCACTGTCTGAACACAGGTGTGTCAGCGCTGGGCATTCTGAACACGGGAGTGTCAGCGTTGGGCACTCTCTGAACACGGGAGTGTCAGCCCTGGGCACTCTCTGAACACGGGAGTGTCAGCGCCGAGCACTCTCTGAACACGGGAGTGTCAGCGCCGAGCACTCTCTGAACACGGGAGTGTCAGCGCCGAGCACTCTCTGAACACGGAGTGTCAGCGCCGAGCACTCTCTGAACACGGAGTGTCAGCGCCGAGCACTCTCTGAACACGGAGTGTCAGCGCCGAGCACTCTATGAACACGGGAGTGTCAGCGCCGAGCACTCTCTGAACACGGAGTGTCAGCGCCGAGCACTCTCTGAACACGGGAGTGTCAGCGCCGAGCACTCTCTGAACACGGAGTGTCAGCGCCGAGCACTCTCTGAACACGGGAGTGTCAGCGCCGAGCACTCTCTGAACATGGGAGTGTCAGCGCCGAGCACTCTCTGAACACGGGAGTGTCAGCGCCGAGCACTCTCTGAACACGGAGTGTCAGCGCCGAGCACTCTCTGAACACGGAGTGTCAGCGCCGAGCACTCTATGAACACGGGAGTGTCAGCGCCGAGCACTCTCTGAACACGGAGTGTCAGCACCGAGCACTCTCTGAACACAGGAGTGTCAGCACCGAGCACTGTATGAACACGGGAGTGTCAGCGCCGGGCACTCTCTGAACACGGAGTGTCAGCACCGAGCACTGTATGAACACGGGAGTGTCAGCACCGAGCACTGTATGAACACGGAGTGTCAGCGCCGAGCACTCACTGAAAACAGGAGTGTCAGCACCGAGCACTCTCTGAACACGGAGTGTCAGCGCTGAGCACTCTCTGAACACGGAGTGTCAGCACCGAGCACTCTCTGAACACGGGAGTGTCAGCGCCGAGCACTCTCTGAACACAGGAGTGTCAGCGCCGATCACTCTATGAACACGGGAGTGTCAGCACCGAGCACTCTCTGAACACAGGAGTGTCAGCACCGAGCACTGTATGAACACGGGAGTGTCAGCGCCGAGCACTCTCTGAACACGGAGTGTCAGCGCCGAGCACTCTCTGAACACGGGAGTGTCTGCGCCGGGCACTCTCTGAACACGGAGTGTCAGCACCGAGCAATGTATGAACACGGGAGTGTCAGCACCGAGCACTGTATGAACACGGAGTGTCAGCGCCGAGCACTCACTGAACACGGGAGTGTCAGCACCGAGCACTCTCTGAACACGGAGTGTCAGCGCCGAGCACTCTCTGAACACGGAGTGTCAGCGCCGAGCACTCTCTGAACACGGGAGTGTCAGTGCCGAGCACTCTCTGAACACAGGAGTGTCAGCGCCGAGCACTCTCTGAACACGGGAGTGTCAGCGCCGAGCACTCTCTGAACACGGGAGTGTCAGTGCCGAGCACTCTCTGAACACAGGAGTGTCAGCGCCGAGCACTCTCTGAACACGGGAGTGTCAGCGCCGAGCACTCTATGAACACGGGAGTGTCAGCGCCGAGCACTCTCTGAACACGGGAGTGTCAGCGCCGAGCACTCTCTGAACATGGGAGTGTCAGCGCCGAGCACTCTCTGAACACGGGAGTGTCAGCGCCGAGCACTCTCTGAACACAGGAGTGTCAGCGCCGAGCACTCTCTGAGCACGGGAGTGTCAGCACCGAGCACTCTCTGAACATGGGAGTGTCAGCGCCGAGCACTCTCTGAACACGGGAGTGTCAGCGCCGAGCACTCTCTGAACACAGGAGTGTCAGCGCCGAGCACTCTCTGAACACAGGAGTGTCAGCGCCGAGCACTCTCTGAACATGGGAGTGTCAGCGCCGAGCACTCTCTGAACACGGGAGTGTCAGCGCCGAGCACTCTCTGAACACAGGAGTGTCAGCGCCGAGCACTCTCTGAACATGGGATGTCAGCGCCGAGCACTCTATGAACACGGAGTGTCAGCGCCGAGCACTCTCTGAACATGGGATGTCAGCGCCGAGCACTCTCTGAACACAGGAGTGTCAGCGCCAGCACTCTCTGAACACGGGACTGTCAGCGCCGAGCACTCTCTGAGCACGGGAGTGTCAGCGCCGAGCACTCGATGAACACGGGAGTGTCAGCGCCAGCACTCTCTGAGCACAGGAGTGTCAGCGCCGAGCACTCGATGAACACGGGAGTGTCAGCGCCTGGCACTCTCTGAACATGGGAGTGTCAGCGCCAGTACTCTCTGAACACGGGAGTGTCAGCGCCGAGCACTCTCTGAACACGGGAGTGTCAGCGCCAGCACTCTCTGAACACAGGAGTGTCAGCGCCAGCGCTCTCTGAACACGGGAGTGTCAGCGCCGAGCACTCTCTGAACACGGGAGTGTCAGCGCCAGCACTCTCTGAACACGGAGTGTCAGCGCCGAGCACTCTCTGAACATGGGATGTCAGCGCCAGCACTCTCTGAACACGGAGTGTCAGCGCCGAGCACTCTCTGAACACGGGAGTGTCAGCGCCAGCAGTCTCTGAACACGGGAGTGTCAGCGCCGAGCACTCTCTGAACACGGGAGTGTCAGCGCCGAGCACTCTCTGAACACGGAGTGTCAGCGCCGAGCACTCTCTGAACACGGGAGTGTCAGTGCCGGGCACTCTCTGAACACGGGAGTGTCAGCGCCAGCACTCTCTGAAGACGGAGTGTCAGCGCCGAGCACTCTCTGAACATGGGATGTCAGCGCCGAGCACTCTCTGAACACGGGAGTGTCAGTGCCAGCACTCTCTGAAGACGGAGTGTCAGCGCCGGGCACTCTCTGAACACGGGAGTGTCAGCGCCAGCACTCTCTGAAGACGGAGTGTCAGCGCCGAGCACTCTCTGAACACGGGAGTGTCAGTGCCGGGCACTCTCTGAACACGGGAGTGTCAGCGCCGAGCACTCTATGAACACGGGAGTGTCAGCGCCGAGCACTCTCTGAACACGGGAGTGTCAGCGCCGAGCACTCGATGAACACGGGAGTGTCAGCGCCGAGCACTCTCTGAACACGGGAGTGTCAGCACCGAGCACTCTCTGAACACGGAGTGTCAGCGCCGAGCACTCTCTGAACACGGAGTGTCAGCGCCGAGCACTCTCTGAACACGGAGTGTCAGCGCCGAGCACTCTATGAACACGGGAGTGTCAGCGCCGAGCACTCTCTGAACACGGAGTGTCAGCGCCGAGCACTCTCTGAACACGGGAGTGTCAGCGCCGAGCACTCTCTGAACACGGAGTGTCAGCGCCGAGCACTCTCTGAACACGGGAGTGTCAGCGCCGAGCACTCTCTGAACATGGGAGTGTCAGCGCCGAGCACTCTCTGAACACGGGAGTGTCAGCGCCGAGCACTCTCTGAACACGGAGTGTCAGCGCCGAGCACTCTCTGAACACGGAGTGTCAGCGCCGAGCACTCTATGAACACGGGAGTGTCAGCGCCGAGCACTCTCTGAACACGGAGTGTCAGCACCGAGCACTCTCTGAACACAGGAGTGTCAGCACCGAGCACTGTATGAACACGGGAGTGTCAGCGCCGGGCACTCTCTGAACACGGAGTGTCAGCACCGAGCACTGTATGAACACGGGAGTGTCAGCACCGAGCACTGTATGAACACGGAGTGTCAGCGCCGAGCACTCACTGAAAACAGGAGTGTCAGCACCGAGCACTCTCTGAACACGGAGTGTCAGCGCTGAGCACTCTCTGAACACGGAGTGTCAGCACCGAGCACTCTCTGAACACGGGAGTGTCAGCGCCGAGCACTCTCTGAACACAGGAGTGTCAGCGCCGATCACTCTATGAACACGGGAGTGTCAGCACCGAGCACTCTCTGAACACAGGAGTGTCAGCACCGAGCACTGTATGAACACGGGAGTGTCAGCGCCGAGCACTCTCTGAACACGGAGTGTCAGCGCCGAGCACTCTCTGAACACGGGAGTGTCTGCGCCGGGCACTCTCTGAACACGGAGTGTCAGCACCGAGCAATGTATGAACACGGGAGTGTCAGCACCGAGCACTGTATGAACACGGAGTGTCAGCGCCGAGCACTCACTGAACACGGGAGTGTCAGCACCGAGCACTCTCTGAACACGGAGTGTCAGCGCCGAGCACTCTCTGAACACGGAGTGTCAGCGCCGAGCACTCTCTGAACACGGGAGTGTCAGTGCCGAGCACTCTCTGAACACAGGAGTGTCAGCGCCGAGCACTCTCTGAACACGGGAGTGTCAGCGCCGAGCACTCTCTGAACACGGGAGTGTCAGTGCCGAGCACTCTCTGAACACAGGAGTGTCAGCGCCGAGCACTCTCTGAACACGGGAGTGTCAGCGCCGAGCACTCTATGAACACGGGAGTGTCAGCGCCGAGCACTCTCTGAACACGGGAGTGTCAGCGCCGAGCACTCTCTGAACATGGGAGTGTCAGCGCCGAGCACTCTCTGAACACGGGAGTGTCAGCGCCGAGCACTCTCTGAACACAGGAGTGTCAGCGCCGAGCACTCTCTGAGCACGGGAGTGTCAGCACCGAGCACTCTCTGAACATGGGAGTGTCAGCGCCGAGCACTCTCTGAACACGGGAGTGTCAGCGCCGAGCACTCTCTGAACACAGGAGTGTCAGCGCCGAGCACTCTCTGAACACAGGAGTGTCAGCGCCGAGCACTCTCTGAACATGGGAGTGTCAGCGCCGAGCACTCTCTGAACACGGGAGTGTCAGCGCCGAGCACTCTCTGAACACAGGAGTGTCAGCGCCGAGCACTCTCTGAACATGGGATGTCAGCGCCGAGCACTCTATGAACACGGAGTGTCAGCGCCGAGCACTCTCTGAACATGGGATGTCAGCGCCGAGCACTCTCTGAACACAGGAGTGTCAGCGCCAGCACTCTCTGAACACGGGACTGTCAGCGCCGAGCACTCTCTGAGCACGGGAGTGTCAGCGCCGAGCACTCGATGAACACGGGAGTGTCAGCGCCAGCACTCTCTGAGCACAGGAGTGTCAGCGCCGAGCACTCGATGAACACGGGAGTGTCAGCGCCTGGCACTCTCTGAACATGGGAGTGTCAGCGCCAGTACTCTCTGAACACGGGAGTGTCAGCGCCGAGCACTCTCTGAACACGGGAGTGTCAGCGCCAGCACTCTCTGAACACAGGAGTGTCAGCGCCAGCGCTCTCTGAACACGGGAGTGTCAGCGCCGAGCACTCTCTGAACACGGGAGTGTCAGCGCCAGCACTCTCTGAACACGGAGTGTCAGCGCCGAGCACTCTCTGAACATGGGATGTCAGCGCCAGCACTCTCTGAACACGGAGTGTCAGCGCCGAGCACTCTCTGAACACGGGAGTGTCAGCGCCAGCAGTCTCTGAACACGGGAGTGTCAGCGCCGAGCACTCTCTGAACACGGGAGTGTCAGCGCCGAGCACTCTCTGAACACGGAGTGTCAGCGCCGAGCACTCTCTGAACACGGGAGTGTCAGTGCCGGGCACTCTCTGAACACGGGAGTGTCAGCGCCAGCACTCTCTGAAGACGGAGTGTCAGCGCCGAGCACTCTCTGAACATGGGATGTCAGCGCCGAGCACTCTCTGAACACGGGAGTGTCAGTGCCAGCACTCTCTGAAGACGGAGTGTCAGCGCCGGGCACTCTCTGAACACGGGAGTGTCAGCGCCAGCACTCTCTGAAGACGGCGTGTCAGCGCCGAGCACTCTCTGAACACGGGAGTGTCAGTGCCGGGCACTCTCTGAACACGGGAGTGTCAGCGCCGAGCACTCTATGAACACGGGAGTGTCAGCGCCGAGCACTCTCTGAACACGGGAGTGTCAGCGCCGAGCACTCGATGAACACGGGAGTGTCAGCGCCGAGCACTCTCTGAACACGGGAGTGTCAGCACCGAGCACTCTATGAACACGGGAGTGTCAGCGCCGGGCACTCTCTGAACACGGGAGTGTCAGCGCCGAGCACTCTCTGAACACAGGTGTGTCAGCGCCGAGCACTCGATGAACTCGGGAGTGTCAGCACCGAGCACTCTATGAACACGGGAGTGTCAGCGCCGAGCACTCTCTGAACATGGGAGTGTCAGCGCCAGCACTCTCTGAACATGGGAGTGTCAGCGCCAGCACTCTCTGAACACAGGAGTGTCAGCGCCGAGCACTCTCTGAACATGGGATGTCAGCGCCGAGCACTCTCTGAACACGGAGTGTCAGCGCCGAGCACTCTCTCAACACGGGAGTGTCAGCACCGAGCACTCTCTGAACACGGAGTGTCAGCGCCGAGCACTCTCTGAACACGGGAGTGTCAGCGCCGAGCACTCTCTGAACACGGGACTGTCAACGCCGAGCACTCTCTGAACACGGAGTGTCAGTGCCAGCACTCTCTGAGCACAGGAGTGTCAGCGCCGAGCACTCGATGAACACGGGAGTGTCAGCGCCTGGCACTCTCTGAACACGGGAGTGTCAGCACCGAGCACTCTCTGAACACGGAGTGTCAGCACCGAGCACTCTATGCACACGGAGTGTCAGCACCGAGCACTCTCTGAACACGGAGTGTCAGCGCCGAGCACTCTCTGAACACGGGAGTGTCAGCACCGAGCACACTATGCACACGGAGTGTCAGCACCGAGCACTCTCTGAACACGGAGTGTCAGCGCCGAGCACTCTCTGAACACGGAGTGTCAGCGCCGAGCACTCTCTGAACACGGGAGTGTCAGCGCCGAGCACTCTCTGAACACGGAGTGTCAGCGCCGGGCACTCTCTGAACACGGAGTGTCAGCACCGAGCACTGTATGAACACGGGAGTGTCAGCACCGAGCACTGTATGAACACGGAGTGTCAGCACCGAGCACTCACTGAAAACAGGAGTGTCAGCACCGAGCACTCTCTGAACACGGAGTGTCAGCGCCGAGCACTCTCTGAACACGGAGTGTCAGCACCGAGCACTCTCTGAACACGGGAGTGTCAGCGCCGAGCACTCTCTGAACACAGGAGTGTCAGCGCAGAGCACTCTATGAACACGGGAGTGTCAGCACCGAGCACTCTCTGAACACAGGAGTGTCAGCACCGAGCACTGTATGAACACGGGAGTGTCAGCGCCGGGCACTCTCTGAACACGGAGTGTCAGCACCGAGCACTGTATGAACACGGGAGTGTCAGCACCGAGCACTGTATGAACACGGAGTGTCAGCGCCGAGCACTCACTGAAAACAGGAGTGTCAGCACCGAGCACTCTCTGAACACGGAGTGTCAGCGCTGAGCACTCTCTGAACACGGAGTGTCAGCACCGAGCACTCTCTGAACACGGGAGTGTCAGCGCCGAGCACTCTCTGAACACAGGAGTGTCAGCGCCGATCACTCTATGAACACGGGAGTGTCAGCACCGAGCACTCTCTGAACACAGGAGTGTCAGCACCGAGCACTGTATGAACACGGGAGTGTCAGCGCCGAGCACTCTCTGAACACGGAGTGTCAGCGCCGAGCACTCTCTGAACACGGGAGTGTCTGCGCCGGGCACTCTCTGAACACGGAGTGTCAGCACCGAGCAATGTATGAACACGGGAGTGTCAGCACCGAGCACTGTATGAACACGGAGTGTCAGCGCCGAGCACTCACTGAACACGGGAGTGTCAGCACCGAGCACTCTCTGAACACGGAGTGTCAGCGCCGAGCACTCTCTGAACACGGGAGTGTCAGTGCCGAGCACTCTCTGAACACAGGAGTGTCAGCGCCGAGCACTCTCTGAACACGGGAGTGTCAGCGCCGAGCACTCTATGAACACGGGAGTGTCAGCGCCGAGCACTCTCTGAACATGGGAGTGTCAGCGCCGAGCACTCTCTGAACACGGGAGTGTCAGCGCCGAGCACTCTCTGAACACAGGAGTGTCAGCGCCGAGCACTCTCTGAGCACGGGAGTGTCAGCACCGAGCACTCTCTGAACACAGGAGTGTCAGCGCCGAGCACTCTCTGAACATGGGATGTCAGCGCCGAGCACTCTATGAACACGGAGTGTCAGCGCCGAGCACTCTCTGAACATGGGATGTCAGCGCCGAGCACTCTCTGAACACAGGAGTGTCAGCGCCGAGCACTCGATGAACACGGGAGTGTCAGCGCCTGGCACTCTCTGAACATGGGAGTGTCAGCGCCGAGCACTCTCTGAACACGGGAGTGTCAGCGCCAGCACTCTCTGAACACAGGAGTGTCAGCGCCAGCGCTCTCTGAACACGGGAGTGTCAGCGCCGAGCACTCTCTGAACACGGGAGTGTCAGCGCCAGCACTCTCTGAACACGGAGTGTCAGCGCCGAGCACTCTCTGAACATGGGATGTCAGCGCCGAGCACTCTCTGAACACGGGAGTGTCAGCGCCAGCACTCTCTGAAGACGGAGTGTCAGCGCCGAGCACTCTCTGAACATGGGATGTCAGCGCCGAGCACTCTCTGAACACGGGAGTGTCAGTGCCGGGCACTCTCTGAACACGGGAGTGTCAGCGCCGAGCACTCTCTGAAGACGGAGTGTCAGCGCCGAGCACTCTCTGAACATGGGATGTCAGCGCCGAGCACTCTCTGAACACGGGAGTGTCAGTGCCGGGCACTCTCTGAACACGGGAGTGTCAGCGCCAGCACTCTCTGAAGACGGAGTGTCAGCGCCGAGCACTCTCTGAACATGGGATGTCAGCGCCGAGCACTCTCTGAACACGGGAGTGTCAGTGCCGGGCACTCTCTGAACACGGGAGTGTCAGCGCCAGCACTCTCTGAAGACGGAGTGTCAGCGCCGAGCACTCTCTGAACACGGGAGTGTCAGTGCCGGGCACTCTCTGAACACGGGAGTGTCAGCGCCGAGCACTCTATGAACACGGGAGTGTCAGCGCCGAGCACTCTCTGAACACGGGAGTGTCAGCGCCGAGCACTCGATGAACACGGGAGTGTCAGCGCCGAGCACTCTCTGAACACGGGAGTGTCAGCACCGAGCACTCTATGAACACGGGAGTGTCAGCGCCGGGCACTCTCTGAACACGGGAGTGTCAGCGCCGAGCACTCTCTGAACACAGGTGTGTCAGCGCCGAGCACTCGATGAACTCGGGAGTGTCAGCACCGAGCACTCTATGAACACGGGAGTGTCAGCGCCGAGCACTCTCTGAACATGGGAGTGTCAGCGCCAGCACTCTCTGAACATGGGAGTGTCAGCGCCAGCACTCTCTGAACACAGGAGTGTCAGCGCCGAGCACTCTCTGAACATGGGATGTCAGCGCCGAGCACTCTCTGAACACGGAGTGTCAACGCCGAGCACTCTCTCAACACGGGACTGTCAGCACCGAGCACTCTCTGAACACGGAGTGTCAGCGCCGAGCACTCTCTGAACACGGGAGTGTCAGCGCCGAGCACTCGATGAACACGGGAGTGTCAGTGCCAGCACTCTCTGAGCACAGGAGTGTCAGCGCCGAGCACTCGATGAACACGGGAGTGTCAGCGCCTGGCACTCTCTGAACATGGGAGTGTCAGCGCCAGTACTCTCTGAACACGGGAGTGTCAGCGCCGAGCACTCTCTGAACACGGGAGTGTCAGCGCCAGCACTCTCTGAACACATGAGTGTCAGCGCCAGCGCTCTCTGAACACGGGAGTGTCAGCGCCGAGCACTCTCTGAACACGGGAGTGTCAGCGCCAGCACTCTCTGAACACGGAGTGTCAGCGCCGAGCACTCTCTGAACATGGGATGTCAGCGCCGAGCACTCTCTGAACACGGGAGTGTCAGCGCCAGCACTCTCTGAAGACGGAGTGTCAGCGCCGAGCACTCTCTGAACATGGGATGTCAGCGCCGAGCACTCTCTGAACACGGGAGTGTCAGCGCCGAGCACTCTCTGAACACGGGAGTGTCTGCGCCGGCCACTCTCTAAACACGGAGTGTCAGCGCCGAGCACTCTCTGAACACGGGAGTGTCTGCGCCGGGCACTCTCTGAACACGGAATGTCAGCACCGAGCAATGTATGAACACGGGAGTGTCAGCACCGAGCACTGTATGAACACGGAGTGTCAGCGCCGAGCACTCACTGAACACGGGAGTGTCAGCACCGAGCACTCTCTGAACACGGAGTGTCAGCGCCGAGCACTCTCTGAACACGGAGTGTCAGCGCCGAGCACTCTCTGAACACGGGAGTGTCAGTGCCGAGCACTCTCTGAACACAGGAGTGTCAGCGCCGAGCACTCTCTGAACACGGGAGTGTCAGCGCCGAGCACTCTATGAACACAGGAGTGTCAGCGCCGAGCACTCTCTGAACACGGGAGTGTCAGCGCCGAGCACTCTCTGAACACGGGAGTGTCAGCGCCGAGCACTCTCTGAACACAGGAGTGTCAGCGCCGAGCACTCTCTGAGCACGGGAGTGTCAGCACCGAGCACTCTCTGAACACAGGAGTGTCAGCGCCGAGCACTCTCTGAACATGGGATGTCAGCGCCGAGCACTCTATGAACACGGAGTGTCAGCGCCGAGCACTCTCTGAACACGGGAGTGTCAGCGCCAGCACTCTCTGAACACGGGAGTGTCAGCGCTGAGCACTCTCTGAACATGGGATGTCAGCGCCGAGCACTCTCTGAACACAGGAGTGTCAGCGCCGAGCACTCTCTGAACATGGGATGTCAGCGCCGAGCACTCTCTGAACACAGGAGTGTCAGCGCCAGCACTCTCTGAACACGGGACTGTCAGCGCCGAGCACTCTCTGAGCACAGGAGTGTCAGCGCCGAGCACTCGATGAACACGGGAGTGTCAGCGCCAGCACTCTCTGAGCACAGGAGTGTCAGCGCCGAGCACTCGATGAACACGGGAGTGTCAGCGCCTGGCACTCTCTGAACATGGGAGTGTCAGCGCCAGTACTCTCTGAACACGGGAGTGTCAGCGCCGAGCACTCTCTGAACACGGAGTGTCAGCGCCGAGCACTCTCTGAACACGGGAGTGTCAGCGCCAGTACTCTCTGAACACGGGAGTGTCAGCGCCAGCACTCTCTGAACACAGGAGTGTCAGCGCCAGCGCTCTCTGAACACGGGAGTGTCAGCGCCAGCACTCTCTGAACACAGGAGTGTCAGCGCCAGCACTCTCTGAACACAGGAGTGTCAGCGCCTGGCACTCTCTGAACATGGGAGTGTCAGCGCCAGTACTCTCTGAACACGGGAGTGTCAGCGCCAGCACTCTCTGAACACAGGAGTGTCAGCGCCAGCGCTCTCTGAACACGGGAGTGTCAGCGCCGAGCACTCTCTGAACACGGGAGTGTCAGCGCCAGCACTCTCTGAACACGGAGTGTCAGCGCCGAGCACTCTCTGAACATGGGATGTCAGAGCCGAGCACTCTCTGAACACGGGAGTGTCAGCGCCAGCACTCTCTGAAGACGGAGTGTCAGCGCCGAGCACTCTCTGAACATGGGATGTCAGCGCCGAGCACTCTCTGAACACGGGAGTGTCAGTGCCGGGCACTCTCTGAACACGGGAGTGTCAGCGCCGAGCACTCTCTGAAGACGGAGTGTCAGCGCCGAGCACTCTCTGAACATGGGATGTCAGCGCCGAGCACTCTCTGAACACGGGAGTGTCAGTGCCGGGCACTCTCTGAACACGGGAGTGTCAGCGCCAGCACTCTTTGAAGACGGAGTGTCAGCGCCGAGCACTCTCTGAACATGGGATGTCAGCGCCGAGCACTCTCTGAACACGGGAGTGTCAGTGCCGGGCACTCTCTGAACACGGGAGTGTCAGCGCCAGCACTCTCTGAAGACGGAGTGTCAGCGCCGAGCACTCTCTGAACACGGGAGTGTCAGTGCCGGGCACTCTCTGAACACGGGAGTGTCAGCGCCGAGCACTCTATGAACACGGGAGTGTCAGCGCTGAGCACTCTCTGAACACGGGAGTGTCAGCGCCGAGCACTCGATGAACCCGGGAGTGTCAGCGCCGAGCACTCTCTGAACACGGGAGTGTCAGCGCCGGGCACTCTCTGAACACGGGAGTGTCAGCGCCGAGCACTCTCTGAACACGGGAGTGTCAGCGCCGAGCACTCTCTGAACACAGGAGTGTCAGCGCCGAGCACTCGATGAACACGGGAGTGTCAGCACCGAGCACTCTATGAACACGGGAGTGTCAGCGCCGAGCACTCTCTGAACATGGGAGTGTCAGCGCCAGCACTCTCTGAACATGGGAGTGTCAGCGCCAGCACTCTCTGAACACAGGAGTGTCAGCGCCGAGCACTCTCTGAACATGGGATGTCAGCGCCGAGCACTCTCAGAACACGGAGTGTCAGCGCCGAGCACTCTCTCAACACGGGAGTGTCAGCACCGAGCACTCTCTGAACACGGAGTGTCAGCGCCGAGCACTCTCTGAACACGGGAGTGTCAGCGCCGAGCACTCTCTGAACACGGGACTGTCAACGCCGAGCACTCTCTGAACACGGAGTGTCAGCGCCAGCACTCTCTGAGCACAGGAGTGTCAGCGCCGAGCACTCGATGAACACGGGAGTGTCAGCGCCTGGCACTCTCTGAACATGGGAGTGTCAGCGCCAGTACTCTCTGAACACGGGTGTGTCAGCGCCAGCACTCTCTGAACACATGAGTGCCAGCGCCAGCGCTCTCTGAACACGGGAGTGTCAGCGCCGAGCACTCTCTGAACACGGGAGTGTCAGCGCCAGCACTCTCTGAACACGGAGTGTCAGCGCCGAGCACTCTCTGAACACGGGAGTGTCAGTGCCGAGCACTCTCTGAACACGGGAGTGTCAGCGCCAACACTCTCTGAAGACGGAGTGTCAGCGCCGAGCACTCTCTGAACATGGGATGTCAGCGCCGAGCACTCTCTGAACACGGGAGTGTCAGTGCCGGGCACTCTCTGAACACGGGAGTGTCAGCGCCAGCACTCTCTGAAGACGGAGTGTCAGCGCCGAGCACCCTCTGAACACGGGAGTGTCAGCGCCGAGCACTCGATGAACACGGGAGTGTCAGCGCCGAGCACTCTCTGAACACGGGAGTGTCAGCACCGAGCACTCTATGAACACGGGAGTGTCAGCGCCGGGCACTCTCTGAACACGAGAGTGTCAGCGCCGAGCACTCTCTGAACACAGGAGTGTCAGCGCCGAGCACTCGATGAACACGGGAGTGTCAGCACCGAGCACTCTATGAACACGGGAGTGTCAGCGCCGAGCACTCTCTGAACATGGGAGTGTCAGCGCCAGCACTCTCTGAACATGGGAGTGTCAGCGCCAGCACTCTCTCAACACAGGAGTGTCAGCGCCGAGCACTCTCTGAACATGGGATGTCAGCGCCGAGCACTCTCTGAACAAGGAGTATCAGCGCCGAGCACTCTCTCAACACGGGAGTGTCAGCACCGAGCACTCTCTGAACACGGAGTGTCAGCGCCGAGCACTCTCTGAACACGGGAGTGTCAGCGCCGAGCACTCTCTGAACACGGGACTGTCAACGCCGAGCACTCTCTGAACACGGAGTGTCAGCACCGAGCACTCTCTGAACACGGAGTGTCCGCACCGTGCACTCTCTGAATACGGAGTGTCAGCGCCGAGCACTCTCTGAACACGGGAGTGTCAGCGCCGAGCACTCTCTGAACACGGGAGTGTCAGCGCCAGCACTCTCTGAACACGGAGTGTCAGCACCGAGCACTCTCTGAACACGGAGTGTCAGCACTGTGCACTCTCTGAACACGGAGTGTCAGCGCCGAGCACTCTCTGAACACGGGAGTGTCAGCGCCGAGCACTCTCTGAACACGGGAGTGTCAGCGCCGAGCACTCTATGAACACGGGAGTGTCAGCGCAGAGCACTCTCTGAACACGGGAGTGTCAGCGCCGAGCACTCTATGAACACGGGAGTGTCAGCGCTGAGCACTCTCTGAACACGGGAGTGTCAGCGCCGGGCACTCTCTGAACATGGGAGTGTCAGCGCCGAGCACTCTCTGAACATGGGAGTGTCAGCGCCGAGCACTCTCTGAACACGTTGTGTCAGCGCCGAGCACTCTCTGAACATGGGAGTGTCAGCGCCGAGCACTCTATGAACACGGAGTGTCAGCGCCGAGCACTCTCTGAACACGGAGTGTCAGCGCCGAGCACTCTATGAACACGGAGTGTCAGCGCGGAGCACTCTCTGAACACGGGAGTGTCAGCGCCGAGCACTCTCTGAACACGGAGTGTCAGCGCCGAGCACTGTCTAAACACGGGAGTGTCAGCGCAGAGCGCTCTCTGAATACGGGAGTGTCAGCGCCGGGCACTCTCTGAACACGGGAGTGTCAGCGCCGGGCACTCTCTGAACACGGGTGTGTCAGCGCCGGGCACTCTCTGAACACGGGAGTGTCAGCGCCGGGCACTCTCTGAACACAGGAGTGTCAGCGCCGAGCACTCTCTGAACACGGGAGTGTCAGCGCCGAGCACTCGATGAACACGGGAGTGTCAGCGCCGAGCACTCTCTGAACACGGGAGTGTCAGCACCGAGCACTCTATGAACACGGGAGTGTCAGCGCCGGGCACTCTCTGAACACGGGAGTGTCAGCGCCGAGCACTCTCTGAACACAGGAGTGTCAGCGCCGAGCACTCGATGAACACGGGAGTGTCAGCACCGAGCACTCTATGAACACGGGAGTGTCAGCGCCGAGCACTCTCTGAACATGGGAGTGTCAGCGCCAGCACTCTCTGAACATGGGAGTGTCAGCGCCAGCACTCTCTGAACACAGGAGTGTCAGCGCCGAGCACTCTCTGAACATGGGATGTCAGCGCCGAGCACTCTCTGAACACAGAGTGTCAGCGCCGAGCACACTCTCAACACGGGAGTGTCAGCACCGAGCACTCTCTGAACACGGAGTGTCAGCGCCGAGCACTCTCTGAACACGGGAGTGTCAGCGCCTAGCACTCTCTGAACACGGGACTGTCAACGCCGAGCACTCTCTGAACACGGAGTGTCAGCGCCAGCACTCTCTGAGCACAGGAGTGTCAGCGCCGAGCACTCGATGAACACGGGAGTGTCAGCGCCTGGCACTCTCTGAACATGGGAGTGTCAGCGCCAGTACTCTCTGAACACGGGAGTGTCAGCGCCGAGCACTCTCTGAACACGGGAGTGTCAGCGCCAGCACTCTCTGAACACATGAGTGTCAGCGCCAGCGCTCTCTGAACACGGGAGTGTCAGCGCCGAGCACTCTCTGAACTCGGGAGTGTCAGCGCCAGCACTCTCTGAACACGGAGTGTCAGCGCCGAGCACTCTCTGAACATGGGATGTCAGCGCCGAGCACTCTCTGAACACGGGAGTGTCAGCGCCAGCACTCTCTGAAGACGGAGTGTCAGCGCCGAGCACTCTCTGAACACGGGAGTGTCTGCGCCGGGCACTCTCTGAACACGGAATGTCAGCACCGAGCAATGTATGAACACGGGAGTGTCAGCACCGAGCACTGTATGAACACGGAGTGTCAGCGCCGAGCACTCACTGAACACGGGAGTGTCAGCACCGAGCACTCTCTGAACACGGAGTGTCAGCGCCGAGCACTCTCTGAACACGGAGTGTCAGCGCCGAGCACTCTCTGAACACGGGAGTGTCAGTGCCGAGCACTCTCTGAACACAGGAGTGTCAGCGCCGAGCACTCTCTGAACACGGGAGTGTCAGCGCCGAGCACTCTATGAACACAGGAGTGTCAGCGCCGAGCACTCTCTGAACACGGGAGTGTCAGCGCCGAGCACTCTCTGAACACGGGAGTGTCAGCGCCGAGCACTCTCTGAACACAGGAGTGTCAGCGCCGAGCACTCTCTGAGCACGGGAGTGTCAGCACCGAGCACTCTCTGAACACAGGAGTGTCAGCGCCGAGCACTCTCTGAACATGGGATGTCAGCGCCGAGCACTCTATGAACACGGAGTGTCAGCGCCGAGCACTCTCTGAACACGGGAGTGTCAGCGCCAGCACTCTCTGAACACGGGAGTGTCAGCGCTGAGCACTCTCTGAACATGGGATGTCAGCGCCGAGCACTCTCTGAACACAGGAGTGTCAGCGCCGAGCACTCTCTGAACATGGGATGTCAGCGCCGAGCACTCTCTGAACACAGGAGTGTCAGCGCCAGCACTCTCTGAACACGGGACTGTCAGCGCCGAGCACTCTCTGAGCACGGGAGTGTCAGCGCCGAGCACTCGATGAACACGGGAGTGTCAGCGCCAGCACTCTCTGAGCACAGGAGTGTCAGCGCCGAGCACTCGATGAACACGGGAGTGTCAGCGCCTGGCACTCTCTGAACATGGGAGTGTCAGCGCCAGTACTCTCTGAACACGGGAGTGTCAGCGCCGAGCACTCTCTGAACACGGAGTGTCAGCGCCGAGCACTCTCTGAACACGGGAGTGTCAGCGCCAGTACTCTCTGAACACGGGAGTGTCAGCGCCAGCACTCTCTGAACACAGGAGTGTCAGCGCCAGCGCTCTCTGAACACGGGAGTGTCAGCGCCAGCACTCTCTGAACACAGGAGTGTCAGCGCCAGCACTCTCTGAACACAGGAGTGTCAGCGCCTGGCACTCTCTGAACATGGGAGTGTCAGCGCCAGTACTCTCTGAACACGGGAGTGTCTGCGCCAGCACTCTCTGAACACAGGAGTGTCAGCGCCAGCGCACTCTGAACACGGGAGTGTCAGCGCCGAGCACTCTCTGAACACGGGAGTGTCAGCGCCAGCACTCTCTGAACACGGAGTGTCAGCGCCGAGCACTCTCTGAACATGGGATGTCAGAGCCGAGCACTCTCTGAACACGGGAGTGTCAGCGCCAGCACTCTCTGAAGACGGAGTGTCAGCGCCGAGCACTCTCTGAACATGGGATGTCAGCGCCGAGCACTCTCTGAACACGGGAGTGTCAGTGCCGGGCACTCTCTGAACACGGGAGTGTCAGCGCCGAGCACTCTCTGAAGACGGAGTGTCAGCGCCGAGCACTCTCTGAACATGGGATGTCAGCGCCGAGCACTCTCTGAACACGGGAGTGTCAGTGCCGGGCACTCTCTGAACACGGGAGTGTCAGCGCCAGCACTCTCTGAAGACGGAGTGTCAGCGCCGAGCACTCTCTGAACATGGGATGTCAGCGCCGAGCACTCTCTGAACACGGGAGTGTCAGTGCCGGGCACTCTCTGAACACGGGAGTGTCAGCGCCAGCACTCTCTGAAGACGGAGTGTCAGCGCCGAGCACTCTCTGAACACGGGAGTGTCAGTGCCGGGCACTCTCTGAACACGGGAGTGTCAGCGCCGAGCACTCTATGAACACGGGAGTGTCAGCGCTGAGCACTCTCTGAACACGGGAGTGTCAGCGCCGAGCACTCGATGAACCCGGGGGTGTCAGCGCCGAGCACTCTCTGAACACGGGAGTGTCAGCGCCGGGCACTCTCTGAACACGGGAGTGTCAGCGCCGAGCACTCTCTGAACACGGGAGTGTCAGCGCCGAGCACTCTCTGAACACAGGAGTGTCAGCGCCGAGCACTCGATGAACACGGGAGTGTCAGCACCGAGCACTCTCTGAACACGGGAGTGTCAGCGCCGAGCACTCTCTGAACACGGGAGTGTCAGCGCCAGCACTCTCTGAACACGGAGTGTCAGCGCCGAGCACTCTCTGAACACGGGAGTGTCAGTGCCGAGCACTCTCTGAACACGGGAGTGTCAGCGCCAACACTCTCTGAAGACGGAGTGTCAGCGCCGAGCACTCTCTGAACATGGGATGTCAGCGCCGAGCACTCTCTGAACACGGGAGTGTCAGTGCCGGGCACTCTCTGAACACGGGAGTGTCAGCGCCAGCACTCTCTGAAGACGGAGTGTCAGCGCCGAGCACCCTCTGAACACGGGAGTGTCAGCGCCGAGCACTCGATGAACACGGGAGTGTCAGCGCCGAGCACTCTCTGAACACGGGAGTGTCAGCACCGAGCACTCTATGAACACGGGAGTGTCAGCGCCGGGCACTCTCTGAACACGAGAGTGTCAGCGCCGAGCACTCTCTGAACACAGGAGTGTCAGCGCCGAGCACTCGATGAACACGGGAGTGTCAGCACCGAGCACTCTATGAACACGGGAGTGTCAGCGCCGAGCACTCTCTGAACATGGGAGTGTCAGCGCCAGCACTCTCTGAACATGGGAGTGTCAGCGCCAGCACTCTCTCAACACAGGAGTGTCAGCGCCGAGCACTCTCTGAACATGGGATGTCAGCGCCGAGCACTCTCTGAACAAGGAGTATCAGCGCCGAGCACTCTCTCAACACGGGAGTGTCAGCACCGAGCACTCTCTGAACACGGAGTGTCAGCGCCGAGCACTCTCTGAACACGGGAGTGTCAGCGCCGAGCACTCTCTGAACACGGGACTGTCAACGCCGAGCACTCTCTGAACACGGAGTGTCAGCACCGAGCACTCTCTGAACACGGAGTGTCCGCACCGTGCACTCTCTGAATACGGAGTGTCAGCGCCGAGCACTCTCTGAACACGGGAGTGTCAGCGCCGAGCACTCTCTGAACACGGGAGTGTCAGCGCCAGCACTCTCTGAACACGGAGTGTCAGCACCGAGCACTCTCTGAACACGGAGTGTCAGCACTGTGCACTCTCTGAACACGGAGTGTCAGCGCCGAGCACTCTCTGAACACGGGAGTGTCAGCGCCGAGCACTCTCTGAACACGGGAGTGTCAGCGCCGAGCACTCTATGAACACGGGAGTGTCAGCGCAGAGCACTCTCTGAACACGGGAGTGTCAGCGCCGAGCACTCTATGAACACGGGAGTGTCAGCGCTGAGCACTCTCTGAACACGGGAGTGTCAGCGCCGGGCACTCTCTGAACATGGGAGTGTCAGCGCCGAGCACTCTCTGAACATGGGAGTGTCAGCGCCGAGCACTCTCTGAACACGTTGTGTCAGCGCCGAGCACTCTCTGAACATGGGAGTGTCAGCGCCGAGCACTCTATGAACACGGAGTGTCAGCGCCGAGCACTCTCTGAACACGGAGTGTCAGCGCCGAGCACTCTATGAACACGGAGTGTCAGCGCGGAGCACTCTCTGAACACGGGAGTGTCAGCGCCGAGCACTCTCTGAACACGGAGTGTCAGCGCCGAGCACTGTCTAAACACGGGAGTGTCAGCGCAGAGCGCTCTCTGAATACGGGAGTGTCAGCGCCGGGCACTCTCTGAACACGGGAGTGTCAGCGCCGGGCACTCTCTGAACACGGGTGTGTCAGCGCCGGGCACTCTCTGAACACGGGAGTGTCAGCGCCGGGCACTCTCTGAACACAGGAGTGTCAGCGCCGAGCACTCTCTGAACACGGGAGTGTCAGCGCCGAGCACTCGATGAACACGGGAGTGTCAGCGCCGAGCACTCTCTGAACACGGGAGTGTCAGCACCGAGCACTCTATGAACACGGGAGTGTCAGCGCCGGGCACTCTCTGAACACGGGAGTGTCAGCGCCGAGCACTCTCTGAACACAGGAGTGTCAGCGCCGAGCACTCGATGAACACGGGAGTGTCAGCACCGAGCACTCTATGAACACGGGAGTGTCAGCGCCGAGCACTCTCTGAACATGGGAGTGTCAGCGCCAGCACTCTCTGAACATGGGAGTGTCAGCGCCAGCACTCTCTGAACACAGGAGTGTCAGCGCCGAGCACTCTCTGAACATGGGATGTCAGCGCCGAGCACTCTCTGAACACAGAGTGTCAGCGCCGAGCACACTCTCAACACGGGAGTGTCAGCACCGAGCACTCTCTGAACACGGAGTGTCAGCGCCGAGCACTCTCTGAACACGGGAGTGTCAGCGCCTAGCACTCTCTGAACACGGGACTGTCAACGCCGAGCACTCTCTGAACACGGAGTGTCAGCGCCAGCACTCTCTGAGCACAGGAGTGTCAGCGCCGAGCACTCGATGAACACGGGAGTGTCAGCGCCTGGCACTCTCTGAACATGGGAGTGTCAGCGCCAGTACTCTCTGAACACGGGAGTGTCAGCGCCGAGCACTCTCTGAACACGGGAGTGTCAGCGCCAGCACTCTCTGAACACATGAGTGTCAGCGCCAGCGCTCTCTGAACACGGGAGTGTCAGCGCCGAGCACTCTCTGAACTCGGGAGTGTCAGCGCCAGCACTCTCTGAACACGGAGTGTCAGCGCCGAGCACTCTCTGAACATGGGATGTCAGCGCCGAGCACTCTCTGAACACGGGAGTGTCAGCGCCAGCACTCTCTGAAGACGGAGTGTCAGCGCCGAGCACTCTCTGAACACGGGAGTGTCTGCGCCGGGCACTCTCTGAACACGGAATGTCAGCACCGAGCAATGTATGAACACGGGAGTGTCAGCACCGAGCACTGTATGAACACGGAGTGTCAGCGCCGAGCACTCACTGAACACGGGAGTGTCAGCACCGAGCACTCTCTGAACACGGAGTGTCAGCGCCGAGCACTCTCTGAACACGGAGTGTCAGCGCCGAGCACTCTCTGAACACGGGAGTGTCAGTGCCGAGCACTCTCTGAACACAGGAGTGTCAGCGCCGAGCACTCTCTGAACACGGGAGTGTCAGCGCCGAGCACTCTATGAACACAGGAGTGTCAGCGCCGAGCACTCTCTGAACACGGGAGTGTCAGCGCCGAGCACTCTCTGAACACGGGAGTGTCAGCGCCGAGCACTCTCTGAACACAGGAGTGTCAGCGCCGAGCACTCTCTGAGCACGGGAGTGTCAGCACCGAGCACTCTCTGAACACAGGAGTGTCAGCGCCGAGCACTCTCTGAACATGGGATGTCAGCGCCGAGCACTCTATGAACACGGAGTGTCAGCGCCGAGCACTCTCTGAACACGGGAGTGTCAGCGCCAGCACTCTCTGAACACGGGAGTGTCAGCGCTGAGCACTCTCTGAACATGGGATGTCAGCGCCGAGCACTCTCTGAACACAGGAGTGTCAGCGCCGAGCACTCTCTGAACATGGGATGTCAGCGCCGAGCACTCTCTGAACACAGGAGTGTCAGCGCCAGCACTCTCTGAACACGGGACTGTCAGCGCCGAGCACTCTCTGAGCACGGGAGTGTCAGCGCCGAGCACTCGATGAACACGGGAGTGTCAGCGCCAGCACTCTCTGAGCACAGGAGTGTCAGCGCCGAGCACTCGATGAACACGGGAGTGTCAGCGCCTGGCACTCTCTGAACATGGGAGTGTCAGCGCCAGTACTCTCTGAACACGGGAGTGTCAGCGCCGAGCACTCTCTGAACACGGAGTGTCAGCGCCGAGCACTCTCTGAACACGGGAGTGTCAGCGCCAGTACTCTCTGAACACGGGAGTGTCAGCGCCAGCACTCTCTGAACACAGGAGTGTCAGCGCCAGCGCTCTCTGAACACGGGAGTGTCAGCGCCAGCACTCTCTGAACACAGGAGTGTCAGCGCCAGCACTCTCTGAACACAGGAGTGTCAGCGCCTGGCACTCTCTGAACATGGGAGTGTCAGCGCCAGTACTCTCTGAACACGGGAGTGTCTGCGCCAGCACTCTCTGAACACAGGAGTGTCAGCGCCAGCGCACTCTGAACACGGGAGTGTCAGCGCCGAGCACTCTCTGAACACGGGAGTGTCAGCGCCAGCACTCTCTGAACACGGAGTGTCAGCGCCGAGCACTCTCTGAACATGGGATGTCAGAGCCGAGCACTCTCTGAACACGGGAGTGTCAGCGCCAGCACTCTCTGAAGACGGAGTGTCAGCGCCGAGCACTCTCTGAACATGGGATGTCAGCGCCGAGCACTCTCTGAACACGGGAGTGTCAGTGCCGGGCACTCTCTGAACACGGGAGTGTCAGCGCCGAGCACTCTCTGAAGACGGAGTGTCAGCGCCGAGCACTCTCTGAACATGGGATGTCAGCGCCGAGCACTCTCTGAACACGGGAGTGTCAGTGCCGGGCACTCTCTGAACACGGGAGTGTCAGCGCCAGCACTCTCTGAAGACGGAGTGTCAGCGCCGAGCACTCTCTGAACATGGGATGTCAGCGCCGAGCACTCTCTGAACACGGGAGTGTCAGTGCCGGGCACTCTCTGAACACGGGAGTGTCAGCGCCAGCACTCTCTGAAGACGGAGTGTCAGCGCCGAGCACTCTCTGAACACGGGAGTGTCAGTGCCGGGCACTCTCTGAACACGGGAGTGTCAGCGCCGAGCACTCTATGAACACGGGAGTGTCAGCGCTGAGCACTCTCTGAACACGGGAGTGTCAGCGCCGAGCACTCGATGAACCCGGGGGTGTCAGCGCCGAGCACTCTCTGAACACGGGAGTGTCAGCGCCGGGCACTCTCTGAACACGGGAGTGTCAGCGCCGAGCACTCTCTGAACACGGGAGTGTCAGCGCCGAGCACTCTCTGAACACAGGAGTGTCAGCGCCGAGCACTCGATGAACACGGGAGTGTCAGCACCGAGCACTCTATGAACACGGGAGTGTCAGCGCCGAGCACTCTCTGAACATGGGAGTGTCAGCGCCAGCACTCTCTGAACATGGGAGTGTCAGCGCCAGCACTCTCTGAACACAGGAGTGTCAGCGCCGAGCACTCTCTGAACATGGGATGTCAGCGCCGAGCACTCTCTGAACACGGAGTGTCAGCGCCGAGCACTCTCTCAACACGGGAGTGTCAGCACCGAGCACTCTCTGAACACGGAGTGTCAGCGCCGAGCACTCTCTGAACACGGGAGTGTCAGCGCCGAGCACTCTCTGAACACGGGACTGTCAACGCCGAGCACTCTCTGAACACGGAGTGTCAGCGCCAGCACTCTCTGAGCACAGGAGTGTCAGCGCCGAGCACTCGATGAACACGGGAGTGTCAGCGCCTGGCACTCTCTGAACATGGGAGTGTCAGCGCCAGTACTCTCTGAACACGGGTGTGTCAGCGCCAGCACTCTCTGAACACATGAGTGCCAGCGCCAGCGCTCTCTGAACACGGGAGTGTCAGCGCCGAGCACTCTCTGAACACGGGAGTGTCAGCGCCAGCACTCTCTGAACACGGAGTGTCAGCGCCGAGCACTCTCTGAACACGGGAGTGTCAGTGCCGAGCACTCTCTGAACACGGGAGTGTCAGCGCCAACACTCTCTGAAGACGGAGTGTCAGCGCCGAGCACTCTCTGAACATGGGATGTCAGCGCCGAGCACTCTCTGAACACGGGAGTGTCAGTGCCGGGCACTCTCTGAACACGGGAGTGTCAGCGCCAGCACTCTCTGAAGACGGAGTGTCAGCGCCGTGCACTCTCTGAACATGGGATGTCAGCGCCGAGCACTCTCTGAACACGGGAGTGTCAGTGCCGGGCACTCTCTGAACACGGGAGTGTCAGCGCCGAGCACTCTCTGAACACGGGAGTGTCAGCGCCGAGCACCCTCTGAACACGGGAGTGTCAGCGCCGAGCACTCGATGAACACGGGAGTGTCAGCGCCGAGCACTCTCTGAACACGGGAGAGTCAGCGCCGGGCACTCTCTGAACACGAGAGTGTCAGCGCCGAGCACTCTCTGAACACAGGAGTGTCAGCGCCGAGCACTCGATGAACACGGGAGTGTCAGCACCGAGCACTCTATGAACACGGGAGTGTCAGCGCCGAGCACTCTCTGAACATGGGAGTGTCAGCGCCAGCACTCTCTGAACATGGGAGTGTCAGCGCCAGCACTCTCTCAACACAGGAGTGTCAGCGCCGAGCACTCTCTGAACATGGGATGTCAGCGCCGAGCACTCTCTGAACAAGGAGTATCAGCGCCGAGCACTCTCTCAACACGGGAGTGTCAGCACCGAGCACTCTCTGAACACGGAGTGTCAGCGCCGAGCACTCTCTGAACACGGGAGTGTCAGCGCCGAGCACTCTCTGAACACGGGACTGTCAACGCCGAGCACTCTCTGAACACGGAGTGTCAGCACCGAGCACTCTCTGAACACGGAGTGTCCGCACCGTGCACTCTCTGAATACGGAGTGTCAGCGCCGAGCACTCTCTGAACACGGGAGTGTCAGCGCCGAGCACTCTCTGAACACGGGAGTGTCAGCGCCAGCACTCTCTGAACACGGAGTGTCAGCACCGAGCACTCTCTGAACACGGAGTGTCAGCACTGTGCACTCTCTGAACACGGAGTGTCAGCGCCGAGCACTCTCTGAACACGGGAGTGTCAGCGCCGAGCACTCTCTGAACACGGGAGTGTCAGCGCCGAGCACTCTATGAACACGGGAGTGTCAGCGCAGAGCACTCTCTGAACACGGGAGTGTCAGCGCCGAGCACTCTATGAACACGGGAGTGTCAGCGCTGAGCACTCTCTGAACACGGGAGTGTCAGCGCCGGGCACTCTCTGAACATGGGAGTGTCAGCGCCGAGCACTCTCTGAACATGGGAGTGTCAGCGCCGAGCACTCTCTGAACACGTTGTGTCAGCGCCGAGCACTCTCTGAACATGGGAGTGTCAGCGCCGAGCACTCTATGAACACGGAGTGTCAGCGCCGAGCACTCTCTGAACACGGAGTGTCAGCGCCGAGCACTCTATGAACACGGAGTGTCAGCGCGGAGCACTCTCTGAACACGGGAGTGTCAGCGCCGAGCACTCTCTGAACACGGAGTGTCAGCGCCGAGCACTGTCTAAACACGGGAGTGTCAGCGCAGAGCGCTCTCTGAATACGGGAGTGTCAGCGCCGGGCACTCTCTGAACACGGGAGTGTCAGCGCCGGGCACTCTCTGAACACGGGTGTGTCAGCGCCGGGCACTCTCTGAACACGGGAGTGTCAGCGCCGGGCACTCTCTGAACACAGGAGTGTCAGCGCCGAGCACTCTCTGAACACGGGAGTGTCAGCGCCGAGCACTCGATGAACACGGGAGTGTCAGCGCCGAGCACTCTCTGAACACGGGAGTGTCAGCACCGAGCACTCTATGAACACGGGAGTGTCAGCGCCGGGCACTCTCTGAACACGGGAGTGTCAGCGCCGAGCACTCTCTGAACACAGGAGTGTCAGCGCCGAGCACTCGATGAACACGGGAGTGTCAGCACCGAGCACTCTATGAACACGGGAGTGTCAGCGCCGAGCACTCTCTGAACATGGGAGTGTCAGCGCCAGCACTCTCTGAACATGGGAGTGTCAGCGCCAGCACTCTCTGAACACAGGAGTGTCAGCGCCGAGCACTCTCTGAACATGGGATGTCAGCGCCGAGCACTCTCTGAACACGGAGTGTCAGCGCCGAGCACACTCTCAACACGGGAGTGTCAGCACCGAGCACTCTCTGAACACGGAGTGTCAGCGCCGAGCACTCTCTGAACACGGGAGTGTCAGCGCCTAGCACTCTCTGAACACGGGACTGTCAACGCCGAGCACTCGATGAACACGGAGTGTCAGCGCCAGCACTCTCTGAGCACAGGAGTGTCAGCGCCGAGCACTCGATGAACACGGGAGTGTCAGCGCCTGGCACTCTCTGAACATGGGAGTGTCACCGCCAGTACTCTCTGAACACGGGAGTGTCAGCGCCGAGCACTCTCTGAACACGGGAGTGTCAGCGCCAGCACTCTCTGAACACATGAGTGTCAGCGCCAGCGCTCTCTGAACACGGGAGTGTCAGCGCCGAGCACTCTCTGAACTCGGGAGTGTCAGCGCCAGCACTCTCTGAACACGGAGTGTCAGCGCCGAGCACTCTCTGAACATGGGATGTCAGCGCCGAGCACTCTCTGAACACGGGAGTGTCAGCGCCAGCACTCTCTGAAGACGGAGTGTCAGCGCCGAGCACTCTCTGAACATGGGATGTCAGCGCCGAGCACTCTCTGAACACGGGAGTGTCAGTGCCGGGCACTCTCTGAACACGGAGTGTCAGCGCCGAGCACTCTCTGAACACGGGAGTGTCTGCGCCGGGCACTCTCTGAACACGGAGTGTCAGCACCGAGCAATGTATGAACACGGGAGTGTCAGCACCGAGCACTGTATGAACACGGAGTGTCAGCGCCGAGCACTCACTGAACACGGGAGTGTCAGCACCGAGCACTCTCTGAACACGGAGTGTCAGCGCCGAGCACTCTCTGAACACGGAGTGTCAGCGCCGAGCACTCTCTGAACACGGGAGTGTCAGTGCCGAGCACTCTCTGAACACAGGAGTGTCAGCGCCGAGCACTCTCTGAACACGGGAGTGTCAGCGCCGAGCACTCTATGAACACGGGAGTGTCAGCGCCGAGCACTCTCTGAACACGGGAGTGTCAGCGCCGAGCACTCTCTGAACATGGGAGTGTCAGCGCCGAGCACTCTCTGAACACGGGAGTGTCAGCGCCGAGCACTCTCTGAACACAGGAGTGTCAGCGCCGAGCACTCTCTGAGCACGGGAGTGTCAGCACCGAGCACTCTCTGAACACAGGAGTGTCAGCGCCGAGCACTCTCTGAACATGGGATGTCAGCGCCGAGCACTCTATGAACACGGAGTGTCAGCGCCGAGCACTCTCTGAACATGGGATGTCAGCGCCGAGCACTCTCTGAACACAGGAGTGTCAGCGCCAGCACTCTCTGAACACGGGACTGTCAGCGCCGAGCACTCTCTGAGCACGGGAGTGTCAGCGCCGAGCACTCGATGAACACGGGAGTGTCAGCGCCAGCACTCTCTGAGCACAGGAGTGTCAGCGCCGAGCACTCGATGAACACGGGAGTGTCAGCGCCTGGCACTCTCTGAACATGGGAGTGTCAGCGCCAGTACTCTCTGAACACGGGAGTGTCAGCGCCGAGCACTCTCTGAACACGGGAGTGTCAGCGCCAGCACTCTCTGAACACAGGAGTGTCAGCGCCAGCGCTCTCTGAACACGGGAGTGTCAGCGCCGAGCACTCTCTGAACACGGGAGTGTCAGCGCCAGCACTCTCTGAACACGGAGTGTCAGCGCCGAGCACTCTCTGAACATGGGATGTCAGCGCCGAGCACTCTCTGAACACGGGAGTGTCAGCGCCAGCACTCTCTGAAGACGGAGTGTCAGCGCCGAGCACTCTCTGAACATGGGATGTCAGCGCCGAGCACTCTCTGAACACGGGAGTGTCAGTGCCGGGCACTCTCTGAACACGGGAGTGTCAGCGCCGAGCACTCTCTGAAGACGGAGTGTCAGCGCCGAGCACTCTCTGAACATGGGATGTCAGCACCGAGCACTCTCTGAACACGGGAGTGTCAGTGCCGGGCACTCTCTGAACACGGGAGTGTCAGCGCCAGCACTCTCTGAAGACGGAGTGTCAGCGCCGAGCACTGTCTAAACACGGGAGTGTCAGCGCAGAGCGCTCTCTGAACACGGGAGTGTCAGCGCCGGGCACTCTCTGAACACGGGAGTGTCAGCGCCGGGCACTCTCTGAACACGGGTGTGTCAGCGCCGGGCACTCTCTGAACACGGGAGTGTCAGCGCCGGGCACTCTCTGAACACGGGAGTGTCAGCGCCGAGCACTCACTGAACACGGGAGTGTCAGCGCCGAGCACTCGATGAACACGGGAGTGTCAGCGCCGAGCACTCTCTGAACACGGGAGTGTCAGCACCGAGCACTCTATGAACACGGGAGTGTCAGCGCCGGGCACTCTCTGAACACGGGAGTGTCAGCGCCGAGCACTCTCTGAACACAGGAGTGTCAGCGCCGAGCACTCGATGAACACGGGAGTGTCAGCACCGAGCACTCTATGAACACGGGAGTGTCAGCGCCGAGCACTCTCTGAACATGGGAGTGTCAGCGCCAGCACTCTCTGAACATGGGAGTGTCAGCGCCAGCACTCTCTGAACACAGGAGTGTCAGCGCCGAGCACTCTCTGAACATGGGATGTCAGCGCCGAGCACTCTCTGAACACGGAGTGTCAGCGCCGAGCACTCTCTCAACACGGGAGTGTCAGCACCGAGCACTCTCT
Source organism: Heterodontus francisci (assembly GCF_036365525.1). Taxonomy (NCBI): domain Eukaryota; kingdom Metazoa; phylum Chordata; class Chondrichthyes; order Heterodontiformes; family Heterodontidae; genus Heterodontus; species Heterodontus francisci. The sequence goes on along the minus strand of NC_090385.1, from coordinate 103,398,446 downwards.
GAACACGGAGTGTCAGCGCCGAGCACTCTCTGAACACGGGAGTGTCAGCGCCGAGCACTCTCTGAACACGGGACTGTCAACGCCGAGCACTCTCTGAACACGGAGTGTCAGCGCCAGCACTGTCTGAGCACAGGAGTGTCAGCGCCGAGCACTCGATGAACACGGGAGTGTCAGCGCCTGGCACTCTCTGAACATGGGAGTGTCAGCGCCAGTACTCTCTGAACACGGGAGTGTCAGCGCCGAGCACTCTCTGAACACGGGAGTGTCAGCGCCAGCACTCTCTGAACACATGAGTGTCAGCGCCAGCGCTCTCTGAACACGGGAGTGTCAGCGCCGAGCACTCTCTGAACACGGGAGTGTCAGCGCCAGCACTCTCTGAACACGGAGTGTCAGCGCCGAGCACTCTCTGAACATGGGATGTCAGCGCCGAGCACTCTCTGAACACGGGAGTGTCAGCGCCAGCACTCTCTGAAGACGGAGTGTCAGCGCCGAGCACTCTCTGAACATGGGATGTCAGCGCCGAGCACTCTCTGAACACGGGAGTGTCAGTGCCGGGCACTCTCTGAACACGGAGTGTCAGCGCCGAGCACTCTCTGAACACGGGAGTGTCTGCGCCGGGCACTCTCTGAACACGGAGTGTCAGCACCGAGCAATGTATGAACACGGGAGTGTCAGCACCGAGCACTGTATGAACACGGAGTGTCAGCGCCGAGCACTCACTGAACACGGGAGTGTCAGCACCGAGCACTCTCTGAACACGGAGTGTCAGCGCCGAGCACTCTCTGAACACGGAGTGTCAGCGCCGAGCACTCTCTGAACACGGGAGTGTCAGCGCCGAGCACTCTATGAACACGGGAGTGTCAGCGCCGAGCACTCTCTGAACACGGGAGTGTCAGCGCCGAGCACTCTCTGAACATGGGAGTGTCAGCGCCGAGCACTCTCTGAACACGGGAGTGTCAGCGCCGAGCACTCTCTGAACACAGGAGTGTCAGCGCCGAGCACTCTCTGAGCACGGGAGTGTCAGCACCGAGCACTCTCTGAACACAGGAGTGTCAGCGCTGAGCCCTCTCTGAACATGGGATGTCAGCGCCGAGCACTCTATGAACACGGAGTGTCAGCGCCGAGCACTCTCTGAACATGGGATGTCAGCGCCGAGCACTCTCTGAACACAGGAGTGTCAGCGCCAGCACTCTCTGAACACGGGACTGTCAGCGCCGAGCACTCTCTGAGCACGGGAGTGTCAGCGCCGAGCACTCGATGAACACGGGAGTGTCAGCGCCTGGCACTCTCTGAACATGGGAGTGTCAGCGCCAGTACTCTCTGAACACGGGAGTGTCAGCGCCGAGCACTCTCTGAACACGGGAGTGTCAGCGCCAGCACTCTCTGAACACAGGAGTGTCAGCGCCAGCGCTCTCTGAACACGGGAGTGTCAGCGCCGAGCACTCTCTGAACACGGGAGTGTCAGCGCCAGCACTCTCTGAACACGGAGTGTCAGCGCCGAGCACTCTCTGAACATGGGATGTCAGCGCCGAGCACTCTCTGAACACGGGAGTGTCAGCGCCAGCACTCTCTGAAGACGGAGTGTCAGCGCCGAGCACTCTCTGAACATGGGATGTCAGCGCCGAGCACTCTCTGAACACGGGAGTGTCAGTGCCGGGCACTCTCTGAACACGGGAGTGTCAGCGCCGAGCACTCTCTGAAGATGGAGTGTCAGCGCCGAGCACTCTCTGAACATGGGATGTCAGCGCCGAGCACTCTCTGAACACGGGAGTGTCAGTGCCGGGCACTCTCTGAACACGGGAGTGTCAGCGCCAGCACTCTCTGAAGACGGAGTGTCAGCGCCGAGCACTCTCTGAACATGGGATGTCAGCGCCGAGCACTCTCTGAACACGGGAGTGTCAGTGCCGGGCACTCTCTGAACACGGGAGTGTCAGCGCCAGCACTCTCTGAAGACGGAGTGTCAGCGCCGAGCACTCTCTGAACACGGGAGTGTCAGTGCCGGGCACTCTCTGAACACGGGAGTGTCAGCGCCGAGCACTCTATGAACACGGGAGTGTCAGCGCCGAGCACTCTCTGAACACGGGAGTGTCAGCGCCGAGCACTCGATGAACACGGGAGTGTCAGCGCCGAGCACTCTCTGAACACAGGAGTGTCAGCACCGAGCACTCTATGAACACGGGAGTGTCAGCGCCGGGCACTCTCTGAACACGGGAGTGTCAGCGCCGAGCACTCTCTGAACACAGGAGTGTCAGCGCCGAGCACTCGATGAACACGGGAGTGTCAGCACCGAGCACTCTATGAACGCGGGAGTGTCAGCGCCGAGCACTCTCTGAACATGGGAGTGTCAGCGCCAGCACTCTCTGAACATGGGAGTGTCAGCGCCAGCACTCTCTGAACACAGGAGTGTCAGCGCCGAGCACTCTCTGAACATGGGATGTCAGCGCCGAGCACTCTCTGAACACGGAGTGTCAGCGCCGAGCACTCTCTCAACACGGGAGTGTCAGCACCGAGCACTCTCTGAACACGGAGTGTCGGCGCCGAGCACTCTCTGAACACGGGAGTGTCAGCGCCGAGCACTCTCTGAACACGGGACTGTCAACGCCGAGCACTCTCTGAACACGGAGTGTCAGCGCCAGCACTCTCTGAGCACAGGAGTGTCAGCGCCGAGGACTCGATGAACACGGGAGTGTCAACGCCTGGCACTCTCTGAACATGGGAGTGTCAGCGCCAGTAATCTCTGAACACGGGTGTGTCAGCGCCGAGCACTCTCTGAACACGGGAGTGTCAGCGCCAGCACTCTCTGAACACATGAGTGTCAGCGCCAGCGCTCTCTGAACACGGGAGTGTCAGCGCCGAGCACTCTCTGAACACGGGAGTGTCAGCGCCAGCACTCTCTGAACACGGAGTGTCAGCGCCGAGCACTCTCTGAACATGGGATGTCAGCGCCAGCACTCTCTGAACATGGGAGTGTCAGCGCCAGCACTCTCTGAACACAGGAGTGTCAGCGCCGAGCACTCTCTGAACATGGGATGTCAGCGCCGAGCACTCTCTGAACACGGAGTGTCAGCGCCGAGCACTCTCTCAACACGGGAGTGTCAGCACCGAGCACTCTCTGAACACGGAGTGTCGGCGCCGAGCACTCTCTGAACACGGGAGTGTCAGCGCCGAGCACTCTCTGAACACGGGACTGTCAACGCCGAGCACTCTCTGAACACGGAGTGTCAGCGCCAGCACTCTCTGAGCACAGGAGTGTCAGCGCCGAGGACTCGATGAACACGGGAGTGTCAACGCCTGGCACTCTCTGAACATGGGAGTGTCAGCGCCAGTAATCTCTGAACACGGGTGTGTCAGCGCCGAGCACTCTCTGAACACGGGAGTGTCAGCGCCAGCACTCTCTGAACACATGAGTGTCAGCGCCAGCGCTCTCTGAACACGGGAGTGTCAGCGCCGAGCACTCTCTGAACACGTGAGTGTCAGCGCCAGCACTCTCTGAACACGGAGTGTCAGCGCCGAGCACTCTCTGAACATGGGATGTCAGCGCCGAGCACTCTCTGAACACGGGAGTGTCAGCGCCAGCACTCTCCGAAGACGGAGTGTCAGCGCCGAGCACTCTCTGAACATGGGATGTCAGCGCCGAGCTCTCTCTGAACACGGGAGTGTCAGTGCCGGGCACTCTCTGAACACGGGAGTGTCAGCGCCGAGCACTCTCTGAAGACGGAGTGTCAGCGCCGAGCACTCTCTGAACATGGGATGTCAGCGCCGAGCACTCTCTGAACACGGGAGTGTCAGTGCCGGGCACTCTCTGAACACGGGAGTGTCAGCGCCAGCACTCTCTGAAGACGGAGTGTCAGCGCCGAGCACTCTCTGAACATGGGATGTCAGCGCCGAGCACTCTCTGAACACGGGAGTGTCAGTGCCGGGCACTCTCTGAACACGGGAGTGTCAGCGCCGAGCACTCTATGAACACGGGAGTGTCAGCGCCGAGCACCCTCTGAACACGGGAGTGTCAGCGCCGAGCACTCGATGAACACGGGACTGTCAGCGCCGAGCACTCTCTGAGCACGGGAGTGTCAGCGCCGAGCACTCGATGAACACGGGAGTGTCAGCGCCAGCACTCTCTGAGCACAGGAGTGTCAGCGCCGAGCACTCTCTGAACATGGGAGTGTCAGCGCCAGTACTCTCTGAACACGGGAGTGTCAGCGCCGAGCACTCTCTGAACACGGGAGTGTCAGCGCCGAGCACTCGATGAACACGGGAGTGTCAGCACCTGGCACTCTCTGAACATGGGAGTGTCAGCGCCAGTACTCTCTGAACACGGGAGTGTCAGCGCCGAGCACTCTCTGAACACGGGAGTGTCAGCGCCAGCACTCTCTGAACACAGGAGTGTCAGCGCCAGCGCTCTCTGAACACGGGAGTGTCAGCGCCGAGCACTCTCTGAACACGGGAGTGTCAGCGCCAGCACTCTCTGAACACGGAGTGTCAGCGCCGAGCACTCTCTGAACACGGGAGTGTCAGCGCCAGCACTCTCTGAAGACGGAGTGTCAGCGCCGAGCACTCTCTGAACATGGGATGTCAGCGCCGAGCACTCTCTGAAGACGGAGTGTCAGCGCCGAGCACTCTCTGAACATGGGATGTCAGCGCCGAGCACTCTCTGAACACGGGAGTGTCAGTGCCGGGCACTCTCTGAACACGGGAGTGTCAGCGCCAGCACTCTCTGAAGACGGAGTGTCAGCGCCGAGCACTCTCTGAACATGGGATGTCAGCGCCGAGCACTCTCTGAACACGGGAGTGTCAGTGCCGGGCACTCTCTGAACACGGGAGTGTCAGCGCCAGCACTCTCTGAAGACGGAGTGTCAGCGCCGAGCACTCTCTGAACACGGGAGTGTCAGTGCCGGGCACTCTCTGAACACGGGAGTGTCAGCGCCGAGCACTCTATGAACACGGGAGTGTCAGCGCCGAGCACTCTCTGAACACGGGAGTGTCAGCGCCGAGCACTCGATGAACACGGGAGTGTCAGCGCCGAGCACTCTCTGAACACGGGAGTGTCAGCACCGAGCACTCTATGAACACGGGAGTGTCAGTGCCGGGCACTCTCTGAACACGGGAGTGTCAGCGCCGGGCACTCTCTGAACACGGGTGTGTCAGCGCCGGGCACTCTCTGAACACGGGAGTGTCAGCGCCGGGCACTCTCTGAACACAGGAGTGTCAGCGCCGAGCACTCTCTGAACACGGGAGTGTCAGCGCCGAGCACTCGATGAACACGGGAGTGTCAGCGCCGAGCACTCTCTGAACACGGGAGTGTCAGCACCGAGCACTCTATGAACACGGGAGTGTCAGCGCCGGGCACTCTCTGAACACGGGAGTGTCAGCGCCGAGCACTCTCTGAACACAGGAGTGTCAGCGCCGAGCACTCGATGAACACGGGAGTGTCAGCACCGAGCACTCTATGAACACGGGAGTGTCAGCGCCGAGCACTCTCTGAACATGGGAGTGTCAGCGCCAGCACTCTCTGAACATGGGAGTGTCAGCGCCAGCACTCTCTGAACACAGGAGTGTCAGCGCCGAGCACTCTCTGAACATGGGATGTCAGCGCCGAGCACTCTCTGAACACGGAGTGTCAGCGCCGAGCACACTCTCAACACGGGAGTGTCAGCACCGAGCACTCTCTGAACACGGAGTGTCAGCGCCGAGCACTCTCTGAACACGGGAGTGTCAGCGCCTAGCACTCTCTGAACACGGGACTGTCAACGCCGAGCACTCTCTGAGCACAGGAGTGTCAGCGCCAGCACTCTCTGAGCACAGGAGTGTCAGCGCCGAGCACTCGATGAACACGGGAGTGTCAGCGCCTGGCACTCTCTGAACATGGGAGTGTCAGCGCCAGTACTCTCTGAACACGGGAGTGTCAGCGCCGAGCACTCTCTGAACACGGGAGTGTCAGCGCCAGCACTCTCTGAACACATGAGTGTCAGCGCCAGCGCTCTCTGAACACGGGAGTGTCAGCGCCGAGCACTCTCTGAACTCGGGAGTGTCAGCGCCAGCACTCTCTGAACACGGAGTGTCAGCGCCGAGCACTCTCTGAACATGGGATGTCAGCGCCGAGCACTCTCTGAACACGGGAGTGTCAGCGCCAGCACTCTCTGAAGACGGAGTGTCAGCGCCGAGCACTCTCTGAACATGGGATGTCAGCGCCGAGCACTCTCTGAACACGGGAGTGTCAGTGCCGGGCACTCTCTGAACACGGAGTGTCAGCGCCGAGCACTCTCTGAACACGGGAGTGTCTGCGCCGGGCACTCTCTGAACACGGAGTGTCAGCACCGAGCAATGTATGAACACGGGAGTGTCAGCACCGAGCACTGTATGAACACGGAGTGTCAGCGCCGAGCACTCACTGAACACGGGAGTGTCAGCACCGAGCACTCTCTGAACACGGAGTGTCAGCGCCGAGCACTCTCTGAACACGGAGTGTCAGCGCCGAGCACTCTCTGAACACGGGAGTGTCAGTGCCGAGCACTCTCTGAACACAGGAGTGTCAGCGCCGAGCACTCTCTGAACACGGGAGTGTCAGCGCCGAGCACTCTATGAACACGGGAGTGTCAGCGCCGAGCACTCTCTGAACACGGGAGTGTCAGCGCCGAGCACTCTCTGAACATGGGAGTGTCAGCGCCGAGCACTCTCTGAACACGGGAGTGTCAGCGCCGAGCACTCTCTGAACACAGGAGTGTCAGCGCCGAGCACTCTCTGAGCACGGGAGTGTCAGCACCGAGCACTCTCTGAACACAGGAGTGTCAGCGCCGAGCACTCTCTGAACATGGGATGTCAGCGCCGAGCACTCTATGAACACGGAGTGTCAGCGCCGAGCACTCTCTGAACATGGGATGTCAGCGCCGAGCACTCTCTGAACACAGGAGTGTCAGCGCCAGCACTCTCTGAACACGGGACTGTCAGCGCCGAGCACTCTCTGAGCACGGGAGTGTCAGCGCCGAGCACTCGATGAACACGGGAGTGTCAGCGCCAGCACTCTCTGAGCACAGGAGTGTCAGCGCCGAGCACTCGATGAACACGGGAGTGTCAGCGCCTGGCACTCTCTGAACATGGGAGTGTCAGCGCCAGTACTCTCTGAACACGGGAGTGTCAGCGCCGAGCACTCTCTGAACACGGGAGTGTCAGCGCCAGCACTCTCTGAACACAGGAGTGTCAGCGCCAGCGCTCTCTGAACACGTGAGTGTCAGCGCCGAGCACTCTCTGAACACGGGAGTGTCAGCGCCAGCACTCTCTGAACACGGAGTGTCAGCGCCGAGCACTCTCTGAACATGGGATGTCAGCGCCGAGCACTCTCTGAACACGGGAGTGTCAGCGCCAGCACTCTCTGAAGACGGAGTGTCAGCGCCGAGCACTCTCTGAACATGGGATGTCAGCGCCGAGCACACTCTGAACACGGGAGTGTCAGTGCCGGGCACTCTCTGAACACGGGAGTGTCAGCGCCGAGCACTCTCTGAAGACGGAGTGTCAGCGCCGAGCACTCTCTGAACATGGGATGTCAGCGCCGAGCACTCTCTGAACACGGGAGTGTCAGTGCCGGGCACTCTCTGAACACGGGAGTGTCAGCGCCAGCACTCTCTGAAGACGGAGTGTCAGCGCCGAGCACTGTCTAAACACGGGAGTGTCAGCGCAGAGCGCTCTCTGAACACGGGAGTGTCAGCGCCGGGCACTCTCTGAACACGGGAGTGTCAGCGCCGGGCACTCTCTGAACACGGGTGTGTCAGCGCCGGGCACTCTCTGAACACGGGAGTGTCAGCGCCGGGCACTCTCTGAACACGGGAGTGTCAGCGCCGAGCACTCACTGAACACGGGAGTGTCAGCGCCGAGCACTCGATGAACACGGGAGTGTCAGCGCCGAGCACTCTCTGAACACGGGAGTGTCAGCACCGAGCACTCTATGAACACGGGAGTGTCAGCGCCGGGCACTCTCTGAACACGGGAGTGTCAGCGCCGAGCACTCTCTGAACACAGGAGTGTCAGCGCCGAGCACTCGATGAACACGGGAGTGTCAGCACCGAGCACTCTATGAACACGGGAGTGTCAGCGCCGAGCACTCTCTGAACATGGGAGTGTCAGCGCCAGCACTCTCTGAACATGGGAGTGTCAGCGCCAGCACTCTCTGAACACAGGAGTGTCAGCGCCGAGCACTCTCTGAACATGGGATGTCAGCGCCGAGCACTCTCTGAACACGGAGTGTCAGCGCCGAGCACTCTCTCAACACGGGAGTGTCAGCACCGAGCACTCTCTGAACACGGAGTGTCAGCGCCGAGCACTCTCTGAACACGGGAGTGTCAGCGCCGAGCACTCTCTGAACACGGGACTGTCAACGCCGAGCACTCTCTGAACACGGAGTGTCAGCGCCAGCACTCTCTGAGCACAGGAGTGTCAGCGCCGAGCACTCGATGAACACGGGAGTGTCAGCGCCTGGCACTCTCTGAACATGGGAGTGTCAGCGCCGAGCACTCGATGAACACGGGACTGTCAGCGCCGAGCACTCTCTGAGCACGGGAGTGTCAGCGCCGAGCACTCGATGAACACGGGAGTGTCAGCGCCAGCACTCTCTGAGCACAGGAGTGTCAGCGCCGAGCACTCTCTGAACATGGGAGTGTCAGCGCCAGTACTCTCTGAACACGGGAGTGTCAGCGCCGAGCACTCTCTGAACACGGGAGTGTCAGCGCCGAGCACTCGATGAACACGGGAGTGTCAGCACCTGGCACTCTCTGAACATGGGAGTGTCAGCGCCAGTACTCTCTGAACACGGGAGTGTCAGCGCCGAGCACTCTCTGAACACGGGAGTGTCAGCGCCAGCACTCTCTGAACACAGGAGTGTCAGCGCCAGCGCTCTCTGAACACGGGAGTGTCAGCGCCGAGCACTCTCTGAACACGGGAGTGTCAGCGCCAGCACTCTCTGAACACGGAGTGTCAGCGCCGAGCACTCTCTGAACACGGGAGTGTCAGCGCCAGCACTCTCTGAAGACGGAGTGTCAGCGCCGAGCACTCTCTGAACATGGGATGTCAGCGCCGAGCACTCTCTGAAGACGGAGTGTCAGCGCCGAGCACTCTCTGAACATGGGATGTCAGCGCCGAGCACTCTCTGAACACGGGAGTGTCAGTGCCGGGCACTCTCTGAACACGGGAGTGTCAGCGCCAGCACTCTCTGAAGACGGAGTGTCAGCGCCGAGCACTCTCTGAACATGGGATGTCAGCGCCGAGCACTCTCTGAACACGGGAGTGTCAGTGCCGGGCACTCTCTGAACACGGGAGTGTCAGCGCCAGCACTCTCTGAAGACGGAGTGTCAGCGCCGAGCACTCTCTGAACACGGGAGTGTCAGTGCCGGGCACTCTCTGAACACGGGAGTGTCAGCGCCGAGCACTCTATGAACACGGGAGTGTCAGCGCCGAGCACTCTCTGAACACGGGAGTGTCAGCGCCGAGCACTCGATGAACACGGGAGTGTCAGCGCCGAGCACTCTCTGAACACGGGAGTGTCAGCACCGAGCACTCTATGAACACGGGAGTGTCAGTGCCGGGCACTCTCTGAACACGGGAGTGTCAGCGCCGGGCACTCTCTGAACACGGGTGTGTCAGCGCCGGGCACTCTCTGAACACGGGAGTGTCAGCGCCGGGCACTCTCTGAACACAGGAGTGTCAGCGCCGAGCACTCTCTGAACACGGGAGTGTCAGCGCCGAGCACTCGATGAACACGGGAGTGTCAGCGCCGAGCACTCTCTGAACACGGGAGTGTCAGCACCGAGCACTCTATGAACACGGGAGTGTCAGCGCCGGGCACTCTCTGAACACGGGAGTGTCAGCGCCGAGCACTCTCTGAACACAGGAGTGTCAGCGCCGAGCACTCGATGAACACGGGAGTGTCAGCACCGAGCACTCTATGAACACGGGAGTGTCAGCGCCGAGCACTCTCTGAACATGGGAGTGTCAGCGCCAGCACTCTCTGAACATGGGAGTGTCAGCGCCAGCACTCTCTGAACACAGGAGTGTCAGCGCCGAGCACTCTCTGAACATGGGATGTCAGCGCCGAGCACTCTCTGAACACGGAGTGTCAGCGCCGAGCACACTCTCAACACGGGAGTGTCAGCACCGAGCACTCTCTGAACACGGAGTGTCAGCGCCGAGCACTCTCTGAACACGGGAGTGTCAGCGCCTAGCACTCTCTGAACACGGGACTGTCAACGCCGAGCACTCTCTGAACACGGAGTGTCAGCGCCAGCACTCTCTGAGCACAGGAGTGTCAGCGCCGAGCACTCGATGAACACGGGAGTGTCAGCGCCTGGCACTCTCTGAACATGGGAGTGTCAGCGCCAGTACTCTCTGAACACGGGAGTGTCAGCGCCGAGCACTCTCTGAACACGGGAGTGTCAGCGCCAGCACTCTCTGAACACATGAGTGTCAGCGCCAGCGCTCTCTGAACACGGGAGTGTCAGCGCCGAGCACTCTCTGAACTCGGGAGTGTCAGCGCCAGCACTCTCTGAACACGGAGTGTCAGCGCCGAGCACTCTCTGAACATGGGATGTCAGCGCCGAGCACTCTCTGAACACGGGAGTGTCAGCGCCAGCACTCTCTGAAGACGGAGTGTCAGCGCCGAGCACTCTCTGAACATGGGATGTCAGCGCCGAGCACTCTCTGAACACGGGAGTGTCAGTGCCGGGCACTCTCTGAACACGGAGTGTCAGCGCCGAGCACTCTCTGAACACGGGAGTGTCTGCGCCGGGCACTCTCTGAACACGGAGTGTCAGCACCGAGCAATGTATGAACACGGGAGTGTCAGCACCGAGCACTGTATGAACACGGAGTGTCAGCGCCGAGCACTCACTGAACACGGGAGTGTCAGCACCGAGCACTCTCTGAACACGGAGTGTCAGCGCCGAGCACTCTCTGAACACGGAGTGTCAGCGCCGAGCACTCTCTGAACACGGGAGTGTCAGTGCCGAGCACTCTCTGAACACAGGAGTGTCAGCGCCGAGCACTCTCTGAACACGGGAGTGTCAGCGCCGAGCACTCTATGAACACGGGAGTGTCAGCGCCGAGCACTCTCTGAACACGGGAGTGTCAGCGCCGAGCACTCTCTGAACATGGGAGTGTCAGCGCCGAGCACTCTCTGAACACGGGAGTGTCAGCGCCGAGCACTCTCTGAACACAGGAGTGTCAGCGCCGAGCACTCTCTGAGCACGGGAGTGTCAGCACCGAGCACTCTCTGAACACAGGAGTGTCAGCGCCGAGCACTCTCTGAACATGGGATGTCAGCGCCGAGCACTCTATGAACACGGAGTGTCAGCGCCGAGCACTCTCTGAACATGGGATGTCAGCGCCGAGCACTCTCTGAACACAGGAGTGTCAGCGCCAGCACTCTCTGAACACGGGACTGTCAGCGCCGAGCACTCTCTGAGCACGGGAGTGTCAGCGCCGAGCACTCGATGAACACGGGAGTGTCAGCGCCAGCACTCTCTGAGCACAGGAGTGTCAGCGCCGAGCACTCGATGAACACGGGAGTGTCAGCGCCTGGCACTCTCTGAACATGGGAGTGTCAGCGCCAGTACTCTCTGAACACGGGAGTGTCAGCGCCGAGCACTCTCTGAACACGGGAGTGTCAGCGCCAGCACTCTCTGAACACAGGAGTGTCAGCGCCAGCGCTCTCTGAACACGTGAGTGTCAGCGCCGAGCACTCTCTGAACACGGGAGTGTCAGCGCCAGCACTCTCTGAACACGGAGTGTCAGCGCCGAGCACTCTCTGAACATGGGATGTCAGCGCCGAGCACTCTCTGAACACGGGAGTGTCAGCGCCAGCACTCTCTGAAGACGGAGTGTCAGCGCCGAGCACTCTCTGAACATGGGATGTCAGCGCCGAGCACACTCTGAACACGGGAGTGTCAGTGCCGGGCACTCTCTGAACACGGGAGTGTCAGCGCCGAGCACTCTCTGAAGACGGAGTGTCAGCGCCGAGCACTCTCTGAACATGGGATGTCAGCGCCGAGCACTCTCTGAACACGGGAGTGTCAGTGCCGGGCACTCTCTGAACACGGGAGTGTCAGCGCCAGCACTCTCTGAAGACGGAGTGTCAGCGCCGAGCACTGTCTAAACACGGGAGTGTCAGCGCAGAGCGCTCTCTGAACACGGGAGTGTCAGCGCCGGGCACTCTCTGAACACGGGAGTGTCAGCGCCGGGCACTCTCTGAACACGGGTGTGTCAGCGCCGGGCACTCTCTGAACACGGGAGTGTCAGCGCCGGGCACTCTCTGAACACGGGAGTGTCAGCGCCGAGCACTCACTGAACACGGGAGTGTCAGCGCCGAGCACTCGATGAACACGGGAGTGTCAGCGCCGAGCACTCTCTGAACACGGGAGTGTCAGCACCGAGCACTCTATGAACACGGGAGTGTCAGCGCCGGGCACTCTCTGAACACGGGAGTGTCAGCGCCGAGCACTCTCTGAACACAGGAGTGTCAGCGCCGAGCACTCGATGAACACGGGAGTGTCAGCACCGAGCACTCTATGAACACGGGAGTGTCAGCGCCGAGCACTCTCTGAACATGGGAGTGTCAGCGCCAGCACTCTCTGAACATGGGAGTGTCAGCGCCAGCACTCTCTGAACACAGGAGTGTCAGCGCCGAGCACTCTCTGAACATGGGATGTCAGCGCCGAGCACTCTCTGAACACGGAGTGTCAGCGCCGAGCACTCTCTCAACACGGGAGTGTCAGCACCGAGCACTCTCTGAACACGGAGTGTCAGCGCCGAGCACTCTCTGAACACGGGAGTGTCAGCGCCGAGCACTCTCTGAACACGGGACTGTCAACGCCGAGCACTCTCTGAACACGGAGTGTCAGCGCCAGCACTCTCTGAGCACAGGAGTGTCAGCGCCGAGCACTCGATGAACACGGGAGTGTCAGCGCCTGGCACTCTCTGAACATGGGAGTGTCAGCGCCAGTACTCTCTGAACACGGGAGTGTCAGCGCCGAGCACTCTCTGAACACGGGAGTGTCAGCGCCAGCACTCTCTGAACACATGAGTGTCAGCGCCAGCGCTCTCTGAACACGGGAGTGTCAGCGCCGAGCACTCTCTGAACACGGGAGTGTCAGCGCCAGCACTCTCTGAACACGGAGTGTCAGCGCCGAGCACTCTCTGAACATGGGATGTCAGCGCCGAGCACTCTCTGAACACGGGAGTGTCAGCGCCAGCACTCTCTGAAGACGGAGTGTCAGCGCCGAGCACTCTCTGAACATGGGATGTCAGCGCCGAGCACTCTCTGAACACGGGAGTGTCAGTGCCGGGCACTCTCTGAACACGGAGTGTCAGCGCCGAGCACTCTCTGAACACGGGAGTGTCTGCGCCGGGCACTCTCTGAACACGGAGTGTCAGCACCGAGCAATGTATGAACACGGGAGTGTCAGCACCGAGCACTGTATGAACACGGAGTGTCAGCGCCGAGCACTCACTGAACACGGGAGTGTCAGCACCGAGCACTCTCTGAACACGGAGTGTCAGCGCCGAGCACTCTCTGAACACGGAGTGTCAGCGCCGAGCACTCTCTGAACACGGGAGTGTCAGTGCCGAGCACTCTCTGAACACAGGAGTGTCAGCGCCGAGCACTCTCTGAACACGGGAGTGTCAGCGCCGAGCACTCTATGAACACGGGAGTGTCAGCGCCGAGCACTCTCTGAACACGGGAGTGTCAGCGCCGAGCACTCTCTGAACATGGGAGTGTCAGCGCCGAGCACTCTCTGAACACGGGAGTGTCAGCGCCGAGCACTCTCTGAACACAGGAGTGTCAGCGCCGAGCACTCTCTGAGCACGGGAGTGTCAGCACCGAGCACTCTCTGAACACAGGAGTGTCAGCGCTGAGCCCTCTCTGAACATGGGATGTCAGCGCCGAGCACTCTATGAACACGGAGTGTCAGCGCCGAGCACTCTCTGAACATGGGATGTCAGCGCCGAGCACTCTCTGAACACAGGAGTGTCAGCGCCAGCACTCTCTGAACACGGGACTGTCAGCGCCGAGCACTCTCTGAGCACGGGAGTGTCAGCGCCGAGCACTCGATGAACACGGGAGTGTCAGCGCCTGGCACTCTCTGAACATGGGAGTGTCAGCGCCAGTACTCTCTGAACACGGGAGTGTCAGCGCCGAGCACTCTCTGAACACGGGAGTGTCAGCGCCAGCACTCTCTGAACACAGGAGTGTCAGCGCCAGCGCTCTCTGAACACGGGAGTGTCAGCGCCGAGCACTCTCTGAACACGGGAGTGTCAGCGCCAGCACTCTCTGAACACGGAGTGTCAGCGCCGAGCACTCTCTGAACATGGGATGTCAGCGCCGAGCACTCTCTGAACACGGGAGTGTCAGCGCCAGCACTCTCTGAAGACGGAGTGTCAGCGCCGAGCACTCTCTGAACATGGGATGTCAGCGCCGAGCACTCTCTGAACACGGGAGTGTCAGTGCCGGGCACTCTCTGAACACGGGAGTGTCAGCGCCGAGCACTCTCTGAAGACGGAGTGTCAGCGCCGAGCACTCTCTGAACATGGGATGTCAGCGCCGAGCACTCTCTGAACATGGGATGTCAGAGCCGAGCACTCTCTGAACACGGGAGTGTCAGCGCCAGCACTCTCTGAAGACGGAGTGTCAGCGCCGAGCACTCTCTGAACATGGGATGTCAGCGCCGAGCACTCTCTGAACACGGGAGTGTCAGTGCCGGGCACTCTCTGAACACGGGAGTGTCAGCGCCAGCACTCTCTGAAGACGGAGTGTCAGCGCCGAGCACTCTCTGAACACGGGAGTGTCAGTGCCGGGCACTCTCTGAACACGGGAGTGTCAGCGCCGAGCACTCTATGAACACGGGAGTGTCAGCGCCGAGCACTCTCTGAACACGGGAGTGTCAGCGCCGAGCACTCGATGAACACGGGAGTGTCAGCGCCGAGCACTCTCTGAACACAGGAGTGTCAGCACCGAGCACTCTATGAACACGGGAGTGTCAGCGCCGGGCACTCTCTGAACACGGGAGTGTCAGCGCCGAGCACTCTCTGAACACAGGAGTGTCAGCGCCGAGCACTCGATGAACACGGGAGTGTCAGCACCGAGCACTCTATGAACGCGGGAGTGTCAGCGCCGAGCACTCTCTGAACATGGGAGTGTCAGCGCCAGCACTCTCTGAACATGGGAGTGTCAGCGCCAGCACTCTCTGAACACAGGAGTGTCAGCGCCGAGCACTCTCTGAACATGGGATGTCAGCGCCGAGCACTCTCTGAACACGGAGTGTCAGCGCCGAGCACTCTCTCAACACGGGAGTGTCAGCACCGAGCACTCTCTGAACACGGAGTGTCGGCGCCGAGCACTCTCTGAACACGGGAGTGTCAGCGCCGAGCACTCTCTGAACACGGGACTGTCAACGCCGAGCACTCTCTGAACACGGAGTGTCAGCGCCAGCACTCTCTGAGCACAGGAGTGTCAGCGCCGAGGACTCGATGAACACGGGAGTGTCAACGCCTGGCACTCTCTGAACATGGGAGTGTCAGCGCCAGTACTCTCTGAACACGGGTGTGTCAGCGCCGAGCACTCTCTGAACACGGGAGTGTCAGCGCCAGCACTCTCTGAACACATGAGTGTCAGCGCCAGCGCTCTCTGAACACGGGAGTGTCAGCGCCGAGCACTCTCTGAACACGGGAGTGTCAGCGCCAGCACTCTCTGAACACGGAGTGTCAGCGCCGAGCACTCTCTGAACATGGGATGTCAGCGCCGAGCACTCTCTGAACACGGGAGTGTCAGCGCCAGCACTCTCCGAAGACGGAGTGTCAGCGCCGAGCACTCTCTGAACATGGGATGTCAGCGCCGAGCTCTCTCTGAACACGGGAGTGTCAGTGCCGGGCACTCTCTGAACACGGGAGTGTCAGCGCCGAGCACTCTCTGAAGACGGAGTGTCAGCGCCGAGCACTCTCTGAACATGGGATGTCAGCGCCGAGCACTCTCTGAACACGGGAGTGTCAGTGCCGGGCACTCTCTGAACACGGGAGTGTCAGCGCCAGCACTCTCTGAAGACGGAGTGTCAGCGCCGAGCACTCTCTGAACATGGGATGTCAGCGCCGAGCACTCTCTGAACACGGGAGTGTCAGTGCCGGGCACTCTCTGAACACGGGAGTGTCAGCGCCGAGCACTCTATGAACACGGGAGTGTCAGCGCCGAGCACACTCTCAACACGGGAGTGTCAGCACCGAGCACTCTCTGAACACGGAGTGTCAGCGCCGAGCACTCTCTGAACACGGGAGTGTCAGCGCCTAGCACTCTCTGAACACGGGACTGTCAACGCCGAGCACTCTCTGAACACGGAGTGTCAGCGCCAGCACTCTCTGAGCACAGGAGTGTCAGCGCCGAGCACTCGATGAACACGGGAGTGTCAGCGCCTGGCACTCTCTGAACATGGGAGTGTCAGCGCCAGTACTCTCTGAACACGGGAGTGTCAGCGCCGAGCACTCTCTGAACACGGGAGTGTCAGCGCCAGCACTCTCTGAACACATGAGTGTCAGCGCCAGCGCTCTCTGAACACGGGAGTGTCAGCGCCGAGCACTCTCTGAACTCGGGAGTGTCAGCGCCAGCACTCTCTGAACACGGAGTGTCAGCGCCGAGCACTCTCTGAACATGGGATGTCAGCGCCGAGCACTCTCTGAACACGGGAGTGTCAGCGCCAGCACTCTCTGAAGACGGAGTGTCAGCGCCGAGCACTCTCTGAACATGGGATGTCAGCGCCGAGCACTCTCTGAACACGGGAGTGTCAGTGCCGGGCACTCTCTGAACACGGAGTGTCAGCGCCGAGCACTCTCTGAACACGGGAGTGTCTGCGCCGGGCACTCTCTGAACACGGAGTGTCAGCACCGAGCAATGTATGAACACGGGAGTGTCAGCACCGAGCACTGTATGAACACGGAGTGTCAGCGCCGAGCACTCACTGAACACGGGAGTGTCAGCACCGAGCACTCTCTGAACACGGAGTGTCAGCGCCGAGCACTCTCTGAACACGGAGTGTCAGCGCCGAGCACTCTCTGAACACGGGAGTGTCAGTGCCGAGCACTCTCTGAACACAGGAGTGTCAGCGCCGAGCACTCTCTGAACACGGGAGTGTCAGCGCCGAGCACTCTATGAACACGGGAGTGTCAGCGCCGAGCACTCTCTGAACACGGGAGTGTCAGCGCCGAGCACTCTCTGAACATGGGAGTGTCAGCGCCGAGCACTCTCTGAACACGGGAGTGTCAGCGCCGAGCACTCTCTGAACACAGGAGTGTCAGCGCCGAGCACTCTCTGAGCACGGGAGTGTCAGCACCGAGCACTCTCTGAACACAGGAGTGTCAGCGCCGAGCACTCTCTGAACATGGGATGTCAGCGCCGAGCACTCTATGAACACGGAGTGTCAGCGCCGAGCACTCTCTGAACATGGGATGTCAGCGCCGAGCACTCTCTGAACACAGGAGTGTCAGCGCCAGCACTCTCTGAACACGGGACTGTCAGCGCCGAGCACTCTCTGAGCACGGGAGTGTCAGCGCCGAGCACTCGATGAACACGGGAGTGTCAGCGCCAGCACTCTCTGAGCACAGGAGTGTCAGCGCCGAGCACTCGATGAACACGGGAGTGTCAGCGCCTGGCACTCTCTGAACATGGGAGTGTCAGCGCCAGTACTCTCTGAACACGGGAGTGTCAGCGCCGAGCACTCTCTGAACACGGGAGTGTCAGCGCCAGCACTCTCTGAACACAGGAGTGTCAGCGCCAGCGCTCTCTGAACACGTGAGTGTCAGCGCCGAGCACTCTCTGAACACGGGAGTGTCAGCGCCAGCACTCTCTGAACACGGAGTGTCAGCGCCGAGCACTCTCTGAACATGGGATGTCAGCGCCGAGCACTCTCTGAACACGGGAGTGTCAGCGCCAGCACTCTCTGAAGACGGAGTGTCAGCGCCGAGCACTCTCTGAACATGGGATGTCAGCGCCGAGCACACTCTGAACACGGGAGTGTCAGTGCCGGGCACTCTCTGAACACGGGAGTGTCAGCGCCGAGCACTCTCTGAAGACGGAGTGTCAGCGCCGAGCACTCTCTGAACATGGGATGTCAGCGCCGAGCACTCTCTGAACACGGGAGTGTCAGTGCCGGGCACTCTCTGAACACGGGAGTGTCAGCGCCAGCACTCTCTGAAGACGGAGTGTCAGCGCCGAGCACTGTCTAAACACGGGAGTGTCAGCGCAGAGCGCTCTCTGAACACGGGAGTGTCAGCGCCGGGCACTCTCTGAACACGGGAGTGTCAGCGCCGGGCACTCTCTGAACACGGGTGTGTCAGCGCCGGGCACTCTCTGAACACGGGAGTGTCAGCGCCGGGCACTCTCTGAACACGGGAGTGTCAGCGCCGAGCACTCACTGAACACGGGAGTGTCAGCGCCGAGCACTCGATGAACACGGGAGTGTCAGCGCCGAGCACTCTCTGAACACGGGAGTGTCAGCACCGAGCACTCTATGAACACGGGAGTGTCAGCGCCGGGCACTCTCTGAACACGGGAGTGTCAGCGCCGAGCACTCTCTGAACACAGGAGTGTCAGCGCCGAGCACTCGATGAACACGGGAGTGTCAGCACCGAGCACTCTATGAACACGGGAGTGTCAGCGCCGAGCACTCTCTGAACATGGGAGTGTCAGCGCCAGCACTCTCTGAACATGGGAGTGTCAGCGCCAGCACTCTCTGAACACAGGAGTGTCAGCGCCGAGCACTCTCTGAACATGGGATGTCAGCGCCGAGCACTCTCTGAACACGGAGTGTCAGCGCCGAGCACTCTCTCAACACGGGAGTGTCAGCACCGAGCACTCTCTGAACACGGAGTGTCAGCGCCGAGCACTCTCTGAACACGGGAGTGTCAGCGCCGAGCACTCTCTGAACACGGGACTGTCAACGCCGAGCACTCTCTGAACACGGAGTGTCAGCGCCAGCACTCTCTGAGCACAGGAGTGTCAGCGCCGAGCACTCGATGAACACGGGAGTGTCAGCGCCTGGCACTCTCTGAACATGGGAGTGTCAGCGCCAGTACTCTCTGAACACGGGAGTGTCAGCGCCGAGCACTCTCTGAACACGGGAGTGTCAGCGCCAGCACTCTCTGAACACATGAGTGTCAGCGCCAGCGCTCTCTGAACACGGGAGTGTCAGCGCCGAGCACTCTCTGAACACGGGAGTGTCAGCGCCAGCACTCTCTGAACACGGAGTGTCAGCGCCGAGCACTCTCTGAACATGGGATGTCAGCGCCGAGCACTCTCTGAACACGGGAGTGTCAGCGCCAGCACTCTCTGAAGACGGAGTGTCAGCGCCGAGCACTCTCTGAACATGGGATGTCAGCGCCGAGCACTCTCTGAACACGGGAGTGTCAGTGCCGGGCACTCTCTGAACACGGAGTGTCAGCGCCGAGCACTCTCTGAACACGGGAGTGTCTGCGCCGGGCACTCTCTGAACACGGAGTGTCAGCACCGAGCAATGTATGAACACGGGAGTGTCAGCACCGAGCACTGTATGAACACGGAGTGTCAGCGCCGAGCACTCACTGAACACGGGAGTGTCAGCACCGAGCACTCTCTGAACACGGAGTGTCAGCGCCGAGCACTCTCTGAACACGGAGTGTCAGCGCCGAGCACTCTCTGAACACGGGAGTGTCAGTGCCGAGCACTCTCTGAACACAGGAGTGTCAGCGCCGAGCACTCTCTGAACACGGGAGTGTCAGCGCCGAGCACTCTATGAACACGGGAGTGTCAGCGCCGAGCACTCTCTGAACACGGGAGTGTCAGCGCCGAGCACTCTCTGAACATGGGAGTGTCAGCGCCGAGCACTCTCTGAACACGGGAGTGTCAGCGCCGAGCACTCTCTGAACACAGGAGTGTCAGCGCCGAGCACTCTCTGAGCACGGGAGTGTCAGCACCGAGCACTCTCTGAACACAGGAGTGTCAGCGCTGAGCCCTCTCTGAACATGGGATGTCAGCGCCGAGCACTCTATGAACACGGAGTGTCAGCGCCGAGCACTCTCTGAACATGGGATGTCAGCGCCGAGCACTCTCTGAACACAGGAGTGTCAGCGCCAGCACTCTCTGAACACGGGACTGTCAGCGCCGAGCACTCTCTGAGCACGGGAGTGTCAGCGCCGAGCACTCGATGAACACGGGAGTGTCAGCGCCTGGCACTCTCTGAACATGGGAGTGTCAGCGCCAGTACTCTCTGAACACGGGAGTGTCAGCGCCGAGCACTCTCTGAACACGGGAGTGTCAGCGCCAGCACTCTCTGAACACAGGAGTGTCAGCGCCAGCGCTCTCTGAACACGGGAGTGTCAGCGCCGAGCACTCTCTGAACACGGGAGTGTCAGCGCCAGCACTCTCTGAACACGGAGTGTCAGCGCCGAGCACTCTCTGAACATGGGATGTCAGCGCCGAGCACTCTCTGAACACGGGAGTGTCAGCGCCAGCACTCTCTGAAGACGGAGTGTCAGCGCCGAGCACTCTCTGAACATGGGATGTCAGCGCCGAGCACTCTCTGAACACGGGAGTGTCAGTGCCGGGCACTCTCTGAACACGGGAGTGTCAGCGCCGAGCACTCTCTGAAGACGGAGTGTCAGCGCCGAGCACTCTCTGAACATGGGATGTCAGCGCCGAGCACTCTCTGAACACGGGAGTGTCAGTGCCGGGCACTCTCTGAACACGGGAGTGTCAGCGCCAGCACTCTCTGAAGACGGAGTGTCAGCGCCGAGCACTCTCTGAACATGGGATGTCAGCGCCGAGCACTCTCTGAACACGGGAGTGTCAGTGCCGGGCACTCTCTGAACACGGGAGTGTCAGCGCCAGCACTCTCTGAAGACGGAGTGTCAGCGCCGAGCACTCTCTGAACACGGGAGTGTCAGTGCCGGGCACTCTCTGAACACGGGAGTGTCAGCGCCGAGCACTCTATGAACACGGGAGTGTCAGCGCCGAGCACTCTCTGAACACGGGAGTGTCAGCGCCGAGCACTCGATGAACACGGGAGTGTCAGCGCCGAGCACTCTCTGAACACAGGAGTGTCAGCACCGAGCACTCTATGAACACGGGAGTGTCAGCGCCGGGCACTCTCTGAACACGGGAGTGTCAGCGCCGAGCACTCTCTGAACACAGGAGTGTCAGCGCCGAGCACTCGATGAACACGGGAGTGTCAGCACCGAGCACTCTATGAACGCGGGAGTGTCAGCGCCGAGCACTCTCTGAACATGGGAGTGTCAGCGCCAGCACTCTCTGAACATGGGAGTGTCAGCGCCAGCACTCTCTGAACACAGGAGTGTCAGCGCCGAGCACTCTCTGAACATGGGATGTCAGCGCCGAGCACTCTCTGAACACGGAGTGTCAGCGCCGAGCACTCTCTCAACACGGGAGTGTCAGCACCGAGCACTCTCTGAACACGGAGTGTCGGCGCCGAGCACTCTCTGAACACGGGAGTGTCAGCGCCGAGCACTCTCTGAACACGGGACTGTCAACGCCGAGCACTCTCTGAACACGGAGTGTCAGCGCCAGCACTCTCTGAGCACAGGAGTGTCAGCGCCGAGGACTCGATGAACACGGGAGTGTCAACGCCTGGCACTCTCTGAACATGGGAGTGTCAGCGCCAGTACTCTCTGAACACGGGTGTGTCAGCGCCGAGCACTCTCTGAACACGGGAGTGTCAGCGCCAGCACTCTCTGAACACATGAGTGTCAGCGCCAGCGCTCTCTGAACACGGGAGTGTCAGCGCCGAGCACTCTCTGAACACGGGAGTGTCAGCGCCAGCACTCTCTGAACACGGAGTGTCAGCGCCGAGCACTCTCTGAACATGGGATGTCAGCGCCGAGCACTCTCTGAACACGGGAGTGTCAGCGCCAGCACTCTCCGAAGACGGAGTGTCAGCGCCGAGCACTCTCTGAACATGGGATGTCAGCGCCGAGCTCTCTCTGAACACGGGAGTGTCAGTGCCGGGCACTCTCTGAACACGGGAGTGTCAGCGCCGAGCACTCTCTGAAGACGGAGTGTCAGCGCCGAGCACTCTCTGAACATGGGATGTCAGCGCCGAGCACTCTCTGAACACGGGAGTGTCAGTGCCGGGCACTCTCTGAACACGGGAGTGTCAGCGCCAGCACTCTCTGAAGACGGAGTGTCAGCGCCGAGCACTCTCTGAACATGGGATGTCAGCGCCGAGCACTCTCTGAACACGGGAGTGTCAGTGCCGGGCACTCTCTGAACACGGGAGTGTCAGCGCCGAGCACTCTATGAACACGGGAGTGTCAGCGCCGAGCACCCTCTGAACACGGGAGTGTCAGCGCCGAGCACTCGATGAACACGGGACTGTCAGCGCCGAGCACTCTCTGAGCACGGGAGTGTCAGCGCCGAGCAGTCGATGAACACGGGAGTGTCAGCGCCAGCACTCTCTGAGCACAGGAGTGTCAGCGCCGAGCACTCTCTGAACATGGGAGTGTCAGCGCCAGTACTCTCTGAACACGGGAGTGTCAGCGCCGAGCACTCTCTGAACACGGGAGTGTCAGCGCCGAGCACTCGATGAACACGGGAGTGTCAGCACCTGGCACTCTCTGAACATGGGAGTGTCAGCGCCAGTACTCTCTGAACACGGGAGTGTCAGCGCCGAGCACTCTCTGAACACGGGAGTGTCAGCGCCAGCACTCTCTGAACACAGGAGTGTCAGCGCCAGCGCTCTCTGAACACGGGAGTGTCAGCGCCGAGCACTCTCTGAACACGGGAGTGTCAGCGCCAGCACTCTCTGAACACGGAGTGTCAGCGCCGAGCACTCTCTGAACACGGGAGTGTCAGCGCCAGCACTCTCTGAAGACGGAGTGTCAGCGCCGAGCACTCTCTGAACATGGGATGTCAGCGCCGAGCACTCTCTGAAGACGGAGTGTCAGCGCCGAGCACTCTCTGAACATGGGATGTCAGCGCCGAGCACTCTCTGAACACGGGAGTGTCAGTGCCGGGCACTCTCTGAACACGGGAGTGTCAGCGCCAGCACTCTCTGAAGACGGAGTGTCAGCGCCGAGCACTCTCTGAACATGGGATGTCAGCGCCGAGCACTCTCTGAACACGGGAGTGTCAGTGCCGGGCACTCTCTGAACACGGGAGTGTCAGCGCCAGCACTCTCTGAAGACGGAGTGTCAGCGCCGAGCACTCTCTGAACACGGGAGTGTCAGTGCCGGGCACTCTCTGAACACGGCAGTGTCAGCGCCGAGCACTCTATGAACACGGGAGTGTCAGCGCCGAGCACTCTCTGAACACGGGAGTGTCAGCGCCGAGCACTCGATGAACACGGGAGTGTCAGCGCCGAGCACTCTCTGAACACGGGAGTGTCAGCACCGAGCACTCTATGAACACGGGAGTGTCAGTGCCGGGCACTCTCTGAACACGGGAGTGTCAGCGCCGAGCACTCTCTGAACACAGGAGTGTCAGCGCCGAGCACTCGATGAACACGGGAGTGTCAGCACCGAGCACTCTATGAACACGGGAGTGTCAGCGCCGAGCACTCTCTGAACATGGGAGTGTCAGCGCCAGCACTCTCTGAACATGGGAGTGTCAGCGCCAGCACTCTCTGAACACAGGAGTGTCAGCGCCGAGCACTCTCTGAACATGGGATGTCAGCGCCAAGCACTCTCTGAACACGGAGTGTCAGCGCCGAGCACTCTCTCAACACGGGAGTGTCAGCACCGAGCACTCTCTGAACACGGAGTGTCAGCGCCGAGCACTCTCTGAACACGGGAGTGTCAGCGCCGAGCACTCTCTGAACACGGGACTGTCAACGCCGAGCACTCTCTGAACACGGAGTGTCAGCGCCAGCACTCTCTGAGCACAGGAGTGTCAGCGCCGAGCACTCGATGAACACGGGAGTGTCAGCGCCTGGCACTCTCTGAACATGGGAGTGTCAGCGCCAGTACTCTCTGAACACGGGTCTGTCAGCGCCGAGCACTCTCTGAACACGGGAGTGTCAGCGCCAGCACTCTCTGAACACATGAGTGTCAGCGCCAGCGCTCTCTGAACACGGGAGTGTCAGCGCCGAGCACTCTCTGAACACGGGAGTGTCAGCGCCAGCACTCTCTGAACACGGAGTGTCAGCGCCGAGCACTCTCTGAACATGGGATGTCAGCGCCGAGCACTCTCTGAACACGGGAGTGTCAGCGCCAGCACTCTCTGAAGACGGAGTGTCAGCGCCGAGCACTCTCTGAACATGGGATGTCAGCGCCGAGCACTCTCTGAACACGGGAGTGTCAGTGCCGGGCACTCTCTGAACACGGGAGTGTCAGCGCCGAGCACTCTCTGAAGACGGAGTGTCAGCGCCGAGCACTCTCTGAACATGGGATGTCAGCGCCGAGCACTCTCTGAACACGGGAGTGTCAGTGCCGGGCACTCTCTGAACACGGGAGTGTCAGCGCCAGCACTCTCTGAAGACGGAGTGTCAGCGCCGAGCACTCTCTGAACATGGGATGTCAGCGCCGAGCACTCTCTGAACACGGGAGTGTCAGTGCCGGGC
This sequence comes from Heterodontus francisci, assembly GCF_036365525.1. Taxonomy (NCBI): domain Eukaryota; kingdom Metazoa; phylum Chordata; class Chondrichthyes; order Heterodontiformes; family Heterodontidae; genus Heterodontus; species Heterodontus francisci. The sequence continues at coordinate 103,373,880 of NC_090385.1, read as the reverse complement.
ACTCTCTGAACACGGGAGTGTCAGCGCCGAGCACTCTATGAACACGGGAGTGTCAGCGCCGAGCACCCTCTGAACACGGGAGTGTCAGCGCCGAGCACTCTCTGAACACGGGAGTGTCAGCACCGAGCACTCTATGAACTCGGGAGTGTCAGCGCCGGGCACTCTCTGAACACGAGAGTGTCAGCGCCGAGCACTCTCTGAACACAGGAGTGTCAGCGCCGAGCACTCGATGAACACGGGAGTGTCAGCACCGAGCACTCTATGAACACGGGAGTGTCAGCGCCGAGCACTCTCTGAACATGGGAGTGTCAGCGCCAGCACTCTCTGAACATGGGAGTGTCAGCGCCAGCACTCTCTGAACACAGGAGTGTCAGCGCCGAGCACTCTCTGAACATGGGATGTCAGCGCCGAGCACTCTCTGAACAAGGAGTGTCAGCGCCGAGCACTCTCTCAACACGGGAGTGTCAGCACCGAGCACTCTCTGAACACGGAGTGTCAGCGCCGAGCACTCTCTGAACACGGGAGTGTCAGCGCCGAGCACTCTCTGAACACGGGACTGTCAATGCCGAGCACTCTCTGAACACGGAGTGTCAGCACCGAGCACTCTCTGAACACGGAGTGTCCGCACCGTGCACTCTCTGAATACGGAGTGTCAGCGCCGAGCACTCTCTGAACACGGGAGTGTCAGCGCCGAGCACTCTCTGAACACGGGAGTGTCAGCGCCAGCACTCTCTGAACACGGAGTGTCAGCACCGAGCACTCTCTGAACACGGAGTGTCAGCACTGTGCACTCTCTGAACACGGAGTGTCAGCGCCGAGCACTCTCTGAACACGGGAGTGTCAGCGCCGAGCACTCTCTGAACACGGGAGTGTCAGCGCCGAGCACTCTATGAACACGGGAGTGTCAGCGCCGAGCACTCTCTGAACACGGGAGTGTCAGCGCCGAGCACTCTATGAACACGGGAGTGTCAGCGCTGAGCACTCTCTGAACACGGGAGTGTCAGCGCCGGGCACTCTCTGAACATGGGAGTCAGCGCCGAGCACTCTCTGAACATGGGAGTGTCAGCGCCGAGCACTCTCTGAACACGTTGTGTCAGCGCCGAGCACTCTCTGAACATGGGAGTGTCAGCGCCGAGCACTCTATGAACACGGAGTGTCAGCGCCGAGCACTCTCTGAACACGGAGTGTCAGCGCCGAGCACTCTATGAACACGGAGTGTCAGCGCCGAGCACTCTCTGAACACGGGAGTGTCAGCGCCGAGCACTCTCTGAACACGGAGTGTCAGCGCCGAGCACTGTCTAAACACGGGAGTGTCAGCGCCGAGCACTCTATGAACACGGGAGTGTCAGCGCCGGGCACTCTCTGAACACGGGAGTGTCAGCGCCGAGCACTCTCTGAACACGGAGTGTCAGCGCCGAGCACTCTCTGAACACGGAGTGTCAGCACCGAGCACTCTCTGAACACGGATTGTCAGCACCGTGCACTCTCTGAACACTGAGTGTCAGCGCCAAGCACTCTCTGAACACGGGAGTGTCTGCGCCGACCACTGTCTGAACACGGGAGTGTCAGTGCCGAGCACTCTCTGAACACGGGAGTGTCAGCGCCGAGCACTCTCTGAACATGGGAGTGTCAGCGCCGAGCACTCTATGAACACGGGAGTGTCAGCGCCGAGCACTCTATGAACACGGGAGTGTCAGCGCCGGGCACTCTCTGAACACGGGAGTGTCAGCGCCGAGCACTCTCTGAACACAGGAGTGTCAGCGCCGAGCACTCGATGAACACGGGAGTGTCAGCACCGAGCACTCTATGAACACGGGAGTGTCAGCGCCGAGCACTCTCTGAACATGGGAGTGTCAGCGCCAGCACTCTCTGAACATGGGAGTGTCAGCGCCAGCACTCTCTGAACACAGGAGTGTCAGCGCCGAGCACTCTCTGAACATGGGATGTCAGCGCCGAGCACTCTCTGAACACGGAGTGTCAGCGCCGAGCACTCTCTCAACACGGGAGTGTCAGCACCGAGCACTCTCTGAACACGGAGTGTCAGCGCCGAGCACTCTCTGAACACGGGAGTGTCAGCGCCGAGCACTCTCTGAACACGGGACTGTCAACGCCGAGCGCTCTCTGAACACGGAGTGTCAGCACCGAGCACTCTCTGAACACGGAGTGTCCGCACCGTGCACTCTCTGAATACGGAGTGTCAGCGCCGAGCACTCTCTGAACACGGGAGTGTCAGCGCCGAGCACTCTCTGAACACGGGAGTGTCAGCGCCAGCACTCTCTGAACACGGAGTGTCAGCACCGAGCACTCTCTGAACACGGAGTGTCAGCACTGTGCACTCTCTGAACACGGAGTGTCAGCGCCGAGCACTCTCTGAACACGGGAGTGTCAGCGCCGAGCACTCTCTGAACACGGGAGTGTCAGCGCCGAGCACTCTATGAACACGGGAGTGTCAGCGCCGAGCACTCTCTGAACATGGGAGTGTCAGCGCCAGCACTCTCTGAACATGGGAGTGTCAGCGCCAGCACTCTCTGAACACAGGAGTGTCAGCGCCGAGCACTCTCTGAACATGGGATGTCAGCGCCGAGCACTCTCTGAACACGGAGTGTCAGCGCCGAGCACTCTCTCAACACGGGAGTGTCAGCACCGAGCACTCTCTGAACACGGAGTGTCAGCGCCGAGCACTCTCTGAACACGGGAGTGTCAGCGCCGAGCACTCTCTGAACACGGGACTGTCAACGCCGAGCACTCTCTGAACACGGAGTGTCAGCACCGAGCACTCTCTGAACACGGAGTGTCCGCACCGTGCACTCTCTGAATACGGAGTGTCAGCGCCGAGCACTCTCTGAACACGGGAGTGTCAGCGCCGAGCACTCTCTGAACACGGGAGTGTCAGCGCCTGGCACTCTCTGAACATGGGAGTGTCAGCGCCAGTACTCTCTGAACACGGGAGTGTCAGCGCCGAGCACTCTCTGAACACGGGAGTGTCAGCGCCAGCACTCTCTGAACACAGGAGTGTCAGCGCCAGCGCTCTCTGAACACGGGAGTGTCAGCGCCGAGCACTCTCTGAACACGGGAGTGTCAGCGCCAGCACTCTCTGAACACGGAGTGTCAGCGCCGAGCACTCTCTGAACACGGGAGTGTCAGCGCCAGCACTCTCTGAAGACGGAGTGTCAGCGCCGAGCACTCTCTGAACATGGGATGTCAGCGCCGAGCACTCTCTGAAGACGGAGTGTCAGCGCCGAGCACTCTCTGAACATGGGATGTCAGCGCCGAGCACTCTCTGAACACGGGAGTGTCAGTGCCGGGCACTCTCTGAACACAGGAGTGTCAGCGCCAGCACTCTCTGAAGACGGAGTGTCAGCGCCGAGCACTCTCTGAACATGGGATGTCAGCGCCGAGCACTCTCTGAACACGGGAGTGTCAGTGCCGGGCACTCTCTGAACACGGGAGTGTCAGCGCCAGCACTCTCTGAAGACGGAGTGTCAGCGCCGAGCACTCTCTGAACACGGGAGTGTCAGTGCCGGGCACTCTCTGAACACGGGAGTGTCAGCGCCGAGCACTCTATGAACACGGGAGTGTCAGCGCCGAGCACTCTCTGAACACGGGAGTGTCAGCGCCGAGCACTCGATGAACACGGGAGTGTCAGCGCCGAGCACTCTCTGAACACGGGAGTGTCAGCACCGAGCACTCTATGAACACGGGAGTGTCAGTGCCGGGCACTCTCTGAACACGGGAGTGTCAGCGCCGAGCACTCTCTGAACACAGGAGTGTCAGCGCCGAGCACTCGATGAACACGGGAGTGTCAGCACCGAGCACTCTATGAACACGGGAGTGTCAGCGCCGAGCACTCTCTGAACATGGGAGTGTCAGCGCCAGCACTCTCTGAACATGGGAGTGTCAGCGCCAGCACTCTCTGAACACAGGAGTGTCAGCGCCGAGCACTCTCTGAACATGGGATGTCAGCGCCGAGCACTCTCTGAACACGGAGTGTCAGCGCCGAGCACTCTCTCAACACGGGAGTGTCAGCACCGAGCACTCTCTGAACACGGAGTGTCAGCGCCGAGCACTCTCTGAACACGGGAGTGTCAGCGCCGAGCACTCTCTGAACACGGGACTGTCAACGCCGAGCACTCTCTGAACACGGAGTGTCAGCGCCAGCACTCTCTGAGCACAGGAGTGTCAGCGCCGAGCACTCGATGAACACGGGAGTGTCAGCGCCTGGCACTCTCTGAACATGGGAGTGTCAGCGCCAGTACTCTCTGAACACGGGTCTGTCAGCGCCGAGCACTCTCTGAACACGGGAGTGTCAGCGCCAGCACTCTCTGAACACATGAGTGTCAGCGCCAGCGCTCTCTGAACACGGGAGTGTCAGCGCCGAGCACTCTCTGAACACGGGAGTGTCAGCGCCAGCACTCTCTGAACACGGAGTGTCAGCGCCGAGCACTCTCTGAACATGGGATGTCAGCGCCGAGCACTCTCTGAACACGGGAGTGTCAGCGCCAGCACTCTCTGAAGACGGAGTGTCAGCGCCGAGCACTCTCTGAACATGGGATGTCAGCGCCGAGCACTCTCTGAACACGGGAGTGTCAGTGCCGGGCACTCTCTGAACACGGGAGTGTCAGCGCCGAGCACTCTCTGAAGACGGAGTGTCAGCGCCGAGCACTCTCTGAACATGGGATGTCAGCGCCGAGCACTCTCTGAACACGGGAGTGTCAGTGCCGGGCACTCTCTGAACACGGGAGTGTCAGCGCCAGCACTCTCTGAAGACGGAGTGTCAGCGCCGAGCACTCTCTGAACATGGGATGTCAGCGCCGAGCACTCTCTGAACACGGGAGTGTCAGTGCCGGGCACTCTCTGAACACGGGAGTGTCAGCGCCGAGCACTCTATGAACACGGGAGTGTCAGCGCCGAGCACCCTCTGAACACGGGAGTGTCAGCGCCGAGCACTCTCTGAACACGGGAGTGTCAGCACCGAGCACTCTATGAACTCGGGAGTGTCAGCGCCGGGCACTCTCTGAACACGAGAGTGTCAGCGCCGAGCACTCTCTGAACACAGGAGTGTCAGCGCCGAGCACTCGATGAACACGGGAGTGTCAGCACCGAGCACTCTATGAACACGGGAGTGTCAGCGCCGAGCACTCTCTGAACATGGGAGTGTCAGCGCCAGCACTCTCTGAACATGGGAGTGTCAGCGCCAGCACTCTCTGAACACAGGAGTGTCAGCGCCGAGCACTCTCTGAACATGGGATGTCAGCGCCGAGCACTCTCTGAACAAGGAGTGTCAGCGCCGAGCACTCTCTCAACACGGGAGTGTCAGCACCGAGCACTCTCTGAACACGGAGTGTCAGCGCCGAGCACTCTCTGAACACGGGAGTGTCAGCGCCGAGCACTCTCTGAACACGGGACTGTCAATGCCGAGCACTCTCTGAACACGGAGTGTTAGCACCGAGCACTCTCTGAACACGGAGTGTCCGCACCGTGCACTCTCTGAATACGGAGTGTCAGCGCCGAGCACTCTCTGAACACGGGAGTGTCAGCGCCGAGCACTCTCTGAACACGGGAGTGTCAGCGCCAGCACTCTCTGAACACGGAGTGTCAGCACCGAGCACTCTCTGAACACGGAGTGTCAGCACTGTGCACTCTCTGAACACGGAGTGTCAGCGCCGAGCACTCTCTGAACACGGGAGTGTCAGCGCCGAGCACTCTCTGAACACGGGAGTGTCAGCGCCGAGCACTCTATGAACACGGGAGTGTCAGCGCCGAGCACTCTCTGAACACGGGAGTGTCAGCGCCGAGCACTCTATGAACACGGGAGTGTCAGCGCTGAGCACTCTCTGAACACGGGAGTGTCAGCGCCGGGCACTCTCTGAACATGGGAGTCAGCGCCGAGCACTCTCTGAACATGGGAGTGTCAGCGCCGAGCACTCTCTGAACACGTTGTGTCAGCGCCGAGCACTCTCTGAACATGGGAGTGTCAGCGCCGAGCACTCTATGAACACGGAGTGTCAGCGCCGAGCACTCTCTGAACCCGGAGTGTCAGCGCCGAGCACTCTATGAACACGGAGTGTCAGCGCCGAGCACTCTCTGAACACGGGAGTGTCAGCGCCGAGCACTCTCTGAACACGGAGTGTCAGCGCCGAGCACTGTCTAAACACGGGAGTGTCAGCGCCGAGCACTCTATGAACACGGGAGTGTCAGCGCCGGGCACTCTCTGAACACGGGAGTGTCAGCGCCGAGCACTCTCTGAACACGGAGTGTCAGCGCCGAGCACTCTCTGAACACGGAGTGTCAGCACCGAGCACTCTCTGAACACGGATTGTCAGCACCGTGCACTCTCTGAACACTGAGTGTCAGCGCCAAGCACTCTCTGAACACGGGAGTGTCTGCGCCGACCACTGTCTGAACACGGGAGTGTCAGTGCCGAGCACTCTCTGAACACGGGAGTGTCAGCGCCGAGCACTCTCTGAACATGGGAGTGTCAGCGCCGAGCACTCTCTGAACACGGGAGTGTCAGCGCCGAGCACTCTATGAACACGGGAGTGTCGGCGCCGGGCACTCTCTGAACACGGGAGTGTCAGCGCCGAGCCCTCTCTGAACACAGGAGTGTCAGCGCCGAGCACTCGATGAACACGGGAGTGTCAGCACCGAGCACTCTATGAACACGGGAGTGTCAGCGCCGAGCACTCTCTGAACACGGGAGTGTCAGCGCCAGCACTCTCTGAACACGGAGTGTCAGCGCCGAGCACTCTCTGAACACGGGAGTGTCAGCGCCAGCACTCTCTGAAGACGGAGTGTCAGCGCCGAGCACTCTCTGAACATGGGATGTCAGCGCCGAGCACTCTCTGAAGACGGAGTGTCAGCGCCGAGCACTCTCTGAACATGGGATGTCAGCGCCGAGCACTCTCTGAACACGGGAGTGTCAGTGCCGGGCACTCTCTGAACACGGGAGTGTCAGCGCCAGCACTCTCTGAAGACGGAGTGTCAGCGCCGAGCACTCTCTGAACATGGGATGTCAGCGCCGAGCACTCTCTGAACACGGGAGTGTCAGTGCCGGGCACTCTCTGAACACGGGAGTGTCAGCGCCAGCACTCTCTGAAGACGGAGTGTCAGCGCCGAGCACTCTCTGAACACGGGAGTGTCAGTGCCGGGCACTCTCTGAACACGGGAGTGTCAGCGCCGAGCACTCTATGAACACGGGAGTGTCAGCGCCGAGCACTCTCTGAACACGGGAGTGTCAGCGCCGAGCACTCGATGAACACGGGAGTGTCAGCGCCGAGCACTCTCTGAACACGGGAGTGTCAGCACCGAGCACTCTATGAACACGGGAGTGTCAGTGCCGGGCACTCTCTGAACACGGGAGTGTCAGCGCCGAGCACTCTCTGAACACAGGAGTGTCAGCGCCGAGCACTCGATGAACACGGGAGTGTCAGCACCGAGCACTCTATGAACACGGGAGTGTCAGCGCCGAGCACTCTCTGAACATGGGAGTGTCAGCGCCAGCACTCTCTGAACATGGGAGTGTCAGCGCCAGCACTCTCTGAACACAGGAGTGTCAGCGCCGAGCACTCTCTGAACATGGGATGTCAGCGCCGAGCACTCTCTGAACACGGAGTGTCAGCGCCGAGCACTCTCTCAACACGGGAGTGTCAGCACCGAGCACTCTCTGAACACGGAGTGTCAGCGCCGAGCACTCTCTGAACACGGGAGTGTCAGCGCCGAGCACTCTCTGAACACGGGACTGTCAACGCCGAGCACTCTCTGAACACGGAGTGTCAGCGCCAGCACTCTCTGAGCACAGGAGTGTCAGCGCCGAGCACTCGATGAACACGGGAGTGTCAGCGCCTGGCACTCTCTGAACATGGGAGTGTCAGCGCCAGTACTCTCTGAACACGGGTCTGTCAGCGCCGAGCACTCTCTGAACACGGGAGTGTCAGCGCCAGCACTCTCTGAACACATGAGTGTCAGCGCCAGCGCTCTCTGAACACGGGAGTGTCAGCGCCGAGCACTCTCTGAACACGGGAGTGTCAGCGCCAGCACTCTCTGAACACGGAGTGTCAGCGCCGAGCACTCTCTGAACATGGGATGTCAGCGCCGAGCACTCTCTGAACACGGGAGTGTCAGCGACAGCACTCTCTGAAGACGGAGTGTCAGCGCCGAGCACTCTCTGAACATGGGATGTCAGCGCCGAGCACTCTCTGAACACGGGAGTGTCAGTGCCGGGCACTCTCTGAACACGGGAGTGTCAGCGCCGAGCACTCTCTGAAGACGGAGTGTCAGCGCCGAGCACTCTCTGAACATGGGATGTCAGCGCCGAGCACTCTCTGAACACGGGAGTGTCAGTGCCGGGCACTCTCTGAACACGGGAGTGTCAGCGCCAGCACTCTCTGAAGACGGAGTGTCAGCGCCGAGCACTCTCTGAACATGGGATGTCAGCGCCGAGCACTCTCTGAACACGGGAGTGTCAGTGCCGGGCACTCTCTGAACACGGGAGTGTCAGCGCCGAGCACTCTATGAACACGGGAGTGTCAGCGCCGAGCACCCTCTGAACACGGGAGTGTCAGCGCCGAGCACTCTCTGAACACGGGAGTGTCAGCACCGAGCACTCTATGAACTCGGGAGTGTCAGCGCCGGGCACTCTCTGAATACGAGAGTGTCAGCGCCGAGCACTCTCTGAACACAGGAGTGTCAGCGCCGAGCACTCGATGAACACGGGAGTGTCAGCACCGAGCACTCTATGAACACGGGAGTGTCAGCGCCGAGCACTCTCTGAACATGGGAGTGTCAGCGCCAGCACTCTCTGAACATGGGAGTGTCAGCGCCAGCACTCTCTGAACACAGGAGTGTCAGCGCCGAGCACTCTCTGAACATGGGATGTCAGCGCCGAGCACTCTCTGAACAAGGAGTGTCAGCGCCGAGCACTCTCTCAACACGGGAGTGTCAGCACCGAGCACTCTCTGAACACGGAGTGTCAGCGCCGAGCACTCTCTGAACACGGGAGTGTCAGCGCCGAGCACTCTCTGAACACGGGACTGTCAATGCCGAGCACTCTCTGAACACGGAGTGTCAGCACCGAGCACTCTCTGAACACGGAGTGTCCGCACCGTGCACTCTCTGAATACGGAGTGTCAGCGCCGAGCACTCTCTGAACACGGGAGTGTCAGCGCCGAGCACTCTCTGAACACGGGAGTGTCAGCGCCAGCACTCTCTGAACACGGAGTGTCAGCACCGAGCACTCTCTGAACACGGAGTGTCAGCACTGTGCACTCTCTGAACACGGAGTGTCAGCGCCGAGCACTCTCTGAACACGGGAGTGTCAGCGCCGAGCACTCTCTGAACACGGGAGTGTCAGCGCCGAGCACTCTATGAACACGGGAGTGTCAGCGCCGAGCACTCTCTGAACACGGGAGTGTCAGCGCCGAGCACTCTATGAACACGGGAGTGTCAGCGCTGAGCACTCTCTGAACACGGGAGTGTCAGCGCCGGGCACTCTCTGAACATGGGAGTCAGCGCCGAGCACTCTCTGAACATGGGAGTGTCAGCGCCGAGCACTCTCTGAACACGTTGTGTCAGCGCCGAGCACTCTCTGAACATGGGAGTGTCAGCGCCGAGCACTCTATGAACACGGAGTGTCAGCGCCGAGCACTCTCTGAACACGGAGTGTCAGCGCCGAGCACTCTATGAACACGGAGTGTCAGCGCCGAGCACTCTCTGAACACGGGAGTGTCAGCGCCGAGCACTCTCTGAACACGGAGTGTCAGCGCCGAGCACTGTCTAAACACGGGAGTGTCAGCGCCGAGCACTCTATGAACACGGGAGTGTCAGCGCCGGGCACTCTCTGAACACGGGAGTGTCAGCGCCGAGCACTCTCTGAACACGGAGTGTCAGCGCCGAGCACTCTCTGAACACGGAGTGTCAGCACCGAGCACTCTCTGAACACGGATTGTCAGCACCGTGCACTCTCTGAACACTGAGTGTCAGCGCCAAGCACTCTCTGAACACGGGAGTGTCTGCGCCGACCACTGTCTGAACACGGGAGTGTCAGTGCCGAGCACTCTCTGAACACGGGAGTGTCAGCGCCGAGCACTCTCTGAACATGGGAGTGTCAGCGCCGAGCACTCTATGAACACGGGAGTGTCAGCGCCGAGCACTCTATGAACACGGGAGTGTCAGCGCCGGGCACTCTCTGAACACGGGAGTGTCAGCGCCGAGCACTCTCTGAACACAGGAGTGTCAGCGCCGAGCACTCGATGAACACGGGAGTGTCAGCACCGAGCACTCTATGAACACGGGAGTGTCAGCGCCGAGCACTCTCTGAACATGGGAGTGTCAGCGCCAGCACTCTCTGAACATGGGAGTGTCAGCGCCAGCACTCTCTGAACACAGGAGTGTCAGCGCCGAGCACTCTCTGAACATGGGATGTCAGCGCCGAGCACTCTCTGAACACGGAGTGTCAGCGCCGAGCACTCTCTCAACACGGGAGTGTCAGCACCGAGCACTCTCTGAACACGGAGTGTCAGCGCCGAGCACTCTCTGAACACGGGAGTGTCAGCGCCGAGCACTCTCTGAACACGGGACTGTCAACGCCGAGCACTCTCTGAACACGGAGTGTCAGCACCGAGCACTCTCTGAACACGGAGTGTCCGCACCGTGCACTCTCTGAATACGGAGTGTCAGCGCCGAGCACTCTCTGAACACGGGAGTGTCAGCGCCGAGCACTCTCTGAACACGGGAGTGTCAGCGCCAGCACTCTCTGAACACGGAGTGTCAGCACCGAGCACTCTCTGAACACGGAGTGTCAGCACTGTGCACTCTCTGAACACGGAGTGTCAGCGCCGAGCACTCTCTGAACACGGGAGTGTCAGCGCCGAGCACTCTCTGAACACGGGAGTGTCAGCGCCGAGCACTCTATGAACACGGGAGTGTCAGCGCCGAGCACTCTCTGAACATGGGAGTGTCAGCGCCAGCACTCTCTGAACATGGGAGTGTCAGCGCCAGCACTCTCTGAACACAGGAGTGTCAGCGCCGAGCACTCTCTGAACATGGGATGTCAGCGCCGAGCACTCTCTGAACACGGAGTGTCAGCGCCGAGCACTCTCTCAACACGGGAGTGTCAGCACCGAGCACTCTCTGAACACGGAGTGTCAGCGCCGAGCACTCTCTGAACACGGGAGTGTCAGCGCCGAGCACTCTCTGAACACGGGACTGTCAACGCCGAGCACTCTCTGAACACGGAGTGTCAGCACCGAGCACTCTCTGAACACGGAGTGTCCGCACCGTGCACTCTCTGAATACGGAGTGTCAGCGCCGAGCACTCTCTGAACACGGGAGTGTCAGCGCCGAGCACTCTCTGAACACGGGAGTGTCAGCGCCAGCACTCTCTGAACACGGAGTGTCAGCACCGAGCACTCTCTGAACACGGAGTGTCAGCACTGTGCACTCTCTGAACACGGAGTGTCAGCGCCGAGCACTCTCTGAACACGGGAGTGTCAGCGCCGAGCACTCTCTGAACACGGGAGTGTCAGCGCCGAGCACTCTATGAACACGGGAGTGTCAGCGCCGAGCACTCTCTGAACACGGGAGTGTCAGCGCCGAGCACTCTATGAACACGGGAGTGTCAGCGCCGGGCACTCTCTGAACATGGGAGTGTCAGCGCCGAGCACTCTCTGAACATGGGAGTGTCAGCGCCGAGCACTCTCTGAACACGTTGTGTCAGCGCCGAGCACTCTCTGAACATGGGAGTGTCAGCGCCGAGCACTCTATGAACACGGAGTGTTAGCGCCGAGCACTCTCTGAACACGGAGTGTCAGCGCCGAGCACTCTATGAACACGGAGTGTCAGCGCCGAGCACTCTCTGAACACGGGAGTGTCAGCGCCGAGCACTCTCTGAACACGGAGTGTCAGCGCCGAGCACTCTCTGAACACGGAGTGTCAGCGCCGAGCACTGTCTAAACACGGGCGTGTCAGCGCCGAGCACTCTATGAACACGGGAGTGTCAGCGCCGGGCACTCTCTGAACTCGGGAGTGTCAGCGCCGAGCACTCTCTGAACACGGAGTGTCAGCGCCGAGCACTCTCTGAACACGGAGTGTCAGCACCGAGCACTCTCTGAACACGGATTGTCAGCACCGTGCACTCTCTGAACACTGAGTGTCAGCGCCAAGCACTCTCTGAACACGGGAGTGTCAGCGCCGACCACTGTCTGAACACGGGAGTGTCAGTGCCGAGCACTCTCTGAACACGGGAGTGTCAGCGCCGAGCACTCTCTGAACACGGGAGTGTCAGCGCCGAGCACTCTATGAACACGGGAGTGTCAGCGCCGAGCACTCTCTGAACACGGGAGTGTCAGTGCCGAGCACTCTCTGAACACGGGAGTGTCAGCGCCGAGCACTCTCTGAACACGGGAGTGTCAGCGCCGAGCACTCTATGAACACGGGACTGTCAGCACCGAGCACTCTCTGAACACGGATTGTCAGCACCGTGCACTCTCTGAACACTGAGTGTCAGCGCCAAGCACTCTCTGAACACGGAGTGTCAGCACCGAGCACTCTATGAACACTGAGTGTCAGCACCGAGCACTCTCTGAACTCGGAGTGTCAGCGCCGAGCACTCTCTGAACACGGGAGTGTCAGCGCCTAGCACTCTCTGAACATGGGAGTGTCAGCACCGAGCACTCTATGAACACGGAGTGTCAGCGCCGAGCACTCTCTGAACACGGGAGTGTCAGCGCCGAGCACTCTCTTGACATGAGAGTGTCAGCGCCGAGCACTCTATGAACACGGGAGTGTCAGCGCCGAGCACTCTCTGAACATGGGAGTGTCGGCACCGAGCACTCTTTGTACACGGAGTGTCAGCGCCGAGCACTCTCTGAACACAGGAGTGTCAGCGCCGAGCACTCTCTGAACATGGGAGTGTCAGCGCCGAGCACTAACTGAACACGGGAGTGTCAGCGCTGAGCACTCTCTGAACACGGGTGTGTCAGCGCCGAGCACTCTATGAAAACGGGAGTGTCAGCGCCGAGCACTCTCTGAACACGGGAGTGTCAGCGCCGAGCACTCTCTGAACACGGGTGTGTCAGCGCCGAGCACTCTACGAACACGGGAGTGTCAGCGCCGAGCACTCTCTGAACACGGGTGTGTCAGCGCCGAGCACTCTATGAACACGGGTGTTTCAGCGCCGAGCACTCTATGAACACGGGACTGTCAGCGCCGAGCACTCTCTGAACACGGGAGTGTCAGCGCCGAGCACTCTCTGAACACGGAGTGTCAGCGCCGAGCACTCTCTGAACACAGGAGTGTCAGCACCGAGCACTCTATGAACACGGGAGTGTCAGCGCCGAGCACTCTCTGAACACGGGTGTGTCAGCGCCGAGCACTCTACGAACACGGGAGTGTCAGCGCCGAGCACTCTCTGAACACGGGTGTGTCAGCGCCGAGCACTCTATGAACACGGGTGTTTCAGCGCCGAGCACTCTATGAACACGGGACTGTCAGCGCCGAGCACTCTCTGAACACGGGAGTGTCAGCGCCGAGCACTCTCTGAACACGGAGTGTCAGCGGCGAGCACTGTATGAACACGGTAGTGTCAGCGCCGAGCACTCTATGAACACGGAGTGTCAGCACCGAGCACTCTCTGAACACGGGAGTGTCAGCGCCGAGCACTCTATGAACACGGAGTGTCAGCGCCGAGCACTCTCTGAACACAGGAGTGTCAGCGCCGGGCACTCTCTGAACACGGGAGTGTCAGCGCCGAGCACTCTCTGAACACGGAGTGTCAGCGCCGAGCACTCTCTGAACACGGAGTGTCAGCACCGAGCACTCTCTGAACACGGATTGTCAGCACCGTGCACTCTCTGAACACTGAGTGTCAGCGCCAAGCACTCTCTGAACACGGGAGTGTCAGCGCCGACCACTGTCTGAACACGGGAGTGTCAGTGCCGAGCACTCTCTGAACACGGGAGTGTCAGCGCCGAGCACTCTCTGAACACGGGAGTGTCAGCGCCGAGCACTCTATGAACACGGGAGTGTCAGCGCCGAGCACTCTCTGAACACGGGAGTGTCAGTGCCGAGCACTCTCTGAACACGGGAGTGTCAGCGCCGAGCACTCTCTGAACACGGGAGTGTCAGCGCCGAGCACTCTATGAACACGGGAGGGTCAGCGCCGAGCACTCTCTGATCACGGGAGTGTCAGCGCCGGGCACTCTCTGAACACGGAGTGTCAGCACCGAGCACTCTATGAACACTGAGTGTCAGCGCCGAGCACTCTCTGAACACGGAGTGTCAGCGCCGAGCACTCTCTAAACACGGGAGTGTCAGCGCCGAGCACTCTCTGAACATGGGAGTGTCAGCACCGAGCACTCTATGAACACGGAGTGTCAGCGCCGAGCACTCTCTGAACACGGGAGTGTCAGCGCCGAGCACTCTCTTGACATGAGAGTGTCAGCGCCGAGCACTCTATGAACATGGGAGTGTCAGCGCCGAGCACTCTCTGAACATGGGAGTGTCGGCACCGAGCACTCTTTGTACACGGAGTGTCAGCGCCGAGCACTCTCTGAACACAGGAGTGTCAGCGCCGAGCAGTCTCTGAACATGGGAGTGTCAGCGCCGAGCACTAACTGAACACGGGAGTGTCAGCGCTGAGCACTCTCTGAACACGGGTGTGTCAGCGCCGAGCACTCTATGAAAACGGGAGTGTCAGCGCCGAGCACTCTCTGAACACGGAGTTTCAGCTCCGAGCACTCTCTGAACACAGGAGTGTCAGCACCGAGCACTCTATGAACACGGGAGTGTCAGCGCCGAGCACTCTCTGAACACGGGTGTGTCAGCGCCGAGCACTCTACGAACACGGGAGTGTCAGCGCCGAGCACTCTCTGAACACGGGTGTGTCAGCCCCGAGCACTCTATGAACACGGGTGTGTCAGCGCCGAGCACTCTATGAACACGGGACTGTCAGCGCCGAGCACTCTCTGAACACGGGAGTGTCAGCGCCGAGCACTCTCTGAACACGGAGTGTCAGCGGCGAGCACTGTATGAACACGGTAGTGTCAGCGCCGAGCACTCTATGAACACGGAGTGTCAGCACCGAGCACTCTCTGAACACGGGAGTGTCAGCGCCGAGCACTCTATGAACACGGAGTGTCAGCGCCGAGCACTCTCTGAACACAGGAGTGTCAGCGCCGAGCACTCTATGAACACGGAGTGTCAGCGCCGAGCACTCTCTGAACACGGAGTGTCAGCGCCGAGCACTCTATGAACACGGAGTGTCAGCGCCGAGCACTCTCTGAACACAGGAGTGTCAGCGCCGAGCACTCTATGAACACGGAGTGTCAGCGCCGAGCACTCTCTGAACACAGGAGTGTCAGCGCCGAGCCCTCTATGAACACGGAGTGTCAGCGCCGAGCACTCTCTGAACACGGAGTGTCAGCGCCGGGCACTCTCTGAACACGGGAGTGTCAGCGCCGGGCACTCTCTGAACACGGGAGTGTCAGCGCCGGGCATTCTCTGAACACGGGAGTGTCAGCGCCGGGCACTCTCTGAACACGGGAGTGTCAGCGCCGGGCACTCTCTGAACACGGACTGTCAGCGCCGGGCACTCTCTGAACACGGGAGTGTCAGCGCAGAGCGCTCTCTGAACACGGGAGTGTCAGCGCCGGGCACTCTCTGAACACGGGAGTGTCAGCGCCGGGCACTCTCTGAACACGGGTGTGTCAGCGCCGGGCACTCTCTGAACACGGGAGTGTCAGCGCCGGGCACTCTCTGAACACGGGAGTGTCAGCGCCGAGCACTCTCTGAACACGGGAGTGTCAGCGCCGAGCACTCGATGAACACGGGAGTGTCAGCGCCGAGCACTCTCTGAACACGGGAGTGTCAGCACCGAGCACTCTATGAACACGGGAGTGTCAGCGCCGGGCACTCTCTGAACACGGGAGTGTCAGCGCCGAGCACTCTCTGAACACAGGAGTGTCAGCGCCGAGCACTCGATGAACACGGGAGTGTCAGCACCGAGCACTCTATGAACACGGGAGTGTCAGCGCCGAGCACTCTCTGAACATGGGAGTGTCAGCGCCAGCACTCTCTGAACATGGGAGTGTCAGCGCCAGCACTCTCTGAACACAGGAGTGTCAGCGCTGAGCACTCTCTGAACATGGGATGTCAGCGCCGAGCACTCTCTGAACACGGAGTGTCAGCGCCGAGCACTCTCTCAACACGGGAGTGTCAGCACCGAGCACTCTCTGAACACGGAGTGTCAGCGCCGAGCACTCTCTGAACACGGGAGTGTCAGCGCCGAGCACTCTCTGAACACGGGACTGTCAACGCCGAGCACTCTCTGAACACGGAGTGTCAGCGCCAGCACTCTCTGAGCACAGGAGTGTCAGCGCCGAGCACTCGATGAACACGGGAGTGTCAGCGCCTGGCACTCTCTGAACATGGGAGTGTCAGCGCCAGTACTCTCTGAACACGGGAGTGTCAGCGCCGAGCACTCTCTGAACACGGGAGTGTCAGCGCCGAGCACTCTCTGAACACGGGAGTGTCAGCGCCAGCACTCTCTGAACACAGGAGTGTCAGCGCCAGCGCTCTCTGAACACGGGAGTGTCAGCGCCGAGCACTCTCTGAACACGGGAGTGTCAGCGCCAGCACTCTCTGAACACGGAGTGTCAGCGCCGAGCACTCTCTGAACATGGGATGTCAGCGCCGAGCACTCTCTGAACACGGGAGTGTCAGCGACAGCACTCTCTGAAGACGGAGTGTCAGCGCCGAGCACTCTCTGAACATGGGATGTCAGCGCCGAGCACTCTCTGAACACGGGAGTGTCAGTGCCGGGCACTCTCTGAACACGGGAGTGTCAGCGCCGAGCACTCTCTGAAGACGGAGTGTCAGCGCCGAGCACTCTCTGAACATGGGATGTCAGCGCCGAGCACTCTCTGAACACGGGAGTGTCAGTGCCGGGCACTCTCTGAACACGGGAGTGTCAGCGCCAGCACTCTCTGAAGACGGAGTGTCAGCGCCGAGCACTCTCTGAACATGGGATGTCAGCGCCGAGCACTCTCTGAACACGGGAGTGTCAGTGCCGGGCACTCTCTGAACACGGGAGTGTCAGCGCCGAGCACTCTATGAACACGGGAGTGTCAGCGCCGAGCACTCTCTGAACACGGGAGTGTCAGCGCCGAGCACTCGATGAACACGGGAGTATCAGCGCCGAGCACTCTCTGAACACGGGAGTGTCAGCACCGAGCACTCTATGAACACGGGAGTGTCAGCGCCGGGCACTCTCTGAACACGGGAGTGTCAGCGCCGAGCACTCTCTGAACACAGGAGTGTCAGCGCCGAGCACTCGATGAACACGGGAGTGTCAGCGCCGAGCACTCTCTGAACACGGAGTGTCAGCGCCGAGCACTCTCTGAACACGGAGTGTCAGCGCCGAGCACTGTCTAAACACGGGCGTGTCAGCGCCGAGCACTCTATGAACACGGGAGTGTCAGCGCCGGGCACTCTCTGAACACGGGAGTGTCAGCGCCGAGCACTCTCTGAACACGGAGTGTCAGCGCCGAGCACTCTCTGAACACGGAGTGTCAGCACCGAGCACTCTCTGAACACGGATTGTCAGCACCGTGCACTCTCTGAACACTGAGTGTCAGCGCCAAGCACTCTCTGAACACGGGAGTGTCAGCGCCGACCACTGTCTGAACACGGGAGTGTCAGTGCCGAGCACTCTCTGAACACGGGAGTGTCAGCGCCGAGCACTCTCTGAACACGGGAGTGTCAGCGCCGAGCACTCTATGAACACGGGAGTGTCAGCGCCGAGCACTCTCTGAACACGGGAGTGTCAGTGCCGAGCACTCTCTGAACACGGGAGTGTCAGCGCCGAGCACTCTCTGAACACGGGAGTGTCAGCGCCGAGCACTCTATGAACACGGGACTGTCAGCGCCGAGCACTCTCTGATCACGGGAGTGTCAGCGCCGGGCACTCTCTGAACACGGAGTGTCAGCACCGAGCACTCTATGAACACTGAGTGTCAGCACCGAGCACTCTCTGAACTCGGAGTGTCAGCGCCGAGCACTCTCTGAACACGGGAGTGTCAGCGCCGAGCACTCTCTGAACATGGGAGTGTCAGCACCGAGCACTCTATGAACACGGAGTGTCAGCGCCGAGCACTCTCTGAACACGGGAGTGTCAGCGCCGAGCACTCTCTTGACATGAGAGTGTCAGCGCCGAGCACTCTATGAACACGGGAGTGTCAGCGCCGAGCACTCTCTGAACATGGGAGTGTCGGCACCGAGCACTCTTTGTACACGGAGTGTCAGCGCCGAGCACTCTCTGAACACAGGAGTGTCAGCGCCGAGCACTCTCTGAACATGGGAGTGTCAGCGCCGAGCACTAACTGAACACGGGAGTGTCAGCGCTGAGCACTCTCTGAACACGGGTGTGTCAGCGCCGAGCACTCTATGAAAACGGGAGTGTCAGCGCCGAGCACTCTCTGAACACGGGAGTGTCAGCGCCGAGCACTCTCTGAACACGGGTGTGTCAGCGCCGAGCACTCTACGAACACGGGAGTGTCAGCGCCGAGCACTCTCTGAACACGGGTGTGTCAGCGCCGAGCACTCTATGAACACGGGTGTTTCAGCGCCGAGCACTCTATGAACACGGGACTGTCAGCGCCGAGCACTCTCTGAACACGGGAGTGTCAGCGCCGAGCACTCTCTGAACACGGAGTGTCAGCGCCGAGCACTCTCTGAACACAGGAGTGTCAGCACCGAGCACTCTATGAACACGGGAGTGTCAGCGCCGAGCACTCTCTGAACACGGGTGTGTCAGCGCCGAGCACTCTACGAACACGGGAGTGTCAGCGCCGAGCACTCTCTGAACACGGGTGTGTCAGCGCCGAGCACTCTATGAACACGGGTGTTTCAGCGCCGAGCACTCTATGAACACGGGACTGTCAGCGCCGAGCACTCTCTGAACACGGGAGTGTCAGCGCCGAGCACTCTCTGAACACGGAGTGTCAGCGGCGAGCACTGTATGAACACGGTAGTGTCAGCGCCGAGCACTCTATGAACACGGAGTGTCAGCACCGAGCACTCTCTGAACACGGGAGTGTCAGCGCCGAGCACTCTATGAACACGGAGTGTCAGCGCCGAGCACTCTCTGAACACAGGAGTGTCAGCGCCGGGCACTCTCTGAACACGGGAGTGTCAGCGCCGAGCACTCTCTGAACACGGAGTGTCAGCGCCGAGCACTCTCTGAACACGGAGTGTCAGCACCGAGCACTCTCTGAACACGGATTGTCAGCACCGTGCACTCTCTGAACACTGAGTGTCAGCGCCAAGCACTCTCTGAACACGGGAGTGTCAGCGCCGACCACTGTCTGAACACGGGAGTGTCAGTGCCGAGCACTCTCTGAACACGGGAGTGTCAGCGCCGAGCACTCTCTGAACACGGGAGTGTCAGCGCCGAGCACTCTATGAACACGGGAGTGTCAGCGCCGAGCACTCTCTGAACACGGGAGTGTCAGTGCCGAGCACTCTCTGAACACGGGAGTGTCAGCGCCGAGCACTCTCTGAACACGGGAGTGTCAGCGCCGAGCACTCTATGAACACGGGAGGGTCAGCGCCGAGCACTCTCTGATCACGGGAGTGTCAGCGCCGGGCACTCTCTGAACACGGAGTGTCAGCACCGAGCACTCTATGAACACTGAGTGTCAGCGCCGAGCACTCTCTGAACACGGAGTGTCAGCGCCGAGCACTCTCTAAACACGGGAGTGTCAGCGCCGAGCACTCTCTGAACATGGGAGTGTCAGCACCGAGCACTCTATGAACACGGAGTGTCAGCGCCGAGCACTCTCTGAACACGGGAGTGTCAGCGCCGAGCACTCTCTTGACATGAGAGTGTCAGCGCCGAGCACTCTATGAACATGGGAGTGTCAGCGCCGAGCACTCTCTGAACATGGGAGTGTCGGCACCGAGCACTCTTTGTACACGGAGTGTCAGCGCCGAGCACTCTCTGAACACAGGAGTGTCAGCGCCGAGCAGTCTCTGAACATGGGAGTGTCAGCGCCGAGCACTAACTGAACACGGGAGTGTCAGCGCTGAGCACTCTCTGAACACGGGTGTGTCAGCGCCGAGCACTCTATGAAAACGGGAGTGTCAGCGCCGAGCACTCTCTGAACACGGAGTTTCAGCTCCGAGCACTCTCTGAACACAGGAGTGTCAGCACCGAGCACTCTATGAACACGGGAGTGTCAGCGCCGAGCACTCTCTGAACACGGGTGTGTCAGCGCCGAGCACTCTACGAACACGGGAGTGTCAGCGCCGAGCACTCTCTGAACACGGGTGTGTCAGCCCCGAGCACTCTATGAACACGGGTGTGTCAGCGCCGAGCACTCTATGAACACGGGACTGTCAGCGCCGAGCACTCTCTGAACACGGGAGTGTCAGCGCCGAGCACTCTCTGAACACGGAGTGTCAGCGGCGAGCACTGTATGAACACGGTAGTGTCAGCGCCGAGCACTCTATGAACACGGAGTGTCAGCACCGAGCACTCTCTGAACACGGGAGTGTCAGCGCCGAGCACTCTATGAACACGGAGTGTCAGCGCCGAGCACTCTCTGAACACAGGAGTGTCAGCGCCGAGCACTCTATGAACACGGAGTGTCAGCGCCGAGCACTCTCTGAACACGGAGTGTCAGCGCCGAGCACTCTATGAACACGGAGTGTCAGCGCCGAGCACTCTCTGAACACAGGAGTGTCAGCGCCGAGCACTCTATGAACACGGAGTGTCAGCGCCGAGCACTCTCTGAACACAGGAGTGTCAGCGCCGAGCCCTCTATGAACACGGAGTGTCAGCGCCGAGCACTCTCTGAACACGGAGTGTCAGCGCCGGGCACTCTCTGAACACGGGAGTGTCAGCGCCGGGCACTCTCTGAACACGGGAGTGTCAGCGCTGGGCATTCTCTGAACACGGGAGTGTCAGCGCCGGGCACTCTCTGAACACGGGAGTGTCAGCGCCGGGCACTCTCTGAACACGGACTGTCAGCGCCGGGCACTCTCTGAACACGGGAGTGTCAGCGCAGAGCGCTCTCTGAACACGGGAGTGTCAGCGCCGGGCACTCTCTGAACACGGGAGTGTCAGCGCCGGGCACTCTCTGAACACGGGTGTGTCAGCGCCGGGCACTCTCTGAACACGGGAGTGTCAGCGCCGGGCACTCTCTGAACACGGGAGTGTCAGCGCCGAGCACTCTCTGAACACGGGAGTGTCAGCGCCGAGCACTCGATGAACACGGGAGTGTCAGCGCCGAGCACTCTCTGAACACGGGAGTGTCAGCACCGAGCACTCTATGAACACGGGAGTGTCAGCGCCGGGCACTCTCTGAACACGGGAGTGTCAGCGCCGAGCACTCTCTGAACACAGGAGTGTCAGCGCCGAGCACTCGATGAACACGGGAGTGTCAGCACCGAGCACTCTATGAACACGGGAGTGTCAGCGCCGAGCACTCTCTGAACATGGGAGTGTCAGCGCCAGCACTCTCTGAACATGGGAGTGTCAGCGCCAGCACTCTCTGAACACAGGAGTGTCAGCGCTGAGCACTCTCTGAACATGGGATGTCAGCGCCGAGCACTCTCTGAACACGGAGTGTCAGCGCCGAGCACTCTCTCAACACGGGAGTGTCAGCACCGAGCACTCTCTGAACACGGAGTGTCAGCGCCGAGCACTCTCTGAACACGGGAGTGTCAGCGCCGAGCACTCTCTGAACACGGGACTGTCAACGCCGAGCACTCTCTGAACACGGAGTGTCAGCGCCAGCACTCTCTGAGCACAGGAGTGTCAGCGCCGAGCACTCGATGAACACGGGAGTGTCAGCGCCTGGCACTCTCTGAACATGGGAGTGTCAGCGCCAGTACTCTCTGAACACGGGAGTGTCAGCGCCGAGCACTCTCTGAACACGGGAGTGTCAGCGCCAGCACTCTCTGAACACAGGAGTGTCAGCGCCAGCGCTCTCTGAACACGGGAGTGTCAGCGCCGAGCACTCTCTGAACACGGGAGTGTCAGCGCCAGCACTCTCTGAACACGGAGTGTCAGCGCCGAGCACTCTCTGAACATGGGATGTCAGCGCCGAGCACTCTCTGAACACGGGAGTGTCAGCGACAGCACTCTCTGAAGACGGAGTGTCAGCGCCGAGCACTCTCTGAACATGGGATGTCAGCGCCGAGCACTCTCTGAACACGGGAGTGTCAGTGCCGGGCACTCTCTGAACACGGGAGTGTCAGCGCCGAGCACTCTCTGAAGACGGAGTGTCAGCGCCGAGCACTCTCTGAACATGGGATGTCAGCGCCGAGCACTCTCTGAACACGGGAGTGTCAGTGCCGGGCACTCTCTGAACACGGGAGTGTCAGCGCCAGCACTCTCTGAAGACGGAGTGTCAGCGCCGAGCACTCTCTGAACATGGGATGTCAGCGCCGAGCACTCTCTGAACACGGGAGTGTCAGTGCCGGGCACTCTCTGAACACGGGAGTGTCAGCGCCGAGCACTCTATGAACACGGGAGTGTCAGCGCCGAGCACTCTCTGAACACGGGAGTGTCAGCGCCGAGCACTCGATGAACACGGGAGTATCAGCGCCGAGCACTCTCTGAACACGGGAGTGTCAGCACCGAGCACTCTATGAACACGGGAGTGTCAGCGCCGGGCACTCTCTGAACACGGGAGTGTCAGCGCCGAGCACTCTCTGAACACAGGAGTGTCAGCGCCGAGCACTCGATGAACACGGGAGTGTCAGCACCGAGCACTCTATGAACACGGGAGTGTCAGCGCCGAGCACTCTCTGAACATGGGAGTGTCAGCGCCAGCACTCTCTGAACATGGGAGTGTCAGCGCCAGCACTCTCTGAACACAGGAGTGTCAGCGCCGAGCACTCTCTGAACATGGAATGTCAGCGCCGAGCACTCTCTGAACACGGAGTGTCAGCGCCGAGCACTCTCTCAACACGGGAGTGTCAGCACCGAGCACTCTCTGAACACGGAGTGTCAGCGCCGAGCACTCTCTGAACACGGGAGTGTCAGCGCCGAGCACTCTCTGAACACGGGACTGTCAACGCCGAGCACTCTCTGAACACGGAGTGTCAGCACCGAGCACTCTCTGAACACGGAGTGTCCGCACCGTGCACTCTCTGAATACGAGTGTCAGCGCCGAGCACTCTCTGAACACGGGAGTGTCAGCGCCGAGCACTCTCTGAACACGGGAGTGTCAGCGCCAGCACTCTCTGAACACGGAGTGTCAGCACCGAGCACT
Organism: Heterodontus francisci; assembly: GCF_036365525.1. Classification (NCBI taxonomy): domain Eukaryota; kingdom Metazoa; phylum Chordata; class Chondrichthyes; order Heterodontiformes; family Heterodontidae; genus Heterodontus; species Heterodontus francisci. The sequence goes on along the minus strand of NC_090385.1, from coordinate 103,350,604 downwards.
CTCTGAACACGGAGTGTCAGCACTGTGCACTCTCTGAACACGGAGTGTCAGCGCCGAGCACTCTCTGAACACGGGAGTGTCAGCGCCGAGCACTCTCTGAACATGGGATGTCAGCGCCGAGCACTCTCTGAACACGGGAGTGTCAGCGCCAGCACTCTCTGAAGACGGAGTGTCAGCGCCGAGCACTCTCTGAACATGGGATGTCAGCGCCGAGCACTCTCTGAACACGGGAGTGTCAGTGCCGGGCAGTCTCTGAACACGGGAGTGTCAGCGCCGAGCACTCTCTGAAGACGGAGTGTCAGCGCCGAGCACTCTCTGAACATGGGATGTCAGCGCCGAGCACTCTCTGAACACGGGAGTGTCAGTGCCGGGCACTCTCTGAACACGGGAGTGTCAGCGCCAGCACTCTCTGAAGACGGAGTGTCAGCGCCGAGCACTCTCTGAACATGGGATGTCAGCGCCGAGCACTCTCTGAACACGGGAGTGTCAGTGCCGGGCACTCTCTGAACACGGGAGTGTCAGCGCCGAGCACTCTATGAACACGGGAGTGTCAGCGCCGAGCACCCTCTGAACACGGGAGTGTCAGCGCCGAGCACTCTCTGAACACGGGAGTGTCAGCACCGAGCACTCTATGAACTCGGGAGTGTCAGCGCCGGGCACTCTCTGAACACGAGAGTGTCAGCGCCGAGCACTCTCTGAACACAGGAGTGTCAGCGCCGAGCACTCGATGAACACGGGAGTGTCAGCACCGAGCACTCTATGAACACGGGAGTGTCAGCGCCGAGCACTCTCTGAACATGGGAGTGTCAGCGCCAGCACTCTCTGAACATGGGAGTGTCAGCGCCAGCACTCTCTGAACACAGGAGTGTCAGCGCCGAGCACTCTCTGAACATGGGATGTCAGCGCCGAGCACTCTCTGAACAAGGAGTGTCAGCGCCGAGCACTCTCTCAACACGGGAGTGTCAGCACCGAGCACTCTCTGAACACGGAGTGTCAGCGCCGAGCACTCTCTGAACACGGGAGTGTCAGCGCCGAGCACTCTCTGAACACGGGACTGTCAATGCCGAGCACTCTCTGAACACGGAGTGTCAGCACCGAGCACTCTCTGAACACGGAGTGTCCGCACCGTGCACTCTCTGAATACGGAGTGTCAGCGCCGAGCACTCTCTGAACACGGGAGTGTCAGCGCCGAGCACTCTCTGAACACGGGAGTGTCAGCGCCAGCACTCTCTGAACACGGAGTGTCAGCACCGAGCACTCTCTGAACACGGAGTGTCAGCACTGTGCACTCTCTGAACACGGAGTGTCAGCGCCGAGCACTCTCTGAACACGGGAGTGTCAGCGCCGAGCACTCTCTGAACACGGGAGTGTCAGCGCCGAGCACTCTATGAACACGGGAGTGTCAGCGCCGAGCACTCTCTGAACACGGGAGTGTCAGCGCCGAGCACTCTATGAACACGGGAGTGTCAGCGCTGAGCACTCTCTGAACACGGGAGTGTCAGCGCCGGGCACTCTCTGAACATGGGAGTGTCAGCGCCGAGCACTCTCTGAACATGGGAGTGTCAGCGCCGAGCACTCTCTGAACACGTTGTGTCAGCGCCGAGCACTCTCTGAACATGGGAGTGTCAGCGCCGAGCACTCTATGAACACGGAGTGTCAGCGCCGAGCACTCTCTGAACACGGAGTGTCAGCGCCGAGCACTCTATGAACACGGAGTGTCAGCGCCGAGCACTCTCTGAACACGGGAGTGTCAGCGCCGAGCACTCTCTGAACACGGAGTGTCAGCGCCGAGCACTGTCTAAACACGGGAGTGTCAGCGCCGAGCACTCTATGAACACGGGAGTGTCAGCGCCGGGCACTCTCTGAACACGGGAGTGTCAGCGCCGAGCACTCTCTGAACACGGAGTGTCAGCGCCGAGCACTCTCTGAACACGGAGTGTCAGCACCGAGCACTCTCTGAACACGGATTGTCAGCACCGTGCACTCTCTGAACACTGAGTGTCAGCGCCAAGCACTCTCTGAACACGGGAGTGTCTGCGCCGACCACTGTCTGAACACGGGAGTGTCAGTGCCGAGCACTCTCTGAACACGGGAGTGTCAGCGCCGAGCACTCTCTGAACATGGGAGTGTCAGCGCCGAGCACTCTATGAACACGGGAGTGTCAGCGCCGAGCACTCTATGAACACGGGAGTGTCAGCGCCGGGCACTCTCTGAACACGGGAGTGTCAGCGCCGAGCACTCTCTGAACACAGGAGTGTCAGCGCCGAGCACTCGATGAACACGGGAGTGTCAGCACCGAGCACTCTATGAACACGGGAGTGTCAGCGCTGAGCACTCTCTGAACATGGGAGTGTCAGCGCCAGCACTCTCTGAACATGGGAGTGTCAGCGCCAGCACTCTCTGAACATGGGAGTGTCAGCGCCAGCACTCTCTCAACACAGGAGTGTCAGCGCCGAGCACTCTCTGAACATGGGATGTCAGCGCCGAGCACTCTCTGAACAAGGAGTATCAGCGCCGAGCACTCTCTCAACACGGGAGTGTCAGCACCGAGCACTCTCTGAACACGGAGTGTCAGCGCCGAGCACTCTCTGAACACGGGAGTGTCAGCGCCGAGCACTCTCTGAACACGGGACTGTCAACGCCGAGCACTCTCTGAACACGGAGTGTCAGCACCGAGCACTCTCTGAACACGGAGTGTCCGCACCGTGCACTCTCTGAATACGGAGTGTCAGCGCCGAGCACTCTCTGAACACGGGAGTGTCAGCGCCGAGCACTCTCTGAACACGGGAGTGTCAGCGCCAGCACTCTCTGAACACGGAGTGTCAGCACCGAGCACTCTCTGAACACGGAGTGTCAGCACTGTGCACTCTCTGAACACGGAGTGTCAGCGCCGAGCACTCTCTGAACACGGGAGTGTCAGCGCCGAGCACTCTCTGAACATGGGATGTCAGCGCCGAGCACTCTCTGAACACGGGAGTGTCAGCGCCAGCACTCTCTGAAGACGGAGTGTCAGCGCCGAGCACTCTCTGAACATGGGATGTCAGCGCCGAGCACTCTCTGAACACGGGAGTGTCAGTGCCGGGCACTCTCTGAACACGGGAGTGTCAGCGCCGAGCACTCTCTGAAGACGGAGTGTCAGCGCCGAGCACTCTCTGAACATGGGATGTCAGCGCCGAGCACTCTCTGAACACGGGAGTGTCAGTGCCGGGCACTCTCTGAACACGGGAGTGTCAGCGCCAGCACTCTCTGAAGACGGAGTGTCAGCGCCGAGCACTCTCTGAACATGGGATGTCAGCGCCGAGCACTCTCTGAACACGGGAGTGTCAGTGCCGGGCACTCTCTGAACACGGGAGTGTCAGCGCCGAGCACTCTATGAACACGGGAGTGTCAGCGCCGAGCACCCTCTGAACACGGGAGTGTCAGCGCCGAGCACTCTCTGAACACGGGAGTGTCAGCACCGAGCACTCTATGAACTCGGGAGTGTCAGCGCCGGGCACTCTCTGAACACGAGAGTGTCAGCGCCGAGCACTCTCTGAACACAGGAGTGTCAGCGCCGAGCACTCGATGAACACGGGAGTGTCAGCACCGAGCACTCTATGAACACGGGAGTGTCAGCGCCGAGCACTCTCTGAACATGGGAGTGTCAGCGCCAGCACTCTCTGAACATGGGAGTGTCAGTGCCAGCACTCTCTGAACACAGGAGTGTCAGCGCCGAGCACTCTCTGAACATGGGATGTCAGCGCCGAGCACTCTCTGAACAAGGAGTGTCAGCGCCGAGCACTCTCTCAACACGGGAGTGTCAGCACCGAGCACTCTCTGAACACGGAGTGTCAGCGCCGAGCACTCTCTGAACACGGGAGTGTCAGCGCCGAGCACTCTCTGAACACGGGACTGTCAATGCCGAGCACTCTCTGAACACGGAGTGTCAGCACCGAGCACTCTCTGAACACGGAGTGTCCGCACCGTGCACTCTCTGAATACGGAGTGTCAGCGCCGAGCACTCTCTGAACACGGGAGTGTCAGCGCCGAGCACTCTCTGAACACGGGAGTGTCAGCGCCAGCACTCTCTGAACACGGAGTGTCAGCACCGAGCACTCTCTGAACACGGAGTGTCAGCACTGTGCACTCTCTGAACACGGAGTGTCAGCGCCGAGCACTCTCTGAACACGGGAGTGTCAGCGCCGAGCACTCTCTGAACACGGGAGTGTAAGCGCCGAGCACTCTATGAACACGGGAGTGTCAGCGCCGAGCACTCTCTGAACACGGGAGTGTCAGCGCCGAGCACTCTATGAACACGGGAGTGTCAGCGCTGAGCACTCTCTGAACACGGGAGTGTCAGCGCCGGGCACTCTCTGAACATGGGAGTGTCAGCGCCGAGCACTCTCTGAACATGGGAGTGTCAGCGCCGAGCACTCTCTGAACACGTTGTGTCAGCGCCGAGCACTCTCTGAACATGGGAGTGTCAGCGCCGAGCACTCTATGAACACGGAGTGTCAGCGCCGAGCACTCTCTGAACACGGAGTGTCAGCGCCGAGCACTCTATGAACACGGAGTGTCAGCGCCGAGCACTCTCTGAACACGGGAGTGTCAGCGCCGAGCACTCTCTGAACACGGAGTGTCAGCGCCGAGCACTGTCTAAACACGGGAGTGTCAGCGCCGAGCACTCTATGAACACGGGAGTGTCAGCGCCGGGCACTCTCTGAACACGGGAGTGTCAGCGCCGAGCACTCTCTGAACACGGAGTGTCAGCGCCGAGCACTCTCTGAACACGGAGTGTCAGCACCGAGCACTCTCTGAACACGGATTGTCAGCACCGTGCACTCTCTGAACACTGAGTGTCAGCGCCAAGCACTCTCTGAACACGGGAGTGTCTGCGCCGACCACTGTCTGAACACGGGAGTGTCAGTGCCGAGCACTCTCTGAACACGGGAGTGTCAGCGCCGAGCACTCTCTGAACATGGGAGTGTCAGCGCCGAGCACTCTATGAACACGGGAGTGTCAGCGCCGAGCACTCTATGAACACGGGAGTGTCAGCGCCGGGCACTCTCTGAACACGGGAGTGTCAGCGCCGAGCACTCTCTGAACACAGGAGTGTCAGCGCCGAGCACTCGATGAACACGGGAGTGTCAGCACCGAGCACTCTATGAACACGGGAGTGTCAGCGCTGAGCACTCTCTGAACATGGGAGTGTCAGCGCCAGCACTCTCTGAACATGGGAGTGTCAGCGCCAGCACTCTCTGAACACAGGAGTGTCAGCGCCGAGCACTCTCTGAACATGGGATGTCAGCGCCGAGCACTCTCTGAACACGGAGTGTCAGCGCCGAGCACTCTCTCAACACGGGAGTGTCAGCACCGAGCACTCTCTGAACACGGAGTGTCAGCGCCGAGCACTCTCTGAACACGGGAGTGTCAGCGCCGAGCACTCTCTGAACACGGGACTGTCAACGCCGAGCACTCTCTGAACACGGAGTGTCAGCACCGAGCACTCTCTGAACACGGAGTGTCCGCACCGTGCACTCTCTGAATACGGAGTGTCAGCGCCGAGCACTCTCTGAACACGGGAGTGTCAGCGCCGAGCACTCTCTGAACACGGGAGTGTCAGCGCCAGCACTCTCTGAACACGGAGTGTCAGCACCGAGCACTCTCTGAACACGGAGTGTCAGCACTGTGCACTCTCTGAACACGGAGTGTCAGCGCCGAGCACTCTCTGAACACGGGAGTGTCAGCGCCGAGCACTCTCTGAACACGGGAGTGTCAGCGCCGAGCACTCTATGAACACGGGAGTGTCAGCGCCGAGCACTCTCTGAACATGGGAGTGTCAGCGCCAGCACTCTCTGAACATGGGAGTGTCAGCGCCAGCACTCTCTGAACACAGGAGTGTCAGCGCCGAGCACTCTCTGAACATGGGATGTCAGCGCCGAGCACTCTCTGAACACGGAGTGTCAGCGCCGAGCACTCTCTCAACACGGCAGTGTCAGCACCGAGCACTCTCTGAACACGGAGTGTCAGCGCCGAGCACTCTCTGAACACGGGAGTGTCAGCGCCGAGCACTCTCTGAACACGGGACTGTCAACGCCGAGCACTCTCTGAACACGGAGTGTCAGCACCGAGCACTCTCTGAACACGGAGTGTCCGCACCGTGCACTCTCTGAATACGGAGTGTCAGCGCCGAGCACTCTCTGAACACGGGAGTGTCAGCGCCGAGCACTCTCTGAACACGGGAGTGTCAGCGCCAGCACTCTCTGAACACGGAGTGTCAGCACCGAGCACTCTCTGAACACGGAGTGTCAGCACTGTGCACTCTCTGAACACGGAGTGTCAGCGCCGAGCACTCTCTGAACACGGGAGTGTCAGCGCCGAGCACTCTCTGAACACGGGAGTGTCAGCGCCGAGCACTCTATGAACACGGGAGTGTCAGCGCCGAGCACTCTCTGAACACGGGAGTGTCAGCGCCGAGCACTCTATGAACACGGGAGTGTCAGCGCTGAGCACTCTCTGAACACGGGAGTGTCAGCGCCGGGCACTCTCTGAACATGGGAGTGTCAGCGCCGAGCACTCTCTGAACATGGGAGTGTCAGCGCCGAGCACTCTCTGAACACGTTGTGTCAGCGCCGAGCACTCTCTGAACATGGGAGTGTCAGCGCCGAGCACTCTATGAACACGGAGTGTCAGCGCCGAGCACTCTCTGAACACGGAGTGTCAGCGCCGAGCACTCTATGAACACGGAGTGTCAGCGCCGAGCACTCTCTGAACACGGGAGTGTCAGCGCCGAGCACTCTCTGAACACGGAGTGTCAGCGCCGAGCACTCTCTGAACACGGAGTGTCAGCGCCGAGCACTGTCTAAACACGGGCGTGTCAGCGCCGAGCACTCTATGAACACGGGAGTGTCAGCGCCGGGCACTCTCTGAACACGGGAGTGTCAGCGCCGAGCACTCTCTGAACACGGAGTGTCAGCGCCGAGCACTCTCTGAACACGGAGTGTCAGCACCGAGCACTCTCTGAACACGGATTGTCAGCACCGTGCACTCTCTGAACACTGAGTGTCAGCGCCAAGCACTCTCTGAACACGGGAGTGTCAGCGCCGACCACTGTCTGAACACGGGAGTGTCAGTGCCGAGCACTCTCTGAACACGGGAGTGTCAGCGCCGAGCACTCTCTGAACACGGGAGTGTCAGCGCCGAACACTCTATGAACACGGGAGTGTCAGCGCCGAGCACTCTCTGAACACGGGAGTGTCAGTGCCGAGCACTCTCTGAACACGGGAGTGTCAGCGCCGAGCACTCTCTGAACACGGGAGTGTCAGCGCCGAGCACTCTATGAACACGGGAGTGTCAGCGCCGAGCACTCTCTGATCACGGGAGTGTCAGCGCCGGGCACTCTCTGAACACGGAGTGTCAGCACCGAGCACTCTATGAACACTGAGTGTCAGCGCCGAGCACTCTCTGAACTCGGAGTGTCAGCGCCGAGCACTCTCTGAACACGGGAGTGTCAGCGCCGAGCACTCTCTGAACATGGGAGTGTCAGCACCGAGCACTCTATGAACACGGAGTGTCAGCGCCGAGCACTCTCTGAACACGGGAGTGTCAGCGCCGAGCACTCTCTTGACATGAGAGTGTCAGCGCCGAGCACTCTATGAACACGGGAGTGTCAGCGCCGAGCACTCTCTGAACATGGGAGTGTCGGCACCGAGCACTCTTTGTACACGGAGTGTCAGCGCCGAGCACTCTCTGAACACAGGAGTGTCAGCGCCGAGCACTCTCTGAACATGGGAGTGTCAGCGCCGAGCACTAACTGAACACGGGAGTGTCAGCGCTGAGCACTCTCTGAACACGGGTGTGTCAGCGCCGAGCACTCTATGAAAACGGGAGTGTCAGCGCCGAGCACTCTCTGAACACGGAGTTTCAGCGCCGAGCACTCTCTGAACACAGGAGTGTCAGCACCGAGCACTCTATGAACACGGGAGTGTCAGCGCCGAGCACTCTCTGAACACGGGTGTGTCAGCGCCGAGCACTCTACGAACACGGGAGTGTCAGCGCCGAGCACTCTCTGAACACGGGTGTGTCAGCGCCGAGCACTCTATGAACACGGGTGTTTCAGCGCCGAGCACTCTATGAACACGGGACTGTCAGCGCCGAGCACTCTCTGAACACGGGAGTGTCAGCGCCGAACACTCTCTGAACACGGAGTGTCAGCGGCGAGCACTGTATGAACACGGTAGTGTCAGCGCCGAGCACTCTATGAACACGGAGTGTCAGCACCGAGCACTCTCTGAACACGGGAGTGTCAGCGCCGAGCACCCTATGAACACGGAGTGTCAGCGCCGAGCACTCTCTGAACACAGGAGTGTCAGCGCCGGGCACTCTCTGAACACGGGAGTGTCAGCGCCGAGCACTCTCTGAACACGGAGTGTCAGCGCCGAGCACTCTCTGAACACGGAGTGTCAGCACCGAGCACTCTCTGAACACGGATTGTCAGCACCGTGCACTCTCTGAACACTGAGTGTCAGCGCCAAGCACTCTCTGAACACGGGAGTGTCAGCGCCGACCACTGTCTGAACACGGGAGTGTCAGTGCCGAGCACTCTCTGAACACGGGAGTGTCAGCACCGAGCACTCTCTGAACACGGGAGTGTCAGCGCCGAGCACTCTATGAACACGGGAGTGTCAGCGCCGAGCACTCTCTGAACACGGGAGTGTCAGTGCCGAGCACTCTCTGAACACGGGAGTGTCAGCGCCGAGCAATCTCTGAACACGGGAGTGTCAGCGCCGAGCACTCTATGAACACGGGAGTGTCAGCGCCGAGCACTCTCTGATCACGGGAGTGTCAGCGCCGGGCACTCTCTGAACACGGAGTGTCAGCACCGAGCACTCTATGAACCCTGAGTGTCAGCGCAGAGCATTCTCTGAACACGGAGTGTCAGCGCCGAGCACTCTCTGAACACGGGAGTGTCAGCGCCGAGCACTCTCTGAACATGGGAGTGTCAGCACCGAGCACTCTATGAACACGGAGTGTCAGCGCCGAGCACTCTCTGAACACGGGAGTGTCAGCGCCGAGCACTCTCTTGACATGAGAGTGTCAGCGCCGAGCACTCTATGAACACGGGAGTGTCAGCGCCGAGCACTCTCTGAACATGGGAGTGTCGGCACCGAGCACTCTTTGTACACGGAGTGTCAGCGCCGAGCACTCTCTGAACACAGGAGTGTCAGCGCCGAGCACTCTCTGAACATGGGAGTGTCAGCGCCGAGCACTAACTGAACACGGGAGTGTCAGCGCTGAGCACTCTCTGAACACGGGTGTGTCAGCGCCGAGCACTCTATGAAAACGGGAGTGTCAGCGCCGAGCACTCTCTGAACACGGAGTTTCAGCGCCGAGCACTCTCTGAACACAGGAGTGTCAGCACCGAGCACTCTATGAACACGGGAGTGTCAGCGCCGAGCACTCTCTGAACACGGGTGTGTCAGCGCCGAGCACTCTACGAACACGGGAGTGTCAGCGCCGGGCACTCTCTGAACACGGGAGTGTCAGCGCCGGGCATTCTCTGAACACGGGAGTGTCAGCGCCGGGCACTCTCTGAACACGGGAGTGTCAGCGCCGGGCACTCTCTGAACACGGACTGTCAGCGCCGGGCACTCTCTGAACACGGGAGTGTCAGCGCAGAGCGCTCTCTGAACACGGTAGTGTCAGCGCCGGGCACTCTCTGAACACGGGAGTGTCAGCGCCGGGCACTCTCTGAACACGGGTGTGTCAGCGCCGGGCACTCTCTGAACACGGGAGTGTCAGCGCCGGGCACTCTCTGAACACGGGAGTGTCAGCGCCGAGCACTCTCTGAACACGGGAGTGTCAGCGCCGAGCACTCGATGAACACGGGAGTGTCAGCGCCGAGCACTCTCTGAACACGGGAGTGTCAGCACCGAGCACTCTATGAACACGGGAGTGTCAGCGCCGGGCACTCTCTGAACACGGGAGTGTCAGCGCCGAGCACTCTCTGAACACAGGAGTGTCAGCGCCGAGCACTCGATGAACACGGGAGTGTCAGCACCGAGCACTCTATGAACACGGGAGTGTCAGCGCCGAGCACTCTCTGAACATGGGAGTGTCAGCGCCAGCACTCTCTGAACATGGGAGTGTCAGCGCCAGCACTCTCTGAACACAGGAGTGTCAGCGCCGAGCACTCTCTGAACATGGGATGTCAGCGCCGAGCACTCTCTGAACACGGAGTGTCAGCGCCGAGCACTCTCTCAACACGGGAGTGTCAGCACCGAGCACTCTCTGAACACGGAGTGTCAGCGCCGAGCACTCTCTGAACACGGGAGTGTCAGCGCCGAGCACTCTCTGAACACGGGACTGTCAACGCCGAGCACTCTCTGAACACGGAGTGTCAGCGCCAGCACTCTCTGAGCACAGGAGTGTCAGCGCCGAGCACTCGATGAACACGGGAGTGTCAGCGCCTGGCACTCTCTGAACATGGGAGTCTCAGCGCCAGTACTCTCTGAACACGGGAGTGTCAGCGCCGAGCACTCTCTGAACACGGGAGTGTCAGCGCCAGCACTCTCTGAACACAGGAGTGTCAGCGCCAGCGCTCTCTGAACACGGGAGTGTCAGCGCCGAGCACTCTCTGAACACGGGAGTGTCAGCGCCAGCACTCTCTGAACACGGAGTGTCAGCGCCGAGCACTCTCTGAACATGGGATGTCAGCGCCGAGCACTCTCTGAACACGGGAGTGTCAGCGCCAGCACTCTCTGAAGACGGAGTGTCAGCGCCGAGCACTCTCTGAACATGGGATGTCAGCGCCGAGCACTCTCTGAACACGGGAGTGTCAGCGCCGAGCACTCTCTGAAGACGGAGTGTCAGCGCCGAGCACTCTCTGAACATGGGATGTCAGCGCCGAGCACTCTCTGAACACGGGAGTGTCAGTGCCGGGCACTCTCTGAACACGGGAGTGTCAGCGCCAGCACTCTCTGAAGACGGAGTGTCAGCGCCGAGCACTCTCTGAACATGGGATGTCAGCGCCGAGCACTCTCTGAACACGGGAGTGTCAGTGCCGGGCACTCTCTGAACACGGGAGTGTCAGCGCCGAGCACTCTATGAACACGGGAGTGTCAGCGCCGAGCACTCTCTGAACACGGGAGTGTCAGCGCCGAGCACTCGATGAACACGGGAGTGTCAGCGCCGAGCACTCTCTGAACACGGGAGTGTCAGCACCGAGCACTCTATGAACACGGGAGTGTCAGCGCCGGGCACTCTCTGAACACGGGAGTGTCAGCGCCGAGCACTCTCTGAACACAGGAGTGTCAGCGCCGAGCACACGATGAACACGGGAGTGTCAGCACCGAGCACTCTATGAACACGGGAGTGTCAGCGCCGAGCACTCTCTGAACATGGGAGTGTCAGCGCCAGCACTCTCTGAACATGGGAGTGTCAGCGCCAGCACTCTCTGAACACAGGAGTGTCAGCGCCGAGCACTCTCTGAACATGGAATGTCAGCGCCGAGCACTCTCTGAACACGGAGTGTCAGCGCCGAGCACTCTCTCAACACGGGAGTGTCAGCACCGAGCACTCTCTGAACACGGAGTGTCAGCGCCGAGCACTCTCTGAACACGGGAGTGTCAGCGCCGAGCACTCTCTGAACACGGGACTGTCAACGCCGAGCACTCTCTGAACACGGAGTGTCAGCACCGAGCACTCTCTGAACACGGAGTGTCCGCACCGTGCACTCTCTGAATACGGAGTGTCAGCGCCGAGCACTCCCTGAACACGGGAGTGTCAGCGCCGAGCACTCTCTGAACACGGGAGTGTCAGCGCCAGCACTCTCTGAACACGGAGTGTCAGCACCGAGCACTCTCTGAACACGGAGTGTCAGCACTGTGCACTCTCTGAACACGGAGTGTCAGCGCCGAGCACTCTCTGAACACGGGAGTGTCAGCGCCGAGCACTCTCTGAACACGGGAGTGTCAGCGCCGAGCACTCTATGAACACGGGAGTGTCAGCGCCGAGCACTCTCTGAACACGGGAGTGTCAGCGCCGAGCACTCTATGAACACGGGAGTGTCAGCGCTGAGCACTCTCTGAACACGGGAGTGTCAGCGCCGGGCACTCTCTGAACATGGGAGTGTCAGCGCCGAGCACTCTCTGAACATGGGAGTGTCAGCGCCGAGCACTCTCTGAACACGTTGTGTCAGCGCCGAGCACTCTCTGAACATGGGAGTGTCAGCGCCGAGCACTCTATGAACACGGAGTATCAGCGCCGAGCACTCTCTGAACACGGAGTGTCAGCGCCGAGCACTCTATGAACACGGAGTGTCAGCGCCGAGCACTCTCTGAACACGGGAGTGTCAGCGCCGAGCACTCTCTGAACACGGAGTGTCAGCGCCGAGCACTCTCTGAACACGGAGTGTCAGCGCCGAGCACTGTCTAAACACGGGAGTGTCAGCGCCGAGCACTCTATGAACACGGGAGTGTCAGCGCCGGGCACTCTCTGAACACGGGAGTGTCAGCGCCGAGCACTCTCTGAACACGGAGTGTCAGCGCCGAGCACTCTCTGAACACGGAGTGTCAGCACCGAGCACTCTCTGAACACGGATTGTCAGCACCGTGCACTCTCTGAACACTGAGTGTCAGCCCCGAGCACTCTCTGAACACGGGAGTGTCAGCGCCGACCACTGTCTGAACACGGGAGTGTCAGTGCCGAGCACTCTCTGAACACGGGAGTGTCAGCGCCGAGCACTCTCTGAACACGGGAGTGTCAGCGCCGAGCACTCTATGAACACGGGAGTGTCAGCGCCGAGCACTCTATGAACACGGGAGTGTCAGCGCTGAGCACTCTCTGAACACGGGAGTGTCAGCGCCGGGCACTCTCTGAACATGGGAGTGTCAGCGCCGAGCACTCTCTGAACATGGGAGTGTCAGCGCCGAGCACTCTCTGAACACGTTGTGTCAGCGCCGAGCACTCTCTGAACATGGGAGTGTCAGCGCCGAGCACTCTATGAACACGGAGTATCAGCGCCGAGCACTCTCTGAACACGGAGTGTCAGCGCCGAGCACTCTATGAACACGGAGTGTCAGCGCCGAGCACTCTCTGAACACGGGAGTGTCAGCGCCGAGCACTCTCTGAACACGGAGTGTCAGCGCCGAGCACTCTCTGAACACGGAGTGTCAGCGCCGAGCACTGTCTAAACACGGGAGTGTCAGCGCCGAGCACTCTATGAACACGGGAGTGTCAGCGCCGGGCACTCTCTGAACACGGGAGTGTCAGCGCCGAGCACTCTCTGAACACGGAGTGTCAGCGCCGAGCACTCTCTGAACACGGAGTGTCAGCACCGAGCACTCTCTGAACACGGATTGTCAGCACCGTGCACTCTCTGAACACTGAGTGTCAGCGCCGAGCACTCTCTGAACACGGGAGTGTCAGCGCCGACCACTGTCTGAACACGGGAGTGTCAGTGCCGAGCACTCTCTGAACACGGGAGTGTCAGCGCCGAGCACTCTCTGAACACGGGAGTGTCAGCGCCGAGCACTCTATGAACACGGGAGTGTCAGCGCCGAGCACTCTCTGAACACGGGAGTGTCAGTGCCGAGCACTCTCTGAACACGGGAGTGTCAGCGCCGAGCACTCTCTGAACACGGGAGTGTCAGCGCCGAGCACTCTATGAACACGGGAGTGTCAGCGCCGAGCACTCTCTGAACACGGGAGTGTCAGCGCCGGGCACTCTCTGAACACGGAGTGTCAGCACCGAGCACTCTATGAACACTGAGTGTCAGCGCCGAGCACTCTCTGAACACGGAGTGTCAGCGCCGAGCACTCTCTGAACACGGGAGTGTCAGCGCCGAGCACTCTCTGAACATGGGAGTGTCAGCACCGAGCACTCTATGAACACGGAGTGTCAGCGCCGAGCACTCTCTGAACACGGGAGTGTCAGCGCCGAGCACTCTCTGGACATGAGAGTGTCAGCGCCGAGCACTCTATGAACACGGGAGTGTCAGCGCCGAGCACTCTCTGAACATGGGAGTGTCGGCACCGAGCACTCTTTGTACACGGAGTGTCAGCGCCGAGCACTCTCTGAACACAGGAGTGTCAGCGCCGAGCACTCTCTGAACATGGGAGTGTCAGCGCCGAGCACTAACTGAACACGGGAGTGTCAGCGCTGAGCACTCTCTGAACACGGGTGTGTCAGCGCCGAGCACTCTATGAAAACGGGAGTGTCAGCGCCGAGCACTCTCTGAACACGGAGTTTCAGCGCCGAGCACTCTCTGAACACAGGAGTGTCAGCACCGAGCACTCTATGAACACGGGAGTGTCAGCGCCGAGCACTCTCTGAACACGGGTGTGTCAGCGCCGAGCACTCTATGAACACGGGAGTGTCAGCGCCGAGCACTCTCTGAACACGGGTGTGTCAGCGCCGAGCACTCTATGAACACGGGTGTGTCAGCGCCTAGCACTCTATGAACACGGGACTGTCAGCGCCGAGCACTCTCTGAACACGGGAGTGTCAGCGCCGAGCACTCTCTGAACACGGAGTGTCAGCGGCGAGCACTGTATGAACACGGTAGTGTCAGCGCCGAGCATTCTATGAACACGGAGTGTCAGCACCGAGCACTCTCTGAACACGGGAGTGTCAGCGCCGAGCACTCTATGAACACGGAGTGTCAGCGCCGAGCACTCTCTGAACACAGGAGTGTCAGCGCCGAGCACTCTATGAACACGGAGTGTCAGCGCCGAGCACTCTCTGAACACGGAGTGTCAGCGCCGAGCACTCTATGAACACGGAGTGTCAGCGCCGAGCACTCTCTGAACACGGGAGTGTCAGCGCCAGCACTCTCTGAAGACGGAGTGTCAGCGCCGAGCACTCTCTGAACATGGGATGTCAGCGCCGAGCACTCTCTGAACACGGGAGTGTCAGTGCCGGGCACTCTCTGAACACGGGAGTGTCAGCGCCGAGCACTCTCTGAAGACGGAGTGTCAGCGCCGAGCACTCTCTGAACATGGGATGTCAGCGCCGAGCACTCTCTGAACACGGGAGTGTCAGTGCCGGGCACTCTCTGAACACGGGAGTGTCAGCGCCAGCACTCTCTGAAGACGGAGTGTCAGCGCCGAGCACTCTCTGAACATGGGATGTCAGCGCCGAGCACTCTCTGAACACGGGAGTGTCAGTGCCGGGCACTCTCTGAACACGGGAGTGTCAGCGCCGAGCACTCTATGAACACGGGAGTGTCAGCGCCGAGCACTCTCTGAACACGGGAGTGTCAGCGCCGAGCACTCTCTGAACACGGGAGTGTCAGCGCCGAGCACTCGATGAACACGGGAGTGTCAGCACCGAGCACTCTATGAACACGGGAGTGTCAGCGCCGAGCACTCTCTGAACATGGGAGTGTCAGCGCCAGCACTCTCTGAACATGGGAGTGTCAGCGCCAGCACTCTCTGAACACAGGAGTGTCAGCGCCGAGCACTCTCTGAACATGGAATGTCAGCGCCGAGCACTCTCTGAACACGGAGTGTCAGCGCCGAGCACTCTCTCAACACGGGAGTGTCAGCACCGAGCACTCTCTGAACACGGAGTGTCAGCGCCGAGCACTCTCTGAACACGGGAGTGTCAGCGCCGAGCACTCTCTGAACACGGGACTGTCAACGCCGAGCACTCTCTGAACACGGAGTGTCAGCACCGAGCACTCTCTGAACACGGAGTGTCCGCACCGTGCACTCTCTGAATACGGAGTGTCAGCGCCGAGCACTCTCTGAACACGGGAGTGTCAGCGCCGAGCACTCTATGAACACGGGAGTGTCAGCGCCGAGCACTCTCTGAACACGGGAGTGTCAGCGCCGAGCACTCTATGAACACGGGAGTGTCAGCGCTGAGCACTCTCTGAACACGGGAGTGTCAGCGCCGGGCACTCTCTGAACATGGGAGTGTCAGCGCCGAGCACTCTCTGAACATGGGAGTGTCAGCGCCGAGCACTCTCTGAACACGTTGTGTCAGCGCCGAGCACTCTCTGAACATGGGAGTGTCAGCGCCGAGCACTCTATGAACACGGAGTGTCAGCGCCGAGCACTCTCTGAACACGGAGTGTCAGCGCCGAGCACTCTATGAACACGGAGTGTCAGCGCCGAGCACTCTCTGAACACGGGAGTGTCAGCGCCGAGCACTCTCTGAACACGGAGTGTCAGCGCCGAGCACTCTCTGAACACGGAGTGTCAGCGCCGAGCACTGTCTAAACACGGGAGTGTCAGCGCCGAGCACTCTATGAACACGGGAGTGTCAGCGCCGGGCACTCTCTGAACACGGGAGTGTCAGCGCCGAGCACTCTCTGAACACGGAGTGTCAGCGCCGAGCACTCTCTGAACACGGAGTGTCAGCACCGAGCACTCTCTGAACACGGATTGTCAGCACCGTGCACTCTCTGAACACTGAGTGTCAGCGCCGAGCACTCTCTGAACGCGGGAGTGTCAGCGCCGACCACTGTCTGAACACGGGAGTGTCAGTGCCGAGCACTCTCTGAACACGGGAGTGTCAGCGCCGAGCACTCTATGAACACGGGAGTGTCAGCGCCGAGCACTCTCTGAACACGGGAGTGTCAGTGCCGAGCACTCTCTGAACACGGGAGTGTCAGCGCCGAGCACTCTCTGAACACGGGAGTGTCAGCGCCGAGCACTCTATGAACACGGGAGTGTCAGCGCCGAGCACTCTCTGAACACGGGAGTGTCAGCGCCGGGCACTCTCTGAACACGGAGTGTCAGCACCGAGCACTCTATGAACACTGAGTGTCAGCGCCGAGCACTCTCTGAACACGGAGTGTCAGCGCCGAGCACTCTCTGAACACGGGAGTGTCAGCGCCGAGCACTCTCTGAACATGGGAGTGTCAGCACCGAGCACTCTATGAACACGGAGTGTCAGCGCCGAGCACTCTCTGAACACGGGAGTGTCAGCGCCGAGCACTCTCTGGACATGAGAGTGTCAGCGCCGAGCACTCTATGAACACGGGAGTGTCAGCGCCGAGCACTCTCTGAACATGGGAGTGTCGGCACCGAGCACTCTTTGTACACGGAGTGTCAGCGCCGAGCACTCTCTGAACACAGGAGTGTCAGCGCCGAGCACTCTCTGAACATGGGAGTGTCAGCGCCGAGCACTAACTGAACACGGGAGTGTCAGCGCTGAGCACTCTCTGAACACGGGTGTGTCAGCGCCGAGCACTCTATGAAAACGGGAGTGTCAGCGCCGAGCACTCTCTGAACACGGAGTTTCAGCGCCGAGCACTCTCTGAACACAGGAGTGTCAGCACCGAGCACTCTATGAACACGGGAGTGTCAGCGCCGAGCACTCTCTGAACACGGGTGTGTCAGCGCCGAGCACTTTATGAACACGGGAGTGTCAGCGCCGAGCACTCTCTGAACACGGGTGTGTCAGCGCCGAGCACTCTATGAACACGGGTGTGTCAGCGCCTAGCACTCTATGAACACGGGACTGTCAGCGCCGAGCACTCTCTGAACACGGGAGTGTCAGCGCCGAGCACTCTCTGAACACGGAGTGTCAGCGGCGAGCACTGTATGAACACGGTAGTGTCAGCGCCTAGCATTCTATGAACACGG
This sequence comes from Heterodontus francisci, assembly GCF_036365525.1. Classification (NCBI taxonomy): domain Eukaryota; kingdom Metazoa; phylum Chordata; class Chondrichthyes; order Heterodontiformes; family Heterodontidae; genus Heterodontus; species Heterodontus francisci. Next base: position 103,333,027 of record NC_090385.1, on the reverse strand, counting down.
AGTGTCAGCACCGAGCACTCTCTGAACACGGGAGTGTCAGCGCCGAGCACTCTATGAACACGGAGTGTCAGCGCCGAGCACTCTCTGAACACAGGAGTGTCAGCGCCGAGCACTCTATGAACACGGAGTGTCAGCGCCGAGCACTCTCTGAACACGGAGTGTCAGCGCCGAGCACTCTATGAACACGGAGTGTCAGCGCCGAGCACTCTCTGAACACAGGAGTGTCAGCGCCGAGCACTCTATGAACACGGAGTGTCAGCGCCGAGCACTCTCTGAACACAGGAGTGTCAGCGCCGAGCACTCTATGAACACGGAGTGTCAGCGCCGAGCACTCTCTGAACACGGAGTGTCAGCGCCGGGCACTCTCTGAACACGAGAGTGTCAGCGCCGGGCACTCTCTGAACACGGGAGTGTCAGCGCCGGGCATTCTCTGAACACGGGAGTGTCAGCGCCGGGCACTCTCTGAACACGGGAGTGTCAGCGCCGGGCACTCTCTGAACACGGACTGTCAGTGCCGGGCACTCTCTGAACACGGGAGTGTCAGCGCAGAGCGCTCTCTGAACACGGGAGTGTCAGCGCCGGGCACTCTCTGAACACGGGAGTGTCAGCGCCGGGCACTCTCTGAACACGGGTGTGTCAGCGCCGGGCACTCTCTGAACACGGGAGTGTCAGCGCCGGGCACTCTCTGAACACGGGAGTGTCAGCGCCGGGCACTCTCTGAACACGGAGTGTCAGCGCCGGGCACTCTCTGATCACGGGAGTGTCAACGCGGAGCGCTCTCTGAACACGGGAGTGTGCTGTGCGTTCTCTGAAGCTGTGAGTGTTAGTGCTTTGTCATGCCTTAACATGTGTTCGTGCTGTGTGTTCTCTGAACCTATGAATGTTCCTGCTGTGTGTTGTCTGAATCTGTGATTGTTAACGCGCTGCATTTTCTGAACGTGTGCGTGTTCTTGCTGTTTGTTCTCTGAATCTGCGAGAGTTTGTGTTGTGTGTTCTCTGAACCTGTGAGTGTTCGTGTTGTGCATTCCCTGAACCTGTGAGTATTCATGCTGTGTGTCTCTGAACCTGTTCGTGTTGGCCCTGAGCCTTCTCTGAACCTTTGAGTGCTAGCGCTGTGTGTCTCTGAAGCTGTGAGTGTTGGTGTTCTGCATTCTCTGAACTTGTGAGTGTTCGTGTTGTGTGTTCTCTGATCCAGTGAGTGCCAGTGTTATGCAGTCTCTGAATCTGTGCGTTTTAGCGCTGTGTTTTCTCTGAACCTGTGAGTATTAGTGTTGTGTGTTGTCTGAATCTGCATGTGTTAGTTTTGTGCATTCTCTGAACCTGTGAGTGTTAGTCCTGTGCATCTCTTAACCTGTGAGTGTTAGCACTGTGGGTTTTCTGAACCTATGTGTGTTAGTCTTTGTGTTCTCTAATCTGTGAGTGTTAGTGTTTTGTGCATTCTCTGAACCTGTGAGCATTAGTCTTGTGTATTATCTGAATCGGCAAGTGTTAGTCTTGTGTGTTCTCTGAACCTGTGAGTGTTTGTGTTATGTGTTGTCTGAGCCGGTGAGTGTCAGTGTTGCACATTCTCTGAACCTGTGAGTGTAGTGTTGTGTGTTCCTGAACTTGTCAGTGTGTTAGTGCTGTGTGTTCTTTGAACTGAGTGTTAGCAGTGTGAATTCTCTGACCTGCGAGTGTTCGTCTTGTGCATTTCCTGAACCTGTGAGTGTTAGCACTGTGTGTTCTCTGACCTGTGACTGTTCATGTTGTGCATTCTCTGAACCTATGATTGTTAGTGCTGTGTTTTCTCTGAACCTGTGAGTGTTAGCGTTGTAGGTTCTGTAACCTGTGAGTGTTAGTGTTTTGTACATTCTCTGAACCTGTGAGCATTTGCCTTGTGTATTATTTGAATCTGCGAGTGTTAGTATTGTGTGCTCTCTGATCCTGTGAGTGTTGTGTTGAGCATTCTCTGAACCTATGAGTGTTAGAGTTCTGTGTTTTCTGAACTTGTGACTGTTAGTGCCCTTGGTTCTCTGAACTGTGAGTCTTTGCACTCTGTTCTCTGAACCTGTATATGTTAGCGCTGTGTGTTGTCTGAACTGTGAGTGTTAGTGTTGTGTGTTCGCTGAACCTGTGAGTGTTAGTGTTGTGTGTTGTCTGAACCTGTGAGTGTTAGTGTTGTGAACTCTCTGAACCTGTGAGTGTTAGTGTTGTGCATCTCTGAACCTGTGAGTCTTTGCACTCTGGTTTGTCTGAACCTGCGAGTATAAGCACTGTGTGTTCTCTGAAACTCTGAAGGTTTCTCTGTGTATTCTCTGGACTCTGAGTGTTCACACTGTGTGTTGTCTGAACCTGTGAGTGTTATTGTTGTGTGTTCTCTGAACTGTTAGTGTTCATGTTGTAAATTCTCTCAACCTGTGACTGTTAGTTCTCTCTGTTCCTCTGAACCTGTGTGTTTCAGCACTGTGCATTCTCTGAACCTTTGAGTGTTAGTGCTCTTTGTTCTCTGGACTGCGAGTGCGACCACTCTGTATTCTCTGAACCCATGACTGTTATCGCTGTGTGATCTCTGAACCTGTGAATGTTAGTGTTGTGTGTTCTCTGAACTGTGAGTGTTAGCACTGCGTGTTCTCTGCACCTGTGAGTGTTAGCACTGCGTGTTCTCTGCACCTGTGACTGTCAACACTGTGTGTTCGCTAACCCTGTGAGTGTTTGTGTTGTGCGTTCTTTGAACCTGTGAGTGGTAGTGTTGTGCATTCTCTGACTATGTGAGTGTTAACGCAGTGTGTTCTCTAACCTGTGAGTGTTCGTGCTGGGTGCTCTCTGAACTGTAAATGTGAGCACTGTGAATTCTCTGAACCTGGGAGTGTTAGTGTTGTGCATTCTATGAACCTGTGATTGTTCGTATTGTGCATTGCATGAACCTGTGAGTGTTAATGCTGTGTGTTCTCTGAACCTTTGAGTGTTAGCACGTGGCATTCTCTGAACTGTGAGTATTCGTATTGTGAATTCTTTGAAGCTGTGAGTGTTAGCGCAGTGTGTTCTCTGAACCTGTGATTGCTAGTGTTGTGCATTCTCTGACCCTGTGAGTGTAAGGGCAGTATGTTCTCTGAACCTGTGATTGTTAGTGCTGTATGTTCTATGAGTGTTGGTGTTCTGCATTCTCTGAACTTGTGAGTGTTAGTGTTGTGTGTACTCTGAACCAGTGAGTGCCAGTGTTATGCAGTCTCTGAATCTGTGCATTTTAGCACTGTGTTTTCTCTGAACCTGTGAGTATTAGCGTTGTGTGTTGTCTGAATCTGCGAGGTGTTAGTTTTGTGCATTCTCTGAACCTGACTATTAGCACTGTGTGTCTCTGAACCTGTTCGTGTTAGAACTGTGCCTTCTCTGAACCTTTGAGTGTTAGAATTATGTGTTTTCTGAACCTGTGAGTGTTAGAGCCGTTGTTCTCTGAACTGTGAGTCTTTGCACTCTGTGTGCTCTGAACCTCTGAAGGTTACTCTTGTGTGTTCTCTGAACCTGTATATGTTAGCACTGTGTGTTCTCTGAACTTTGAGTGTTAGTGCTGTGTGTTGTCTGAACCTGTGAGTGTTAGTGTTGTGAACTCTCTGAACCTGTGAGTGTTAGTGCTGTGTGTTCTCTGAACCTGTGAGTGTTAGTGCTGTGTGTTGTCTGAACCTGTGAGTGTTAGTGCTGTGCATCTCTGAACCTGTGAGTGTTAGTCTTGTGTGTTCTCTGAACCTGTGAGTGTTAGTGCTGTGTGTTGTCTGAACCTGTGAGTGTTAGTGTTGTGAACTCTCTGAACCTGTGAGTGTTAGTGCTGTGCATCTCTGAACCTGTGAGTGTTAGTGTGTGTTCTCTGAACCTGTGAGTGTTCGCACTGTGTGTTCTCTGAACCTGTGAGTGTTAGTCTTGTGTATAATCTGAATCTGTGAGTGTTAGTCTTGTGTGTTCTCTGAACCTGTGAGTGTTAGTGCTGTGTGTTGTCTGAACCTGTGAGTGTTAGTGTGTGTTCTCTGAACCTGTGAGTGTTCGCACTGTGTGTTCTCTGAACCTGTGAGTGTTAGTCTTGTGTATAATCTGAATCTGTGAGTGTTAGTCTTGTGTGTTCTCTGAACCTGTGAGTGTTAGTGCTGTGTGTTGTCTGAACCTGTGAGTGTTAGTGTGTGTTCTCTGAACCTGTGAGTGTTCGCACTGTGTGTTCTCTGAACCTGTGAGTGTTAGTCTTGTGTATTATCTGAATCTGTGAGTGTTAGTCTTGTGTGTTCTCTGAACCTGTGAGTGTTAGTGCTGTGTGTTCTCTGAACCTGTGAGTGTTAGTCTTGTGTATTACCTGAATCTGTGAGTGTTAGTCTTGTGTGTTCTCTGAACCTGTGAGTGTTAGTGCTGTGTGTTGTCTGAACCTGTGAGTGTTAGTGTTGTGAACTCTCTGAACCTGTGAGTGTTAGTCTTGTGTATTACCTGAATCTGTGAGTGTTAGTCTTGTGTGTTCTCTGAACCTGTGAGTGTTAGTGCTGTGTGTTGTCTGAACCTGTGAGTGTTAGTGTTGTGAACTCCCTGAACCTGTGAGTGTTAGTCTTGTGTATTATCTGAATCTGTGAGTGTTAGTCTTGTGTGTTCTCTGAACCTGTGAGTGTTAGTGCTGTGTGTTGTCTGAACCTGTGAGTGTTAGTGTTGTGAACTCTCTGAACCTGTGAGTGTTAGTCTTGTGTATTATCTGAATCTGTGAGTGTTAGTCTTGTGTGTTCTCTGAACCTGTGAGTGTTAGTGCTGTGTGTTGTCTGAACCTGTGAGTGTTAGTGTTGTGAACTCTCTGAACCTGTGAGTGTTAGTCTTGTGTATTACCTGAATCTGTGAGTGTTAGTCTTGTGTGTTCTCTGAACCTGTGAGTGTTAGTGCTGTGTGTTGTCTGAACCTGTGAGTGTTAGTGTTGTGAACTCTCTGAACCTGTGAGTGTTAGTCTTGTGTGTTCTCTGAACCTGAGTGTTAGTGCTGTTTGATCTTTGAACAGTGAGTGTTAGTATTGTGCATTCTCTGAACCTGTGAGTGTTAGTGCTGTGCGTCTCTCAACTATGAATGTTGTGTTGACCATTCTCTGAACCTATGAGTGTTAGTGTTGTATATTTCTGAGTGAGTGTTAGTGCCCTTGGTTCTCTGAACTGTGAGTCTTTCCACTCTGTGTTCTCTGAACCTCTGATGTTTACTCTTGTGTGTTCTCTGAACATGTATTTGTTAGCACTGTGTGTTCTCTGAACTGTGAATGTGAGCACTGTGAATTCTCTGAATCTTCTCTGAGCCTGGACAGCCAAGAGCGACATCTCAATTCATTCCATCGTCGCTGCCTCTGGAGAATCCTTGTCATCAGGTGGCAGGACCGTATCTCCAACACAGAAGTCCTTGAGGCGGCCAATATCCCCAGCATATACACCCTACTGAGCCAACGGCGCTTGAGATGGCTTGGCCGTGTGAGCCGCATGGAAGATGGCAGGATCCCCAAGGACACATTGTACAGCGAGCTCGTCACTGGTATCAGACCCACCGGCCGTCCATGTCTCCACTTTAAAAATGTTTGCAAATGCGACATGAAGTCCTGTGACATTGATCACAAGTCGTGGGAGTCAGTTGCCAGTGAACGCCAGAGCTGGTGGGCAGCCATAATGGCGGGGCTGAAGTGTGGCGAGTCGAAGAGATTTAGCAGTTGGCAGGAAAAAAGACAGAAGCGCAAGGGGAGAGCCAACTGTGTAACAGCCCCAACAACCAATTTTATATGCAGCACCTGTGGAAGCGTTTGTCACTCTAGAATTGGCCTTTATAGCCACTCCAGGTGCTGCTTCACAAACCACTGACCACCTCCAGGCACTTACCCATTGTCTCTCGAGACAAGGAGGCCAAAGAAGAAGATGAGTGTCAGTGCTGTTTGTTCTCTGAACTGTAGTGCGAGCACTGTGTGTTCTCTGAACCTGTGAGTGTCAACACTGTGTGTTCTCTGACCCTGTGAGTGTTAGTGTTGTGTGTTCTCTGGACTGTGAGTGTGAGCACTGTGTGTTCTCTGCACCTGTGAGTATCAATACTGTGTGTTTGCTGAACCTTTGAATGTTAATGTTGTGCATTCTCTGAACCTGTGAGTGTTACTGTTGTGTGTTCTTTGAACCTGTGAGTGGTAGTGTTGTGCATTCCCTGACCGTGTGAGTGTTCGCGCTGTTTGTTCTCTGAACTGTGAGAGTTAGCGCTGTGTGTTCTTTGGACTGTTGTGTGTTATTTGAACCGGTGCATGTTAGTGTTGTGCATTCTCTGAACCTGTGAGTGTTAGCACTTTGCATTCTTTGAACATGAATGTCAGCGCTGTGTCTTCTCTAAACCTGTGAGTGCTCGTGTTGTGTGTTCGCTGAACTGTGTGTTAGCATTGTGTGTTCTTTGAACCTGTGAGTGTTAGCACTGTGTGTTCTCTGGACTGTGAGTGTGAGCACTGTGTGTTCTGTGAACCTGAGTGTTAGTATTGTGTGTTCTCTGAACTGTGAGTGTTTGTGCTGTGTGTTCTCTGAATCTATGAACGTGAGCACTGTGAATTCTCAGAATCTGGGAGTATTAGTGTTATGCATTCTCTGTTACCACTTTGCATTCTTTGAACCTGCCAGTGTTAGCGCTGTTTGTTCTCTGGATTGTGAGTGCGAGCACTCTGTATTCTCTGAACCTGTGAGTGTTGGTGTTGTGTGTTCTCTGAACCTGTGAGTGTTAGTGTTGTGTGTTCTCTGAACCTGTGTGTGTTAGTGTTGTGTGTTCTCTGAACCTGTGAGTGTTAGTGTTGTGTGTTCTCTGAACCTGTGAGTGTTAGTGTTGTGTGTTCTCTGAACCTATGAGTGTTAGTGCTGTGTGTTTTGTGCACCTGTGAGTGTTTGTATTGTGTGTTTTCTGCACCTGTGAGTGTCAACACTATGTGTTCGCTGAACCGGTGAGTGTTCGTGTTGTGCATTCTCAGAACCTGTGAGTGTTAGTGCTGTGTCTTCTTTGAACTGTGAGTGTTTGCACTGTTTGTTTCTGAACATGTATGTGTTAGTATTGTGCATTCTCTGAAGCTGTGAGTGTTCATGCTGTGTGTTTTCTGAACCTTGTGAGTGTTAGTGCTGTCCGTTCTAGAACTGTGTGTGTTAGCACTGTTTGTTTTCTGAGCTGTGAGTGTTAGTGCTCTGCATTCTCTGAACCTGTGAGAGTTAGCACTGTGTGTTTTCTGGATCTGCTAGTGTGAGTGTTGTGTGTTGTCTGAACCTGTGCGTGTTCGTGTTGTGCATTCTCTGAACCTGTGAATGTTAGTGCTGTGTCTTCTCTGAACCTGTGAATGTTAATGCTGTGTGTTCTCTGAACCTGTCAGTGCCAGTGTTGTGTACTGTCTGAATCTGTGAGTGTTCCTTTTGTGAATTCTCTGAACCTGTGAGTGTTGGTGTTCTGTGTTCTCTGAACCTGTACGTGTTGTGCATTCTCTGAAGCTGTGAGTGTTAGTGTTGTGTGTTCTCTGGACCTACAGTCATCAAGTCATAGAGTTATACAGCACAGAAGCAGGCCCTTCGGCCCATCGTGTCCGTGCCAGCCATCAGGCATCTATCTATTCTAATTCCATTTTCCAGCACTTGGCCCCAGCCTTGTATGCTGTGGCGTTTCAAGTGCTCATCCATTTCAAATTCCATTTGACACTACTCCACCCATCTTACCAGCCGATTTATATCGTCCTGTAATCTAAGGCTTTCCTCCCCACGATCCCACCAATTTTCGTGTCATCTGCGAATTTAATTATCATACCTCCTATATTCACGTCTAAATCATTAATGTACACCACAAACAGCAAGGGTCCCAGCATCAATCCCTGTGGTACGCCACTGGTCACAGGCTTCCACTCGCAAAAACAACCCTCAACCATCACCCTCTGTTTCCTGTCACCAAGCCAATTTGGATCCAATTTGCCAAATTGCCCTGGATCCCATGGGCTCTTACCTTCTTAACCAATCTCCCAAGAGGGACCTTATCAAAAGCCTTACTGAAGTCCATGTAGACTACATCTTATCCTCATCAAGTTAGTTAGACACGATCTCCCTGATTAATCCCTGCCTCTCCAAGTGGAGATTAATCCTGTCCCTCAGAATTTTTTCCAATAGTTTCCCAACCACTGATGCTAGACTCACCGGCCTGTAATTAACTGGTTTATCCCTGCTACCTTTCTTGAATAATGGTACCACATTCGCTGTCCTTCAGTCCTCTGGCACCTCTCCCGTGGCCAGAGAGGATTTGGAAATTTGTGTGAAAGCCCCTGCTATCTCCTCCCTTACCTCACACAACAGCCTAGGATACATCTCATCTGGGCCTGGGGATTTATCTACTTTTAAGCCCGCTAAAACAGCTAATACTTCCTCCATTTCAATGTTAATATGTTCAAGTATATCACAATCCCCTTCCCTGATCTCTACACCTACATCGGCGTCCTCCGCACTGAAAACAGATGAAAAGTAATCATTTAAAACCTCACCTATGTCCTCTGGCTCCACACACAGATTGCCACTTTGGTCCCTAATGAGCCCTACTCTTTCCCTGGTTATCCTCTTGCCCTTAATATACTTATAAAACGCCTTAAGATTTTCCTTTATATTGAACGCCAATGTTTTTTCATGTCCCCTCTTTGCTCTCCTAATTACTTTTTTAAGTACCCCCTACACTTTCTATACTCCTCTAGTGCCTCTGCTGTTTGCAGTGCTCCAAATCTGCTATAAGCCTCCTTTTTTTCCCTGATCCAATACTCTATATCCCTTGACGTCCAGGGTTCCCTGGACTTGATGGTCCTACCTTTCACCTTAACGGGTACATGTTGATTCTGAACCCTCATTATTTCCTCTTTGAACAACTCCCACTGGCCTGATGTAGACTTTCCTACAAGTAGCTGCTCCCAGTCCACTTTGGCCAGATCCTGTTTTATCAAATTGAAATCGGCCTTCCCCCAATTCAGTACCTTTATTTCTGGCCCGTCTTTGTCCTTTTCCATAACTACCTTAAATCTTACAGAGTTATGGTCACTATCCCTGAAATGCTCCCCCACTGATACTTCTACCACTTGACCAGCTCCATTCCCTAGGATTAGGTCCAGTACTGCCCCTTCTCTTGTAGGACATTCTTCGTACTAGCTCAAAACGCTCTCCTGTATGCATTTTAAGAATTCTTCCCCATTTAAGCTTTTGCACTAAGACTATCCCAGTTGATATTAGGTAAGTTGAAATCCTCTACTATTATTACCCTGTTATTTTTACACCTGTCTGAGATTTACCTACATATCTGTTCCTCTATCTCTCCCTGACTGTTTGGAGGTCTGTAGTACACAAGTGATTGCCCCACTTTTGTTCTTAAGTTCTACCCATATGGCCTGATTTGAGGAACCTTCTAAGATATCATCTCTCCTTACTGCAGTAATTGAGTCCTTGATCAACAGTGCAATACCACCTCCTCTTTTATCCCTCCCCTATCATGCCTGAAGATTCTATACCCTGGAATATTGAGTTGTCGGTCCTGCCCCTCCCTCAGCTATGTCTCTGTGATAGCAATAATATCATAATCCCACGTGCTAATCAATGCCCTCAATTCATCTGCCTTATTAGTAATACTCGTTACATTAAAGTATATGCAATCCAGCCTTGCATTTTTCACTTGTGCCTTAACAGGTCTATATTTGCTCTGCCTTCCAGACTGACTCAGTTTCTCTTCTATATTTGGCTGTGCCTCACCCCCTACTGTACCTCCACTCTGTATCCCATCTCCCTGCCAAATTAGTTCAAAACCCCTCCCCCCAACAGCACGAGCAAACCTCCCAGCAAGGATGTTGGTCCCGTTCTGGTTCAGGTGCAACCCGTCCAACTTGTACAGGTCCCACCTTTGCCAGAAACAGAATCAGTGATCCAGGAACCTAAAGCCCTCCCTCCTGCACCAACCATCTCCTCAGCCATGCATTCATCTGCTCAATCCTCCTATTCCTATACTCGCTAGCACATGGCACAGGGAATAATCCAGAGATTACAACCTGAAAGGTCCTGCTTTTTAATCTGCTACCCTAGCTCCCTCAATTCTTGTTGCAGCACCTCATCCCTCTTTCTACCTATGTCATTGTACCAATGTGTACCATGACCTCTGACTGCACCCCCTCCCCCTTTAGAATGTCCTGCAGCCGCTCCATGACATCCTTGGCCTTGCACTAGAGAGGCAACATACCATCCTGGTGTCTCGTTTGCGGCCACAGAAACGCCTATTTGCACCCCTTATGATAGAATCCCCTATCACTATAGCTCTTCCATCCCTTTTCCACCCCTGCTGTGCAGCAGAGCCCTCCGTGGTGCCACGAACTTGGCTGCTGCTGCTTTCCCCTGGGAGGTCATTTCCCCCCCAACAGTAGCCAAAGCGGTTTATCTGTTTGAGAGGGGGATGGCCACAGGGGACTCCTGCACTACCTGCCTGCACCTACTATTCCATCTGGTGGTCACCCATCCCTTTTCTGCCTGTGCAGCCATTACCTGCGGGGTGACCACCTCACTAAACATGCTATCCATGATGTTCTCAGCATCGCGGATGCTCCACAGTAAATCCACCCACAGCTCCAGCTCTGTAATGCGGGTAGTCAGTAGCTGCAGATGGATACACTTCCTGCACATATGGTCGTCAGGGACACTGGAAGCGTCCTTGATTTCCCACATAGCGTAGGAGGAGCAGATCACGGGGCTGAGCTCTCTTGCCATGACTTATCTTTAGATTAATTAGTTACTCCCTTAATTAAAAAATACTAATTACACGAGGAGCCTTGTTCTACCCACTACAATCTAAAGTCCTTAATAAGTTACACTGAATTAAAAAAAACACTTTAGTAGTACCTTATCACTAGCGGTTTTTTTTTCAACAAATAAAAACTTTCCCCTTATTTTTTAAGCTATTTAAATGCACTAACAGCTGCTACTCACCCAACCAATCACCTTGCAGATTTCCCGTGATGTCACTAAGTTTCTTTTCGAGTCTCTGCCTGCGCCGAGAGGGAGAACAGGTCCACCAGCTGCCGCCAATCCTGTCTTCAGGTAAGTGAGGGCCTCGAGCCCCATGCTCTCTTTTACAGCTGCCACTCCGCATCAGCTTCCGCCAGGTTCGCCAGCCGCCGCCGCTCCTGTCTTCAGCTATGTCAGAGTTCTGTGAACTTTGTGTGTTAGCACTGTGTGTTGTCTGAACTGTGAGTGTTAGCACTGTGTGTTCTCTGAACTGTGAGTGTTAGTGTTGGGTGTTCTCTGAACCTGTGAATGTTTGTGTTGTGCATTCTCTGAACCTGTGAGTGTTAGCACTTTACATTCTATGAACCTGAGTGTGAGCACTGTGTCTTCTCTAAACATGTGAGTGTTAGTGTTGTGTGTTCTCTGAACTGTGAGTGTTAGTATTGTGTGTTCTCTGCACCTGTGAGTGTTAACACTGTGTGTTCGCTGAACCTGCGAGTGTTCGTGTTGTGCATTCTCTTCCTGTAAGTGTTAGTGTTGTGTGTTCTCTGAACCTGTGAGTGTTCATGCTGTGTGTTCTCTGAACTGTGAGCATGAGCACTGTGAATTTTCTGAACCTGGGGGTGTTAGTGTTGTGCATTCCCTAAACCTGTGAGTATTACTGTTCTGTGTTTCTGAACATGTGAGTGGTAGTGCTCTGCATTCCCTGAACCTGTGAGTGTTAGTGCTGTTTGTTTCTGAACCGGTGCATGTTAGTGTTGTGCATTCTCTGAACCTGTGAGTGTTAGCGCTTTGCATTCTCTGAACCTGTCATTGTTAGCACTGTATGTTCTCTGGACTGTGAGTGCGAGCACTCAGTATTCTCTCAACAGTGAGTGTTAGTGTTGTGTTCTCTGAACTGTGAGTGTTAGCACTGTATATTCTCTGGACTGTGCGTGTGAGTACTGTGTGTTCTCTGCACCTGTGAGTGTCAACACTATGTGTTCGCTGAACCAGTGAGTGTTCGTGTTGTGCATTCTCAGAACCTGTGAGTGTTAGTGGTGTGCATTCTCTGAACCTGTGAATGTTAGTGCTGTTTGTTCTCTGAACATGTGACTGTCAGTGTTGTGTACTGTCTGAATCTGTGAGTGTTCCTGTAGTAAATTCTCTGAACCTGTGCGTGTTACTGTTGTGTACTGTCTAAACCTGTGAGTGTTCGTGTTGTGCATTCTCTGAAGCTGTGAGTGTTAGTGTTGTGTGTTCTCTGAAGCTAGACTCATCGAGTCATAGAGTTATACAGCACAGAAACAGGCCCTTCGGCCCATCGTGTCCGTGCCAGCCATCAAGCACCTATCTATTCTAATCCCATTTTCCAGCACTTGCCCATAGCCTTGTATACTATGGCATTTCAAGTGCTCATTTAAATACTTGTTAAATGTTGTGATGGTTCCTGCCTCTATCACCCCTTCAGGCAGCGTGTTCCAGATTCCAACCATCCTCTGGATGAAAAATTTTTTCCTCAAATCCTCTCTAAACCTCCTGCCCCTTACCTTAAATCTATGCCCCTTTGTTACTGACACCTCCGCCAAGGGAAAAAGTTTCTTCCTATCCAACCTATCAATGCCCCTCATAATTTTGTATCCCTCAATCAGGTCCTCCTTCAGTCTTCTCTGCTCTAAGGAAAACAACCCTAGCTTTTTCTAGACTCTCTTCATAGCTGAAATGCTCCAGCCCAGGTGACATCCTGGTGTATCTCCGCTGCACCCTCTCCAATGCAATCACATCCTTCCTATAGTGTGACGACCAGAACTGTACACAGCAATGCAGCTGTGGCCTAACTAGCATTTTATACAGCTCGATCATAACCTCCCTGTTCTTATATTCTATGCCTCGGTTAATAAAGGCATGTATCCCATATGCCTACTAACCACCTTATCTGCCTGTGCTGCTGCCTTCAGTGATCTATGGACAAGTACACCAAGGTCCCTCTGACCCTCTGTACTTCCTAGGGTCCTTCCTACCATCCATTGTATATTCCATTGCCTTGTTAGTCTTCCCAAAATGCATCACCTCACACTTCTCAGGATTAAATTCCATCTGCCAGTGCTCTGCCCATTTTACCAGCTCATGTATATCGTCCTGTAATCTAAAGCTTTCCTCCTCACTATTTACGACACCACCAATTTCCGTATGATCTGCGAGCTTACTGATCATACCTCCTATACTCATGTCTAAATCATTAATGTACACCACAAACAGCAAGGGTCCCAACACCGATCCCTGTGGTACACCACTGGTCACAGGCTTCCACTCGCAAAAATAACCCTCTGCCTCCTGCCTCTAAACCAATTGTAATATCAATTTGCCACATTGCCCTGGATCCCATGGGCTCTTACCTTCTTGACCAATCTTCCATGCGGGACCTTATCAAAAGCCTCACTGATGTCCATGTAGATGATCCTCATCTACATACCTAGTCACCTCCTCGAAAAGTTCAATCAAATTTGTTAGGCATGATCTCCCCCTGACAAAATAATGCTGACTATCCTTGATTAATCCCTGCCTCTCCAAGTGGAGATTAATCTTGTCATAGTCATAGAGTCATAGAGAGATACAGCACTGAAACAGGCCCTTCGGCCCACCGAGTCTATGCCGACCATCACCCACCCATTTATACTAATCCTATATTAATCCCTTATTCCATACCACATCCCCTCCTACATTAATCCCATATTCCCTACCACATTCCTGCTACATTAATCCCATATTTCCTACCATCTACCTACACTAGGGGCAATTTACAATGGCCAATTTACAATGTCCCTCAGAAATTTTTCCAATAATTTCCCCACCACTGATGTTAGACTTTCAATGGCCTGTAATTTCCTGATTTATCCCTTCTTGAATAATGGTACCACATTTGCCATCCTCCAGTCCTCTGGCACCTCTCCTGTAGTGAGAGAGGATTTGAAAATTTGTTTCAGAGCTCCTGTAATCTCCTCCCTTGCCTCACATAGCAGCCGGGATACATCTCATCTGGGCCTGGGGATTTATCCACTTTTAAGTCTGCTAAAACCTCTAAGACCTCCTCCCTTTCAATGCTAATGTTCGTGTTGTGCATTCTCTGAACCTGTGAGTGTTAGTGTTGCACTTTCTGTGAACCTGTGAGTGTTAGCACTGTGCATTCTCTGAACCTGTGATTGTTAGTACTGTGTGTTCTCTAAACCTGTGAGTGTTAGTGCCGTGTGTTCTCTGAACCTTTGACTGTTGCTGTTGTGTATTGTCTGAACCTGTGTGTTAGTGTTGTGTGTTCTCTGAACCTGTGAGTGTTAATGTTGTGCATTCTCTGAGCTGTGAGTGTTTCTGCTGTGCGTTCTCTGAACCTGTGAATGTTAGTGTTGTGCATTCTCTGACCGTGTGAGTGTTGGCGCTGTTTGTTCTCTGAACTGTGAGTGTTTGCACTGTGTGTTCTCTGAAACTCTGAGTTTTAGTGCTGTGTGTTCTCTGAAACTGTGAGTGTGAGCAATGTGAATTCTCTTAACCTGCAAGTGTTAGAATTGTGCATTCTCTGAAATTGTGAGTGTTAGCACTTTGTATTTTCTGAACTGTGAGTGTTTGTGTTGTGTGTTCTCTGAACCTGTGCGTGCCAGTGTTGTGTTTTGTCTGAATCTGCAAGAGTTTGTGTTGTCCATTCTCTGAACTTGTGAGTATGGGTGTTGTGTGTTCTCTGAACCTGTGAGTGTTAGTCTTGTGTTTTATCTAAACCCGTGAGTGTTACCACTGTGTGTTCTCTGAACTATGAGTGTTCGTGATGTGCTTTCTCTGAATCTGTGAGTGTTAGTATTGTGCATTCTCTGACCATGTGAGTGTTAGCTTTGTGTGTTCTCTGAACTGTGAGTGTTTGCACTGTGTGTTCTCTGAACCTGTGAGTTCATGCTGTCTGTTCTCTGAACTGAGAGTGTGAGCATTGTGAATTTTCTGAACCTGTGAGTGTTAGTTTTTTGCATTCCCTCAACCTGTGAGTGTTATTACTGTGTGTTCTCCGAATTGTGAGTGTTTCAGCTGTGCGTGTCTGTGTTTTGCATTCTCTGAACCTGTGAGTGTTATTGCTGTGTGTTCTCTGAACTCTTGAGTCTGTGCGCTGTGAATTCTCTGAACCTGCGAGTGTTAGTCTTGTGCAGTCTGTCCAACCTTTCCTCATAAAACAACCCTCTCATTCCTGATATCATTCTAGTAAACCTCCTCTGAGCTGCCTTCAACGCATTCACATCCTTCCTTAAATAAGGAAACCAAAACTGCACACAGTATTGAGATGTGGGCCCACCAATGCCCTGTATAACTGAAGCATAACATCCTTACTTTTATTTTCAATTCTTCTCATAATAAAGGATAGCATTCCATTAGCCTTCTTTATTACTTGCTGTATCTGTGCACTAACTTTTTGTGACTCATGCACTAGAACACCAAGATCCCTCTGCACCTTGGAGTTCTGCAGTCGTTCGCCGTTTAAGAAATACTCTGCTTTTTTATTCTTCCTGCCAGAGTGAACAACTTCACATTTTCCCACATTACACTCCATTTGCTAGATTTTTGCCCACTCACTCAACCTATCTATATCTGTCTGCAAGCTCCTTATGTCCTCTTCACAACATACTTTCCTACCTATCTTTGTGTCATCTGCAAATTTAGCTACCATGCCATCGCTCCCCTCATCTAAGTCATTGATATAAATTGTAAAAAGTTGAGGCCCCAGCACAGACCCCTGCAGGACTCCACTCGTCACATCCTGCCAATTGGAAAAGGACCCATTTCTGCATACTCTCTGTTTTCTGCCAGCCAGCCAATCTTCTATCCATGCTAATATGTTACCCCCTACACCATGAGCTCCTACTTTGCACAGTAATCTTTTATGTGGCACTTTGTCAAGTGCCTTCTGGAAATTTAAGTACAGTACGTCCCCCGAATGAATAATAAAATTTTTTTTAGAAAGGCTGGCTGTAATTAAAGTTGGTAACTCACTTGGACTGGATGGGATGTATCCAAGTATCCTGAGGGAACTTCGTGAGGAAATTGTGGAAGTACTGGCCACAATCTTCTAATCCTCCTGAGATACAGGGGTGGTGGCAGAGGACTGGAGAATTGCAAATGTTGCACCTTTGTTCAAATAAAAGCAACTACAGGGCAGTCAGTTTAACCTCAATGCTGGGAAAGCTTTTAGAAATGATAATCCAGACAAAATAAACTGTCACTTGGACAAATGTGGATTAATTAAGGAAACCTAGTCATGTTTAACTAACTTGATTGTGTTTTCTGGTGAAGTAACAGAGGGAATAGATGAAGATAACGTGGTTCATGTGGTATACATGGACTTCCAAGGCATTTGATAAAATGCCACATAATAGGCTTGCAGCAAGGTTGAAGACCATGGATTAAAAGTGATAGTTGCAGCATGGATAGGAAGTTGGCTGAATGACAGGAAACAGAGAGTAGTGGTGAACAGTTGTCTTTCAGATTTGAGGAAGGTATATAGTGGGGTTCTTAATATATATTAATAACCTAGACTTGGGGTATACAGGAATTTTCAAAATTTGCAGATGACACAAACCTTGGAAGTATTGTGGACTGTGAAGAGGATGGCAATAGACTTTAAGAGAACATAGGCAGGTGAAATGGGCAGACAAGTGGCAGATGAAATTTAATGCAGAGAAGTGTGAAGTGATTTATTTTGTATGAAGAACGAGCAAAGGCAATAGAAAACAAAGGGAACAGTTCTAAAAAGGGTGTGCACAACTCATTGAAGATGGCAGGCAGGTTGAGAAAGTGGTGGAAAAGGTCTTCCACATCCTGGGCTTTATAAATAGAGGCAGAGTGTACAAAAGCAAGGAAGTTATGATGAACCTTTATAAAACACTGGTTTGGCCTCAACTGGAGTACTGTGTCTAATTCTGGGCACCACACTTTTGGAAGAATGTGAAGGCTTTAGAGAGGGTTCAGAAAAGATTTAAGAAAATAGTTCAAGGGATGAGAGACTTCATGTGGACAAAATGGAGAAGTTGGCGCTGTTCTCTTTAGAAAAGAGAAGATTGAGAGGAGATTTGATAGATGTGTTCAAATTCATGAGAGGTCCAGAGAGAAACTGTTTCCCTTGGTGGAATGGTAGAGAACCAGAGGATGACAATATTAGGTGAAAGGAAAAAGAACTAACTACGACATAAGGGAAAATTATGTAGTGAGTGGTCAGGATATGGAATGCACTGCCTGAGAGCATGGCAGAGGCAGATCCAATCATGACTTTCAAAAGAGAATTGGATAAGCACCAGTCGTGATAAGATTTGCAGGGCTATGGGGAAAAGGCAGGGGAATGGAACTAGCTGAGTTGCTCTTGCAGAGCTCTGGCATGGACACGATGGGCCAAATGGCCACCTCCTGTGCTATAACCATTCTCTGATTAGAGGGAGACAGCGCGTCTATCCCATACATAAGGAAACCAGCTTACAGAATAACTCATTTATTACATTGGACATTGCCCATTTACACATGTGCACTTAACAGCCCAGAGACAATGTAAAGTCACCACCCCCTCCCACCCCACCTTGAGCCGTAGTCACAAACTTTAGCTTGTGTTTTTCCCGTAATGCCCCTGGTAGCATATGAGAAACTATCCCTCTGTTTGGTTCCTAATTTTCCCCATTGTTTAAGCAGGAGCTGACTGAACACCAAGCTAGCTCTCAAAGGAAAATCATCTCCTGTCTCTCAAACTATCTGATAAAATAAATAATGGATTCTTGCTCCTCTTGCTATCCGAGTTCACCAATATCAGGTCCCACAATGGTCACTCTACGAATGTAGAAATTGACCATTTGTGTTTGACCCAATCACAAGCTCCTGGCAAGAACACAATGTGCTCCCAACTGTGATCTACTCCACAGTACATCAGAGCTATCAATGTCCTCCACATCAGAACATCACCGCTTGCAGTCCTGCTTACAGAGTACCGCACTAATCTTCTACAGGTTCTGTTACAGATTCACTATAATGTGAATGATCTTCTGAAGCAGTCAGAGCAGAAAAGTGACAGTTTCTGAGCCTCACTTCCTCCTGGTGCTGCCTAGGTGGGAAGTGCCCCTGTGTTCTGTGGGTTCAACCTGGGGGAATGAATCCCCAGGGCACCCATCCCTGCTTATTCCATGTCCCAATGTGAACCTTGTTTATTGGGGGTTGACAAGTATAATGAAGAAGATCACAGCCTGTGGAATATCCATCTGACCCATCCCAGCTATAGTCTGTTTCCTGCAATGTATAGTCAATACTTGATTTGGTCTCCTTGCTTCCAGACTCATTTCTTAAACCACAGATGCACCAGTGTATTGGATGGTCAGAGAGACATGACCTTTGTTTCAGGTGTGCTGCACCTGTCCTGAAACTGAAGTTTCTGGAGCTGTTCAGGACTGGCCAGATTCTTCAGCAAGCTGTTCTCCTGCTCCAGCTTTGAGTTCTTCTCCACCAGCTCTTTGATCTGCTCCTTCAGCACCCTGACTTCCTCCTGCACCGCAAATATTAGGTGAGTCTTCACCAGGTCCTGCAACGTAACAGCGTCTGGTCACAGCTACTGTTAGTACAAAAACCATCTACATGAAACCTATAACATGAGGAGGCTATTTAGCTCCTCTAGCCTGTTCTGCCATTCAATGGGATCATATCTGATCTGTGACCTAACTCCAGGTACCCACCTTTGACCTATATCCCTAATACCTTTGGTTAACAAAAATATTATCAATCACAGATTTAAAATTAACAATTGATCTATCATCAACTGCTATTTGTGAAAGAGAGTTCCAAACTTCTAGTTGCGTGTAGAAATGTTTTCTAACTTTAGTTCTATTTTTAGGCTTTGTCCCCTAGTCCAAGATTCCCCAACCAGCAGAAATATTTTCTGTCTATCTGCCTTATCTGTTCCCCTCAATATCTTGAAAATTCGATCAAATCACCCCTGAATCTTCTAATTTCCAGGGAATATAGTCTAATTTGTATAATCTTTCCTTATGATTTAACCCTTGGAGTCCAGGTAAATTCTGGGAACTCTGGCACGCTCCCTCCAAGGCCAATATATCCTTCCTAAGGTGTGTTCCTCAGAATTGAACACAGTACTCCAGGTATGGTCTAACTAGGCTCTGTATAGCTGTAGCATAACTTCTACCCCTTGTATCCTAACCCTCTGGATATAAAAGCCAGTATTCCATTAGCTTTTTTGATTATTTTCTGTACTTGTCCAGATGTTTTATTGATCTATGCATATGGACCACTAAGTCTCTTTGGACTTCTGCTCTTTCTAGCTTTTCTCCATTGAGAAAGCACCTTGTTCTATCCTTTTTAGGTCTGAAGTGGATGACCTCATACTTGCCTACATTGAAATCCATTTGCCACCGTTTTGTCCATTCACTTAATCTAGTAATATCGCTTTGTAGTTTTATGCTTCCACCTACATTGCTTACAATGCCACCTATCTTTGTGTCATCGACAAACTTGGATATCTATCCCATCATTTAAGTCGTTAATAAATATGGTCAAGTTCCCTGTGGAACACCACTAGTCATATCCTGCCATTACTCTCTGTCTCCTGCTGTTCAACTAATTTCCTAACCAGGTCAATAATTTGTCTTAAATTCCATGGGCTTCAACTTTAGCTGACAGTCTCTTATAAGCAACTTTATTGAATGCCTTCCGGAAGTCCATATAAATAACATCCCCAGGCATTCTCCTGTCCATTAGTCACCTCTTCAAAAAATTCAATCAGGTTCAGCAGGAATGGCCTGCCCTTTACAAATCCATGGTGGCTATCTGATAAGCTGAACATTTTCAAAGGTTTATAGTAACTCTATCCTTACTTATGAACTCTAGTAATTTCCCCATAACATGTTAGGCTAACTAATTTGTGATTCCCTGGTTTCCCTCTCTCACCCTTCTTAAATAGTGGAGTAAAATGCATAATTTTCTAAAGGAAAATTTTCTAACTTTCGTAAAGGAATGGCAAGAACTTTGGAGAATCATAGTTACAGCATCTTCTTCCTTTAAAATCCTGGGATAGAAGCCATCTGGTCCTGGTAATTTGTCTCTCTTTAGTGCCTTTATTTTCTTCATTACTGTTAGTTTTAGTGAGTTCTTGTCAATTCACCATGAGTTATTTGGGGATATCTGTCATGCTTACCTCTTCATCTATATATACTAACACAAAGTAATTATTCAACTTGTCAGGTGTTTCCTTATTTTCATTGCCATTATCTGTTTTTAGGAGGCCCAAATTGCTTTTAATTATCCTCTTTTTCATGATTTTGTGTTGATTTTGATATCCCTTGCAAGATTCTTTTCATACTCTCTTTTTGTAGCTCTGTTTGTTTTGTTACTTGGGTCACAGTTACTGTTGGCATATAATCTACAGTGCCAGTCTGGGGGAGGAGGGAATAATGGTGAGGCATAGGGAACCTGTGGGAGAGGAGGAATGACCCGGGAGTACAGGAAATCCAGGAATGTGGTCGTGGAGGGAGTTGAACTTGGGAGTCGGGGAAAAGGGAGAAAATGATGATGACACTGTTGTTGGGGACATTGTGGATGAGGACACTAGATGGGGACACTGTTGAGCTGAGAATGTAAATGGGGATAACATCTAATTGACAATGGGGATACTCTCTCACTGACACTGTAAATGAATAATGAAAATAGAAAATGCTGGAAACACTCAGCAGATCATGCAGCAACTGTGGAGAGTGAAACAGGGTTCACATTTCGGGTTGATGGCCTTTCATCAGAACTGGGAAAAGTTAGAGATGTAATAGGTTTTAAGCAAGTACCGAGCCAGTGAAAGGGGAATTGTGGGACTAAGAACAAAAGGGACAGTCTGTGATAGGGTGGAAGGCAGGAGATATTAAATGATAAAAGGGTTGATGGTGCAGGGCCAAAGGGAGTGAAACATAGTGTCATGCAGGCTCCACCTGCCAAGAATGAGACACACATTATTTTGCCACATGAACATTAAAACTTAAAATTGCTGCTTGGAAGAAAAGAGGCCTATTACAAGGGGTTGTCTAGCCCCTGACTGGAAAGACATCTGTATAGTAACAGACAGTGCTTGGAATGGACAAAGGGGCCACTCCCTGCTCCAATTTAAACCACAATAGACTTTTGATTATCAGATGTTGAAGGTGGAGAGGCTAGCATTCCAGGTTAACTGCTAAGATGGCTGAATACACCAACAGACATGGTCAGACCAGTTCAGTCACATGACTAATTGACTGTTGGAGTTTTTTGAATTTGAACTTACCACAGAGAATTTGAATTCAGAAAGCTGTTTGCTCCTGGACTGAAAAGATATCTCTCTTGTCTGCTCCCATCTCTTTCTCACTGAAGACCCATTGAAGACGCATGAACCCCAAGAGAGAAAAAGTCTCATAGAGTGAACAAGGTTTAAAAAGAATACTGGGCCCCAATGAAAAGCAAGACTACTTATAAGCAAGAACTACAGCAAGCTCGAAGTAAAAACCCCTCTTCAGAGATTGCCTCAAACATTTTTACTTTATTTTTCTTCTGCTCTTTTCTGTCTCTATTTGCATGTGTGTATCGCATCTGCATGCTAATGTGGCTGCATCGTGTATCTGTAGGCGTTAACCCAATTAGAGTTTAAGTTTAATAAAATTTCACTTTTCATCTTTAAACTTAAGAAAACCTGTTTGTGCTGGTTTCTTTGCCTGAGAATTGGAAAGCGGTGAACAAGGATTCATCAAGTGGGAGCTAAAAGCAGGGTGTGTTTAAAATTAAATCCTGTTACATGAGACCAGGTGAAGGCTAAAAGGGAACCCTAGACTTCTTTCTTACCTGGTCGTAACAGAAATGTGGGGGCTAGCATCTGGAATTGACCCACAGACAAACGAGAGAAATTGGAATTGGGAAGCCAAATTGTTCCCAATCAAAAAAGAGCACATTCTCAAGATAGGTGTTTCATTGTGGTTGTGTGTGATTGAATACTAACATGTCTGCAACTAAAGCTAGTAGTTCTCCAAGCCAGGGTGAAGTAACTTGGGATAAGTTAAAAGCACTGTCTGTGGAGGAGTTGAGGAAAATGGCTGAGCAGTGTGGGATCACTGTACGTGGCAAGGCTAGGAAGTCCGAACGCATAAGGCTAGTGGCTAATCATTTTTCCCTTGAATCTGAAGAAGCAGAAACAGGATTCGAAGTAGACCTAGACAGAGTACTGCTAGCAAAGTTACAATTGGAACAAAGGAAACTTGAATTAGAAGACAGGGAAAGAGAAAGAGAGACAGGAAAAAGAGAGAGACAGGAAAGGGTTAAAGAGAGGGCCTTCCAAAAAGAACGTGAAGAAAAAGAGAGAGAGAGAAGACAGAAAGAAAGACAGGAGAAGGAAAGAGACAGGAGAGAGAGAGGAAGGAAGAATATTCCAAAAAGAATGCGAAGAAAGAGAGCTGAAGCTGCTTGAGTTAACCGGGGGGGGGGAGTGGGGGGGGCTGGCGACTGAGTAACCCCAGTGAAAGCATGGCCAATATGGAGGAGGATAATTCAAGGCTGGGTACAAAATTGTTAAAACTAACTCATCTAATTCCAAAATGCAATAAGAAAGATGTGGAGGCATTTTCTATGTCCTTTGAGAAACTGGCAAGGCAGCTAAAATGACCGGCTGAGACCTGGCCTCTTTTACTGCAAAGCAAGCTAACTGGAAAAGCCTATGAGGTTTAGTCCCTGTTGCCAGATTACAGCTCATCAAATTATGAACTGACCAAAAATTCTATCCTCCGGGCATATGAATTAGTACCCGAAGCCTATCGCCAAAAGTTTAGAACGCTCAAAAATCAAGCTAATCAAACTTATCTGGAGTTTGAAAGAAGTAAGCAGATGGCTTTTGACCAGTGGCTGAGGGCTCTTAAAATACAGTTCAGCAATAAGAATCTCAGGGAAGTAATTCTGTTAGAGGAATTTAAAAACTCTCTCCCACACTTCCTAAAGACCCATGTAGAGGAGCAGCAGGTCCAGAGAGCCTGGCAAGTGGCCGTTCTGGCTCATGAGTTTGCTTTAATTTATAATTATCACCACAAATCCGAAAAGAACAAAGGGTGGGAAGTTCATAGAAGCCCAGGCAGTTGTGGGAGAGAAAGAAAAGCAGGAGACACAGAGGGCACTCCTCCAGCCAAAAAAGGTGCTGAGAGCAAGAGTGAGCTTCCATTGTAATAAAGCAGGGCATTTAAAAGCTGACCGCTGAAAACTAGAGGGAAAACCGATAGGATTGATCAGGGCACATCTGCTCAGTGAAGAAGGGACCCTAAAGGAAAGCACGGCAGAACAAGCTGTGGCTTTAACTGCAGTAAGAGTGAGACACAGGAAGCTTACTACTACAAGTGCAAGAAAATTTAATAGGGTTCCTAAGGTTTGTCAGGGTTTTGTGTCTGAAGGGAGAGTAACCCCATCTCCCTCGAGTGGGGCAAGCAAGCCCATAGTAATTCTGAGGGACACAGGGGCCACTGGATCCCTTTTACTGGGAAAAGGTGTGCCCTTTCCCCCAGAGAGTGCAGTGAACAGCAGAATGGTGGTGAATGATATTGGAGGGCATTGTATGCATCTGGATGGAGTGCGACCTAGTTTAGGCACCGGTGACTGTAGGGATTGTCCCTAGTTTGCCTGTGGACGGGATTGACCTGCTCCTAGGTAATGATCTGGCGGGGGTGAAGGTGGCAGCCCCCCAGTAGTGAAAGAAAGACCACAGGAGGTCAGAGAGACAGGGCAGTGGTGAGACGGTCCCCTGCAGTTTCCCTGAATGTGTAGTGATCAAACCAGCTCCCCCAGAGGAGAGTGCACTGGCACTGCATGCAGATAAGGTCTGCCTGTCTGAAGACCCAGGGAGTGAATTAAATAAATTTTCCCTAGCTGAGGCTCAGCAAACCGACTCAGTGCTGCGAGAGTCAGCACAGGCTGCCCAGTCTGAAAGTGAAGCAGAGGGAGTCCCTGACTGCTACTATTTAAAGAGTGAGTTACTGATGTGGAAATGGAGTTCTCCTCACAGACCTGAGAGCAAGGAGTGGACAGTAGTTCACTAGTTAATGGTGCTGCAGAAGTATCGGAGAGAAATATTAAGAAGAGCCCACGAGACTCCAGTGGGAGTACATACCAGTATACGAAAGACCAAAGCCCACATGAGACAGCAATTTGACTAGCCAAAACTCCATAAAGATGTGGTGGAATACTGCAGGAGTTGCCACATGTGCCAGGTTGAGGGGAAACACCAACCTACAGTGAAATCTGCACCCCTGAGTCCTGTACCAGTGTTAGGAGGACCCTCCAGCAGATGGCTGATGAACTGTAAGGGATCCTCGCCAAGAACAAAAGGGGACAGGTAGGCACAAGGCTGGCAAAAGTTTAGAAAGGGAAGAGGAAAAAGTGACCAAGAGGGCAGGTTAAAGGAATTCCTGGAGGAATCCCAGATGAAAACCCCTACTGTCCAGTCAACCAACCCCAAACAATGTGAAAAGTTAGATCCCACATCCTCCAATGTAAATGCAGACACTAGAAGCACCCTACCAGAGTTTCTAATAGCATTTACAGGAACCTGCAGAAACAAAGAAAGAGCTCTAGGGGGCACAGAAACCATAAGGGTGATGCCTCACCTAGTTGAAGTGCCACAGGGGAGTGCAGTAGAGTCTGCACACATACCTGCAGGCAGGAGTGTACCAGCGAACAAAAGGGAGATTTGCGAAGAATCCTCCCCCACAGTCAGAAAAATAGCGAACCATCCATCCTCTGAAGTCAAAAGCCTTTGCATGATTCAGCAAAACACTGAAAAAGAGTTCAGGATAGACCCGCCCACTACTGACTCTTTAAAAAAAATCCTCAGCAGGAACAAAGACCCTAGGCAGTCATGGCAATGGGCGAACTGAAGAAAAATTTCCCCAAAGAACCACATGGTTACTGGGATGCCAAAAAGGGGAAATTAAAGCAGCACTGCCACCAAGAGAAGATAGGCAATTTTAACAAGCTTTCGGAATTGTGACTGAATGGGGATGAATGCGAGAAATGCATGCTTTTTTTCTATATCTTACATTTTTCTCGACCCTTTTAATGAAATGCAGCTTTTCTCAAATTGCATTTCATTCCAGTGGGTCTGAAGGTGTCATGCAGGTCCCCACCTGCCAAGAATGAGGCACATTAATTTCGCCACATGGACATTAAATTTTAAATTGTTGCTGGGAAAAAGAGAAGGCCTGTGACAAGGGGTTGCCAGTCCCCTGGCTGGAAAGACATTTTTGCATAGTAACAGACAGTGCTTGTAGACAAAGGAGCTACTCCCTGCTCCAATTCAATTCACAAACAGATGTGGTCAGATAGGTTAGTCACATGACTGTTGCAGAGTTTGAACTGAGAGTTTTAAATTGGAGAGACAGTGTTTGAACTGGCATAAAGCAGAATGCTCCTGGACTGAAGAAGACCTCCTGTTTGCCTGTCTGCTCCCATCTCTTTCTCACGGAACTCCAACCACTGAGGACACATGAACCAAGAGAGAAAAGCCTCCGACATTGAACAAGGTTTAAGAAGAATACTGGGCCCCAACGAAAAGTAAGATCCACCTACAATCGAGGCTCTACAGTGAGCTTAAAGACCTGTAACAAAAACTCTTCATATATTACCTCAAACTTTTCCACTTTATTTCTTCTCTTTTCTGTCCCTATCTGCATGTGTGCATCGCGCATGCATGCTAGCATGGGCGCGTCGTGTAACCGTAGACTTTAACCCAATTAGAGTTTAAGTTTAATAACATTTCATTTTTCTTCTTTAAACCTAAGAAAACCTGTTTGTGCTGGTTTCTTTGCCTTATAATTGGAAAACGGTGAACAAGGATTCACCAAGGGGGAGCTAAAGACACAGAGTGTTTAAAATTAAATCTTGTTACAGTAAGACCAGGTGAAGGCTGAAAGGGAACCCTAGACCTCTTTCTCACTGGTTGTAACACTATGGTCATGCATTGGAGGTGAAAGATGAGGATGGCCCAGAGCAAACTCCTTGTAGGTTTGATTTGGCAAAGAATATACAAGTTAGAGCCCATGGAATAAAAGGGACAGTGGCAGCATGGATACAAAATTGGCTGAGTGACAGGAAACATTGTTTTTTGGTCTGAAGGAAAGTTAATAGAGGGTTTTCCAGTGGTCAGTGTTAGGACCCCTGCTTTTCTTGATATATATTAATGACCTAGTCTTGCGTGCACAGGACATAGGTAGTTAGTTTGATCTTAGAGTAGGTTAAAGGTTCGGCACAACATCGAGGCCGAAGGGCCTGTACTGTGCTGTACTGTTCTATGTTTTATGTTCTATATGTTATATAATTTCAAAACGTGAGAATGACACAAAACTGGGAAGTATTGTGAACTGTGAGAAGGATAGCAATAATCTTCAAGAGAACATAGACAGGCTGGTGGAATGGCAAATAAGTGGCAAATGAAATTTAATTCATTTTGGTAGGAAGAACGAGGTGAGACAATATAAATTAAAGGGTACAATTCTAAAGCAGGTGCAGGAGCAGAAGGATCTGGAGTATATGTGCACCTATCATTGAAGGGCGCAAACAAGTTGAGAAAGCGGTTATAAAGCATATGGGATCCTGGGCTTTACAAATAGAGGCATAGAGGACAAAAACAAGGAAGTCATGATAAGCCAGTGGAAAATAAGGTTCAGCCTTATTTTGTCCAAATCTGGGCATTCAACTACGAGGGAAGTTAAGGCACTAGAGAGGATGCAGAAAAGATTCATGAGAATGGTTCCAGGGATGAGGAATTTCAGTTATGTGGATAGGTTGGAGAAGCTTGGGCTGTTCTCCTTAAAGATGAGAATATTAAGAGGAGATTTGATAAAGGTGTTCAAAATCATAAGGGGTCTAGACAGAGTAGATAGTGAGAAACTGTTCCCATTGGCTGAAGGATCCGGAAGCAGAGGACACAGATTTAAGGTGATTGGCAAAAGAAGCAGCGGCAACATGAGAAGAAGCTTTTTTATGCAGCGAGTGGTTAGGATCTGGAATGCCTGAGAGTGTGGTGGAGACATATTCAACTGAGGTCTTCAAAAAGGGAACTGGATAATTATCTGAAGATAATGGGGAAAAGGCAGGGGAGTGGGACTAGGCGAGTTGCTCTGCAGAGAGCTGGCACAGACACGATGGGCCAAATGACCTTCTGTGTCGGACCATTCTAATGATTATGTACTGAATACTTTGCAATCATCAGTGACCATCTGACCTTATGATGGAGGGAATCTCATTGATGAAGCAGCTGAAGATGGTTGGGCCTAGGAAACTGCCCTGAGGAACTCCTGCAGTGATGTCCTGGGACTGAGATGATCGACTTCCAACAACCCCAGCCATCGTCCTTTGTGCTAAGTGTGAACCCAACCTGTGGAGAGTTTTCCCCCGATTCCCATTATCTTCAATTTTGCTAGGGCCACACTCGGTCAAAAGCTGCCTTGATGTCAAGGACTGTCAGTATCATCTCATCTCTTGAATTCAGTATGTTTGGACCAAGGCTGTAATAAGATCTGGAGCTGAGTGGCCCTACTGGAACCCAAACTGAGCATCAGTGAGCAGGTTATTGCTGAGTAAATGCTGCTTGATATTACTGTCAATGACACCTCCCATCAGTTTGCTGATGATTGGGAGTAGACTGATGGAATGCGAATTGGCCGGACATACCTGGGCAATTGTGCACAGGACATACCTGGGCAATTGTGCACATTTTTGCGTAGATGCCAATATTGTAGCTGTACTGGAATAGCTTGACTAGGTGTGCAGCTAGTTCTGTAGCACAAGTCTTCAATACTATTGCCGGAATGTTGTCAGGGCCCATAACCTTGGCAGTATCCAGTGCCTTCAGCCGTTTCTTGATATCATGTGGAGTGAATCGGATTGGAGGAAGATTGGCATCTGTGATGCTGGGGTTCTCAGGAGGAGGCTGAGATGGATCATCTACTTGGCACTTCTGGCTGAAGATTGTTCAAAAACTTCAGCCTTATCTTTTGCACTCACGTCCTGGACTCCCATATCATTGAGGATGGGGATATTTGTGGAGTCTTCTCCTCCTGTTAGTTGTTTAATTCTCCACCATCATTCATGACTGGATGTGGCAGGACTGCAGAGCTTTGGTTATGGGATCGCTTAACTCTGTCTATGGCATGCTGTTTCTGCTGTTTGGCATGCATGTAGTCCTGTGTTGTAGTTTCACCAGGTTAGTACTTCATTTTTAGGTATGCCTGGTGTGGTTAATTAAAACAGTTAAAGATAGTATCAAACTTAAAGATAAAGCATATAGTTGCACAAAGATGGGTGGCAGGTCAGAAGATTGGACAGAATATAAAAAACAGCAAAGATTGACTAAAAGATTGATAAGGAAAGTAAAATTAGAGTATGAGAGAAAGCTAGCTAGAAATATAAAGACAGATAGTAAGAGTTTCTATAGATACTTAAAAAAGAAAAGAGTTAACAAAGTTAACTTTGGTCCTGGTGAATTAATAATGGATAATAAGGAGAATGCAGATGAATTGAACAGGTGTTTTGCATCGGTCTTCACTATCGAGGATTCAAGTAACAACCCAGCATTATCTGTAAGTCAGGAAATGGAAGGGAGGGAGGAACTGAAGAAAATTACAATCAATAGGGAAGTGGTACTGAACAAATTTTTTTTATATTTTTTTATTTATGTTATTTATTTATTTATTTATTTTTTAATTTAACACAGTGGCGCAGTGGTTAGCACCGCAGCCTCACAGCTCCAGCGACCCGGCTTCAATTCTGGCTACTGCCTGTGTGGAGTTTGCATGGGTTTTCTCCGGGTGCTCTGGTTTCCTCCCACAGCCAAAAGACTTGCAGGTTGGTAGGTAAATTGGCCATTATAAATTGCCCCAAGTATAGGTAGGTGGTAGGGGAATATAGGGACAGGTGAGGATGTGGTAGGAATATGGGATTAGTGTAGGATTAGTATAAATGCCCTCAATGCAGCCCAGCCTCTACCAGTCATGGATGAGCTGGACATACAGCCAACCAAATCGGAACTCAGTGATGCCATTGATTCTCTAGCCAGCGGAAAAGCCCCTGGGAAGGACAGCATTACCCCTGAAATAATCAAGAGTGCCAAGCCTGCTATACTCTCAGCACTACATGAACTGCTATGCCTGTGCTGGGACGAGGGAGCAGTACCCCAGGACATGCGCGATGCCAACATCATCACCCTCTATAAAAACAAAGGTGACCGCAGTGACTGCAACAACTACCGTGGAATCTCCCTGCTCAGCATAGTGGGGAAAGTCTTTGCTCGAGTCGCTCTGAACAGGCTCCAGAAGCTGGCCGAGCGCGTCTACCCTGAGGCACAGTGTGGCTTTCGTGCAGAGAGATCGACCATTGACATGCTGTTCTCCCTTCGTCAGATACAGGAGAAATGCCATGAACAACAGATGCCCCTCTACATTGCTTTCATTGATCTCACCAAAGCCTTTGACCTCGTCAGCAGACGTGGTCTCTTCAGACTACTAGAAAAGATCGGATGTCCACCAAAGCTACTAAGTATCATCTCCTCATTCCATGACAATATGAAAGGCACAATTCAACATGGTGGCTCCTCATCAGAGCCCTTTCCTATCCTGAGTGGTGTGAAACAAGGCTGTGTTCTCGCACCCACACTTTTTGGGATTTTCTTCTCCCTGCTGCTTTCACATGCGTTCAAATCCTCTGAAGAAGGAATTTTCCTCCACACAAAATCAGGGGGCAGGTTGTTCAACCTTGCCCGTCGAAGAGCGAAGTCCAAAGTACGGAAAGTCCTCATCAGAGAACTCCTCTTTGCTGACGATGCTGCTTTAACATCTCACACTGAAGAGTGCCTGCAGAGTCTCATCGATAGGTTTGCGGCTGCCTGCAATGAATTTGGCCTAACCATCAGCCTCAAGAAAACGAACATCATGGGGCAGGATGTCAGAAATGCTCCATCCATCAATATTGGCGACCACGTTCTGGAAGTGGTTCAAGAGTTCACCTACCTAGGCTCAACTATCACCAGTAACCTGTCTCGAGATGCAGAAATCAACAAGCGCATGGGTAAGGCTTCCACTGCTATGTCCAGACTGGCCAAGAGAGTGTGGGAAAATGGCGCACTGACACGGAACACAAAAGTCCGAATGTATCAGGCCTGTGTCCTCAGTACCTTGCTCTACGGCAGCGAGGCCTGGACAACGTATGCCAGCCAAGAGCGACGTCTCAATTCATTCCATCTTCGCTGCCTTCGGAGAATACTTGGCATCAGGTGGCAGGACTATATCTGCAACACAGAAGTCCTTGAAGCGGCCAACACCCCCAGCTTATACACACTACTGAGTCAGCGGCGCTTGAGATGGCTTGGCCATGTGAGCCGCATGGAAGATGGCAGGATCCCCAAAGACACATTGTACAGCGAGCTCGCCACTGGTATCAGACCCACCGGCCGTCCATGTCTCCGCTATAAAGACGTCTGCAAACGCGACATGTAATCGTGTGACATTGATCACAAGTCGTGGGAGTCAGTTGCCAGCATTCGCCAGAGCTGGTGGGCAGCCATAAAGACAGGGCTAAATTGTGGCGAGTCGAAGAGACTTAGTAGTTGGCAGGAAAAAAGACAGAGGCGCAAGGGGAGAGCCAACTGTGCAACAGCCCCGACAAACAAATTTCTCTGCAGCACCTGTGGAAGAGCCTGTCACTCCAGAATTGGCCTTTATAGCCACTCCAGGCGCTGCTTCACAAACCACTGACCACCTCCAGGCACGTATCCATTGTCTCTCGAGACAAAAGAAGAAGTATAAATGGGTGGTTAATGGTCAGCACAGACTCGGTGGGCCGAAGGGCCTGTTTCAGTGCTGTATCTTTAAATCAAATCAAATCAAATTGTTGGAGCTGCGGGCAGACAAGTCCCCAGGTCCTGATGGATTTCATCCTAGTATCTTAAAAGAAATGGCTAGTGAGATAGTTGATGCATTAGTTTTAATATTCCAAAATTCCCTAGATTCAGGGAAGGTTCCGTTAGACTGGAAAATAGCGATTGTAACTCCTTTATTCAAAAAGGGATGGAGACAAAAAGCAGGAACCTACAGTCCAGTTAGCTGAACATCTGTCTTAGGGAAAATGTTATAAGCTATTATTAAAGACGTTATAGCAGGGCACTTAGAAAATTTGAAGGTAATCGGGCAGAGTCAGCATGGTTTTGTGAAAGGGAAATCATGTTAAACCAATTGATTGGAGTTCTTTGAGAGAGTTACATGTGCTATGGATGAAGGGGAACAGGTGGATGTATTGTACTTAGATTTCCAGAAGGCATTTGATAAGGTGCCACATCAAAGGTTATTGCAAAAAATAAAAGCTCCTGGTGTAGGGGATAACATATTGGCATGGATAGAAGATTGGCTAGCTAACAGGAAACAGAGAGTAGACATAAATGGGTCATTTTCTGGTTGGCATGATATAATGAGTGGTGTGCCACAGGGATCAGGGCTGGGGCCTTTTAAATAAAGTCATTTATATAAATGACTTATAAGAAGGGACCAAAGGTATGGTTGCTAAATTTGCTGATGACACAAAGATAGGTGGGTAAGTAGGTTGTGAAGAGGACATAAGGAGGCTACAAAGGGATATGGATAGGTTAGGTGAGTGCGCAAAAATCTGTCAGATGGAGTATAATGTGGGAAAATGCAAAGTTGTTCATTTTGACAGGAAGAATAACAAAGAAGCATATTATCTAAATGGTGAGAGATTGCCAAGCTGAGATGCAGAGCGATCTGGGTGTCCTAGTGCATGAATCGCAAAAGGTTAGTATGCAGATACAGCACGTAATTAGGAAAGCTAATAGAATGTTATCATTTATCGCGAGGGGAATTGAATATAAAAGTAAGAAGGTTATGCTTCAGTTATACAGAATATTGGTGAGACCACATCTGGGGTACTGTGTACAGTATTGGTCTCCTTATTTAAGGAAGGATGTAAATGCATTGGAAGCAGTTCAAAGAAAGTTTACTTGCAGCTGTCTTATGAGGAAAGATTGGACAGGCTAAGCTTGTATCTGCTGGAATTTAGAAGAGTAAGAGGTGACTTTATTGAAACATATAAGATTCTGAGGGGTTTTGACAGGGTGGATGTGGAAGAGTCTTGAACCAGCGGCCACTGTTTAAAAATAAGGTTCGCTCATTTAAGACAGGGATGAGGAGAATTTTTTTCTCTCAGAGGGTCGTGAGTCTTTGGAACTCTCTTCCTCAAAAGACAGTGGAAGCAGAGTCTTTGAATATGTTTAAGGCAGAGATAGATTGTAGATAGCTGTAGATATAGTGGATGCGCTAGCTATGATTTTCCAAAATTCCTTAGATTCAGGAATGGTCCCATCAGATTGGAAGTTGACAAATGTTACACTGCTTTACAAGATAGGAGGGAGAGAGAAAACAGGGGACTACAGGCCAGTTAGCCTCACATCATTCATTGAGAAAATGCTGGAATCTATTATTAAGGAAGTCTTAACAGTGCACTTCTGATTAGACTAAGTCAACATGGTTTTGCTAAAATCCTGTTTGACAAATTTATTCGAGTTTTTGAGGATGTAACTAATACGGTAGATAAAGGGGAACCAGTAGATGTAGTATACCTGAATTTCCAAAAGGCATTTGATAAGGTGCCACACAAAAGGTTAATTGGCAAGATAAGGACTCATGGTAACATGTTAGCATGGACAGATGATTGGTTAACAGATGGGAAGTAACGAGTGGGCATAAACGGGACATTTCCAAGTTAGCAGGCAGTAAATAGTGGAGTGCCGCAAGGATCAGTGCTGGGGCCTCAGCTATTTACAATCTATATTAATGATAAAGAGATAGGGAGTAATGTATCTAAGATTGCTGATGATACAAAGGTTGGTGGAAAGCTAAGCTGTGGGCAGGACACAGAGAGGCTGCAAAGAGATATAGCCAGGTTAAGTGAGTGGACAACAAGATGGCAAATGGAGTATAATACAGGGAAGTGTGAAGTTATTCACTTTAGTCATAAGGATAGAAAAGGAAATTTTTTTTTTTAAAGTTGTGTAACTTGTAAGTGTTGATGTTCAAGAGACTTGGGTGTGCTTGTACAAGGTACACAGAAAGTTAACATGCAGGTACAGCAAGCAATTAGGAAGGCAAATGGCATGTTGGCCTTTATTACAAGGGGATTTGAGTACAGGAATAAAGGAAGTATTGCTACAATTGTACAGGGTTTTGGTGAGGCCACATCTGAAATACTGTGTGCGCTTCTGGTCTGCACTTTTAAGAAAGGATATACTTGCATTGGAGGCGGCACAGCGAAGGTTCACAAGATTGGTCCCTGGGATGATTACAGATGCCCATGATTACAGACTAAGTAAATTGGGCCCATATTCTCTGGAGTTTAGAAGAGTAAGAGGTGATCTCATTAAAACATATTCTAAAGGGGCTGAATAGGGTAGACACAGATTGTTTCTAATGGTCGGGGAATGTAAAACACGGGGGCACAGTCTCAGGATAAGGGGCTGATTATTTAGGACTGAGATGAGGAGAAATTACTTCACTTAAAGGGTTGTGAATCTTCGAAATTCTCTACCCCAGAGGATTGTGGATGCTCCATCGTTGAATACATTTAAGGCTGGGATAGACAGATTTTTGGTTTCTCAGGGAATTAAGGGATATGGCAAGTGGGCGGGAAAGTGGAGTTGAGGCCTAAGATCAGCCACGATCGTTTTGAATGGCGGAGCAGGCTTGATGGGCCAGATAATCCACTCCTGCTCCATTTCTTGTCTTCTTGTGAGCTGACACTGTAGATGGGGAGTATGGAGTTTACACGAAAGATGGGGACAGTGTGTACAATGGGAGTAGCTCTGTCTCTGACTCCCAGTCTGTAGCTTACCATTGCCTGCTCAATCCTGCTGTCGATAGCGACGATACCCGCTCCTGAGGCACTATCACAGAAAGAAGAAAATAAAATAAATGAATTTAGTTTCACTCAACAGGTTTGTAGACATGCCTCTCATGTTTTCTCCATAAAATGAAGCCAGTCTGCATTGCTGAGAAGACCCTGCACTTTAGAAAAAGATGGGTGGATTTGCAGTGACACCAGCTTCCTGTCCTCTGCTGGGAGGAGGTTGGAAGGAGAGAGAGGCTGGAGCATGGAGGGGGAAGGAGAGGCTGGATAGTCAAGGAGGTAGGGAGAGGGAGAGGCTGGAGTGGGGAAGAGGGAGGGAGAGCCTGGAAAGAGGCAGAGGGCAAAGGGAGAGAGAGGCTGGAGTGACCTCATCTGTAGACCTGCTAACTTCACATTTTCAGTGACGTAGCGTCTGCTCCAGGTGATTTGATGCTTTGGCACCATTGATCCTCCAGGATAGGTTTGTGTCTGTGTGGGTCACTCCATGGTCACTCCGAGTGTGTACCTGTGTAGGGTCACTCCATGGTCACTCCATGTGTATGTCTGTCAGTGTTCAATCCATGGTCACTGCGAGTGTGTGTCTGTGTGGGGTCACTCCATGGTTACTCCGTGTGTATGTCTGTTTGGGGTCACTCCATGGTCACTGTGAGTGTATGTCTGTCAGTGTTCAATCCATGGTCACTGCGAGTGTGTGTCTGTGTGGGGTCACTCCATGGTCACTCCGAGTGCGTGGCTGTGTCCTGCAGGCTGAGTTTAAGGAGGAGCGAGATTAGCGAGCAGGACTTCAAAGGTAGTAATCTCTGGGTTACTCCCAAGGTCACGTGCTAGTGAGTATAGAAATTGGAAAGTAGACCAGGTGAATGCGTGGCTGGAGAGATAGTGCAGGAGGGAGGGCTTCAGATTTCTGGGACATTGGGATCAGTTCTGGGGAAGGTGGAACCTGTACAAGCCAGACGGTCGAGACCTGAATAGGACTGCGACCAACATCCTTGCAGGAAGGTTTGTTAGTGCTGTCTAAACTATTTTGGCAGGGGGATGGGAACCTGAATGCAGTCTGAAATAGTACAATTTCAGGGCAGGGAACAGGAAGCAGAAAATTAGTGAGTGACTCTGAAAGACAGAAGAAGCAAAGGTTGAAAAGTGTACAGCACAGGAATTTGGCATTTATTTAAAGGCAAGGAGTATAGTAAATAAAGTCAATGAGCTGAGGGCACAGATAGACACATGGCAACACTATATTGTTGCTATAATGGAAACTTGTCCTAAAGAGGAGCAAGAATGGCAGCTCAACTTCCCTGGATATAGACTTTTCAGGCAGGAAAGAAAGGGAGATGAAAAAGGAGGGGGGTGTATAGTGAGGAAAGATATTAGCTCTGACGATGTGGAATCTGTATGGGTAGAGCTGAGAAACACTAAGTGGCAAAAAAAGTTAATGGGGGTTGTATATAGACCCCCAAACTGTAGTGGTGATGTTGGGAATGGCACTAAACAGGAAATTAGAGATGCATGCAATAAAGGAACATCTGTAATTATGGGTGACTTTAATCTGCATATAGATTGGGCAAATGAAATTAGTCACAATACCATAGAGGAGGAATTCTTGGAATGTATATGGGATGGTTTTCTGGACCAATACGTTGAGGAACCAACTAGACAACAGGCCATTCTAGACTGGGTATTGTGTAATGACAGAGGAATAATTGACAATCTAGTGGTGCGAGACCCCTTGAGGACGAGCAACCATAATATGTTAGAATTCTTCATCAAGATGGAGAGTGACGTAGTTGATTCTGAGACAAGGGTCCTGAATCTTAGTAAAGGAAACTACGAAGGTATGAGGCGCGAGTTGGCCAATGACGGATTGGGAAACGTTACTTAAAGGGATGACAGTGGATGACAGATGGCAATGGCAATGGCAAACATTTAAAGAGCGCATGGATGAACTGCAACAATTGTTTATCTCTGTCTGGTGCAAAAGTAAAACGGGAAAGGTAGCCAAACCATGGCTTACAAGGGAAATTAGAGATAGCATTAGATCGAAGGAAGAGGCATATAAATCTGCCAGGAAAAACAACAGACCTGAGGATTGGGAGCAGTTTAGAATTCAGCAAAGGAGGACCAAGGGATTGATTAAGAAGGGGAAAATAGAGTACGACAGCAAGCTTGCGGGGAACGTAAAAACTGACTGTAAAAGTTTCTATAGGTATGTGAAGAGAAAACGATTGGTGAAGACAAATGTAGGTCCCTTACAGTCAGAAACAGGGGAATTTATTATGGGGAATAAAGAAACGGCTGACCAACTAAATGCAAACTTTGGTTCTGTCTTCACAAAGGAGGACATAAATATCATACCAGAAATGTTGGGGAACACAGGGCTTAGTGAGAGAGAGGAACTGAAAGAAATCAGTATTCGTAGAGAAATGGTGTTGGTGAAATTGATGGGATTGAGGCCGATAAACCCCCAGGGCCTGATGGTCTGCATCCCAGAGTACTTAAGGAAGTGGCCCTAGAAATAGTGGATGCATTGGTGGTCATCTTCCAAGATTCTATAGACTCTGGAACAGTCCCTACAGATTGGAGGGTAGCTAATGTAACCCCACTATTTAAAAGGGAGGTAGCGAGAAAGCAGGGAACTATAGACAGGCGGCCTGACGTCGGTAGTGGGGAAAATTCTAGAGTCCATGATCAAAGATTTTATAGCAGAGCACGTGGAGAACAGTGGTGGAATCAGACAGAGTCAGCATGGATTTACAAAAGGGAAATCACGCTTGACAAATCTACTAGAATTCTTCGAGGATGTAACTAGTAGAGTTGATGAAGGGGAGTCAGTGGATGTGGTTTATTTGGACTTTCTGAAGACTTTCTACAAAGTCCCACGTAAGAGATGAGCATGTAAAATTAAAGTGCATGGGATTGGGGGTAATGTATTGTGATGGATAGAAAATTGGTTGGCGGACAGGAAACAAAGAGTAGGGATAAATGGGTCTTTTTCTGAATGGCAGGCAGTGACTAGTGGGGTACCGTAGGGATCGGTTCTCGGACCCCAGCTATTCACAATATACATTAATGATTTAGATGAGGGAATTAAATGTAATATCTTCAAATTTGCAGATGACACGAAACTGGGTGGGAAGGTGAGTTGTGAGGAGGATGCAGAAAGGCTTCAGTGTGATTTGGACAAGTTGAGTGAGTGGGCAAATGCATGGCAGATGCAGTATAATGTGAATAAATGTGAGGTTATCCATTTTTGTAGCAAAAACAGGAAGGCAGATTATTATCTGAATGGCTATAAACTGAGAGAGGGGAATATACAACAAGACCTAGGTGTTCTCATACACCAGTCGCTGAAGGTAAGCATGCAGGTGCAACAGGTGGTAAAAAAGGCAAATGGCATCTTGGCCTTCATAGCGAGAGGGTACGAGTACAGAAGCAGGGATGTCTTGCTGCAATAGTACAGGGCCTTGGTGAGGCCACACCTGGAATATTGTGTGAAGTTTTGGTCTCCTTATCTGAGGAAGGATGTTCTTACTATAGAGGGAGTGCAGCGAAGGTTTACCAGACTGATTCCTGGGATGGTGAGACTGACATATGAGGAGAGATTGAGTCGATTAGGATAATATTCGCTGGAGTTCAGAAGAGTGAGGGGGGATCTCATAAAAACCTAT
This sequence comes from Heterodontus francisci, assembly GCF_036365525.1. Taxonomy (NCBI): domain Eukaryota; kingdom Metazoa; phylum Chordata; class Chondrichthyes; order Heterodontiformes; family Heterodontidae; genus Heterodontus; species Heterodontus francisci. Next base: position 103,295,451 of record NC_090385.1, on the reverse strand, counting down.
AAAATTCGAACACGACTTGACAGGGTAGATGCAAGAAGGATGTTCCCAATGGTGGGGGAGTCCAGAACCAGGGTCACAGTCTAAGGATACGGGGTAAACCTTTCAGGACTGAGATGAGGAGAAATGTCTTCATCCAGAGAGTGGTGAGCCTGTGGAATTAGCTACCACAGAACACAGTTGAGGCCAAAACATTGAATGTTTTCAAAACGGAGTTAGACATAGCTCTTGGGGCGAAAGGGATCAAAGGGTATGGGACGAAAGCGGGAACAGGTTACTGAGTTGGATGATCAGCCATGATCATAATGAATGGCGGAGCAGGCTTGAAGGGCCAAATGGCCTACTCCAGCTCCTATTTTCTATGTTTCTATGTGTAGCATTATTAGTTAAGGAACCAATAACAGCTTTGAGGAGGAATGATATGTGAAATGAATCATCAAAAGAGGCCATATGGGTGGAACGCAGAAATTAAAAAGGGGCAGCCACACTACTAGGAGTGTACTATAGATCCCCAAATAGTAGGAGGTAGATTGAAGAACAAATATGTAGGCAAATTTCTGAGTGCAAAAACTATAGGGCAATAATAGGTGGGGATTTCAACAACCCCAGTATCAACTGGGATATAAATAGTGTGAAGGGCACAGAGGGAACAAAATTCTTGAACTGCTTTGGCAAACCTTTTTAGCCAGCACATAACAAGCCGAACGAGAAGGGGCGCAATTCTAGATTTAGTATTCGGTAATGAAGCTGGGCAAGTGGATGAAGTAACAGTGGGTAACCATTTTGGAGATACTGACCATAATACAATTAGTTTTAGCATAATCCTGGAAAAGGACAAAGATAAAACAGGAGTAAAGGTTCTAAATCGGGGGAAGGCAAATTTTCCGAAACTGAGAGGTGACATGGTGAAAGTGGACTGGATACAGCTACTTGAAAGAAAATCAGTGGCAAACTAGTGGGAGGCATTCAAAAGCAAGATACTACAGGCACAGTGTAGGCATGTCCCCACAAAGATAAAGGGCGGTACTGCCAAATCTTGAGCCCCCTGGTTATCTAGAAGTTTACAGGGCAGGAAAGCAGAAAAAGAAAGTTTATGACGATCACAAAAATGGTCATACTTTAGAAAGCCTAGAGGAGTATAGAAAGCGCAGGGGTGAAGTAAAAAGGAAATTGGAAAAGCAAACAGAGGACATGAAAAATTATTGGCAGGTAGAATCAAGGAAAACTCAAAAATGTTTTGTCAGTACATTCAGAGCAAGAAGATGTACGAAGGAACTTATGCTTGGATGCAGAAGATGTGGGCAGGGTTCTTCATGAGTTTTTTGTCTCTGTCTTCACAAAGGAGAGGGTTGGTGCAGACATTAAAGAGGAGGAGTGTGAAATATTAGATACAATAAGCATAATGAGAGAGAAAATGCTAGAGGATCTGGCATCCTTGAAAGTGGATAAATCGCTAAGGCCAGATGGATTGCATCCCAGGTTGTTAAAGGAAGTCAGGGAGGAAATAGTGGATGCGCTAAGGATCATCTTCAAATTCTCTCAAGATATAGGCGAGGTACCAGACAATTGGAGGTCTGCGAACGTTGTACCATTGTTTAAAAAGGGTGCAAGGAATAGGCCAAATAATTATAGGCCGGTCAGTCTGACCTCGGTGGTGGGTAAATTATTAGAATCAATTCTGAGGGACAGGATAAACTGCCACTTGGAAAGGCGCAGATTAATCAGGGATAGTCAGAATGGATTTGTTAGGGAAAGGTCATGTCTTACTAACAATTGAGTTGTTTGAGGAAGTAACAAGGGGAATTGATGAGGGTAGTGCAATGCGTGTGGTCCACATGGATTTTAGCTAGGCATTTGACAAGGTCCCACATGGCAGACTGGTCAGTAAAATGAAAGCCCATTGGATACAGGGGCATTTGGCAGATTGGATCCAGAATTGGCTCAGTGACATGAAACAAAGGGTAGGAGTCGACAGATGTTTTTGTGAATGGAAAGCGGTTTCCAGTGGCATTCCAATGGGCTCAGTGTTGGGTCCCTTGCTGTTTGTGGTATATATTAATAATTTGGACTTAAATGTGGGAGGCATGATTGGAAATTTGCTGATCACACAAAAGTTGGTCGTGTAGTTGATAGTGAAGAGGATAGCTGTATACTGCAGAATGATATCAATGGTTTGGTTGAGTGGGCGGAAAGGTGGTAAATGGAATTCAATCCAGAGAAGTATGAGGTCATGCATTTGTAGAGGGCAAATAAAGCGAGGGAATACACAATAAATGGGAGGATATTGAGAGAGGTAGAAGAAGTGAGAGACCTTGGAGTGTATGTCCACAGGTCCCTGAAGGTGGCAGGACAGTTAGATAGAGTGGTGTCAAAGGCATTCTGAATGCTTTATTGGCCGAGGTATAGAATACAAAAGCAAGGATGTAATGCTAGAACTGCATAAAATGCTGGTTAGGCCACAAAGGCATTCTGTAATTATGTTCACATTACAGAAAGGACATAATTGTTCTGGAGAGAGTACAGAGGAGATTTACAAGAATGTTACCAGGGCTCAAAAGTTGCAGCTATGAGGAAAGACTGGATAAGCTAGGGCTGTTTTCTGAAGAATAGTGGAGGCTGAGGGGTGACTTAATTGAGATGTACAAAATTATGAGGGGCCTACATAGAGTAGACAGGAAGGACCTGTTTCCCCTCGCGGAGAGGTCAATTACGAGGGGGCACAGATTTAAGGTAGAAGGATTAGAGGGGACATGAGGAAAAACTTTTTCACCCAGAGGATAGTGGATGTCTAGAGTTCGTCAGGAATGGTGATGGAGGCAGAAACCCTCAACTCATTTAAAAGATACCTAGACATGCACTTGAAGTGCTGTAACCTGCAAGGCTATGGACCAGGTGATGGGAGGTGGGATTAGATTGGTCGGTTAGTTTGTTCGGCTGTCACAGACATGATGACCTGAATGGCCTCCTTCTGTGTCATAATTTATCTATGGTTCTATGGTGTGGGGTCACTCCACATGTGTGTCTGAGATTGTGAAAAGTTATTATGGAAACATGATGTTTTGTTCTCTCTCTCTCTGCTCTCTCTTGATCTTTTTTCTCTCCCTCTCTTTGTATCCCCTTTTTCTTTTTCGATGTCCCCTCTCTGTGTTCTCCCTCTCTCTCCCACTCTGTGTTACCCCTCTTATTGTGTCCCCCTCTATCTCTCTGTCTCCTCCTCCTCCTCTCTCTTCCTTCCCCCCGCCCAAACAACCCCTGCTTTCTCTCAGCAAATATTTTTTGCCCTACACAATCATCATCCAGACTGTCCTGTACTGAAATATTCCATTTTGGAGATTCGGAGAGAAGTAGCAGGAGAGGTGATTCGGAGGCAAATCAGAAATTGAAAAGTGACAACAGAGTGACGTCAAAAGCAATAGAGAGCGTGTGAAAACAGAAGCCAGCTGGGGTGTGTGTACCAGTAAGCTTTTAATTTAATCGAATTAATCAAATATAAAGTAAGACTTGATTGATTCATTGGTATAAAAACTAAAAGCTAAGTCGTATTTTAGAGTTTACCATATAGAGAGAAAGCGAACCCAACAATGTGTTGCATGCAATCCCACCAAGCCACGAGTGAAGTTAAGATACAAAAGGAAAGGAAATGTTTAGTACCTGTGGTGAGGCTAAAATGCTGTATGAGGGAAAAAAAGAGGAAAAATTTGTGTGTAAGCTTATCTTTGTGTAATTTACGTTTCCTGTTTCCTATCTATGTGTGTCTGCAAATCAGTGTCTAGTAAGGGTCAGTTAACCCTCTATGACAGGGTTGTCCAACCTTTTCGGGCGGAGGGCCACACTGCGATTTTTGCTTGGCCCAGGGTGCCGGTGAGAAAATTTCAAAATTTATCTTAATAAACATCAACAAATGTGCATTTTTGTGAAGAAGCTGTCAATGAGAAGACTAATTTATTGACTTACTTTCTCATCACTATATTGAAAACTGATTGAGTGACATACCTGGCATTGATTTTTCTTTAATAAGCAATCAATCTCCACTCGATGTAGTGATGTAGAGTATTCTGGACAGATGTCCACCTTTCAGGAGAGACCTTGATCTCTCATCCTCATCTCCCCGAGGTGTGTGTGTGTGTGTGTGTGCCTCATTCTCTCTTCCCTTCTTCTCCTCCTCTCTAGGACGAGGGGATACAGATTGAAAGTTTTGTGCAAAAGATGCAAGGGGAATAAGAGGAAGCACCTTCTTACGCAGCGGGTGGTAATGACCTGGAACTCGCTGCCCACAAGGGTGGTAGAAGTGGAGACGATCAATGATATCAAAAGGAGATTGGATGGCCACCTGAGAGAAATAGATGTGCAGGGCTATGGGGATTGAGCCATGGAGTGGGACTGACTGCATAGCTCTGTGGAGAGCTGGCATGAGCTCGATGAACAGAATGGCCTTCTTCTGTGCCGTAAGTAAATGATTCTTTGACTCTCTCTCCTCCCTCTGTCTCTCTCTCTCTCCCCCCTCTCTCTGTCTCCCTCTCCCCACACCCCCAACCCCCCACGTCTCCGGTGTTCCCTGCTCTGTGTTCCCTGGGAAGCCACTTAGGACACTGATGAGGAATCTTTGGAATTCTCTACTCCAGAAAGCTGTGGAAGCTCAGTCATTGAGTATATTTAAAGCAGACATAAGGAGATAAGGGGATAGTGTGGGAAAAAGGCATTGAAGTGGATGATCAGCCATGATCATATTGAATGGCAGGACAGGCTTGATGGGATGAATGGCTTTCTCGGGCGACTATATTCCTATGTTCCTACATCATCCCTCCTCATAGCTGTGATAGTTTCTTTGACCAAAATTGCCACTCCCTCTCTTTTCTTATCCCCTTCCCTATCATGTCTGAAAACCCTGTAACCAGGAACGTTGAGCTGCCATTCTTGTCCCTTGTAAAGTCAGGTTTCTGTTTTTACTTTTTGAGGAAAAAAAACGTCAATGAGGATTGAGAGCTGGAGTAAAAGGGAAGTGCAATTTAAAGAAACTAAAAAAAAAATTAAACTAAAATAAAACCTCAGTGAGGATTGAGAGCTGGAGTAAAAAGGGAAGTGCAATTTAAATAAACTAAAAAACTGAAATAAAACCTCAGTGAGGATGGAGAGCTGGAGTAAAAAGGGAGTGCAATTTAAATAAACTAAAAAACTGAAATAAAACCTCAGTGAGGATTGAGAGCTGGAGTAAAAAGGGAAGTGCAATTTAAATAAACTAAAAAACTGAAATAAAACCTCAGTGAGGATTGAGAGCTGGAGTAAAAAGGGAAGTGCAATTTAAATAAACTAAAAAACTGAAATAAAACCTCAGTGAGGATTGAGAGCTTGAGTAAAAAGGGAAGTGCAATTTAAATAAACTAAAAAACTGAAATAAAATCTCAGTGAGGATTGAGAGCTGGAGTAAAAAGGGAAGTGCAATTTAAATAAACAAAAAAACTGAAATAAAACCTCAGTGAGGATTGAGAGCTGCAGTAAAAAGGGAAGTGCAATTTAAATAAACTAAAAAACTGAAATAAAACCTCAGTGAGGATTGAGAGCTGGAGTAAAAAGGGAAGTGCAATTTAAATAAAGTAAAAAACTGAAATAAAACCTCACTGAGGATTGAGAGCTGGAGTAAAAGGGAAGTGCAATTTAAATAAACTAAAAAACTGAAATAAAACCTCACTGAGGATTGAGAGCTGGAGTAAAAGGGAAGTGCAATTTAAATAAACTAAAAAACTGAAATAAAACCTCAGTGAGGATTGAGAGCTGCAGTAAAAAGGGAAGTGCAATTTAAATAAACTAAAAAACTGAAATAAAACCTCACTGAGGATTGAGAGCTGGAGTAAAAGGGAAGTGCAATTTAAATAAACTAAAAAACTGAAATTAAACCTCAGTGAGGATTGAGAGCTGGAGTAAAAAGGGAAGTGCAATTTAAATAAACTAAAAAACTGAAATAAAATCTCAGTGAGGATTGAGAGCTGGAGTAAAAAGGGAAGTGCAATTTAAATAAACAAAAAAACTGAAATAAAACCTCAGTGAGGATTGAGAGCTGCAGTAAAAAGGGAAGTGCAATTTAAATAAACTAAAAAACTGAAATAAAACCTCAGTGAGGATTGAGAGCTGGAGTAAAAAGGGAAGTGCAATTTAAATAAAGTAAAAAACTGAAATAAAACCTCAGTGAGGATTGAGAGCTGGAGTAAAAAGGGAAGTGCAATTTAAATAAACTAAAAAACTGAAATAAAACCTCAGTGAGGATTGAGAGCTGGAGTAAAAAGGGAAGTGCAATTTAAATAGACTAAAAAACTGAAATAAAACCTCAGTCAGGATTGAGAGCTTGAGTAAAAAGGGAAGTGCAATTTAAATAAACTAAAAAACTGAAATAAAACCTCAGTGAGGATTGAGAGCTGCAGTAAAAAGGGAAGTGCAATTTAAATAAAGTAAAAAACTGAAATAAAACCTCAGTGAGGATTGAGAGCTTGAGTAAAAAGGGAAGTGCAATTAAAATAAACTAAAAAACTGAAATAAAACCTCAGTGAGGATTGAGAGCTTGAGTAAAAAGGGAAGTGCAATTTAAATAAACTAAAAAACTGAAATAAAACCTCAGTGAGGATTGAGAGCTGGAGTAAAAAGGGAAGTGCAATTTAAATAGACTAAAAAACTGAAATAAAACCTCACTGAGGATTGAGAGCTGGAGTAAAAAGTGAAGTGCAATTTAAATAAAGTAAAAAACTGAAATAAAACCTCACTGAGGATTGAGAGATGGAGTAAAAAGGGAAGTGCAATTAAAATAAACTAAAAAACTGAAATAAAACCTCAGTGAGGATTGAGAGCTTGAGTAAAAAGGGAAGTGCAATTTAAATAAACTAAAAAACTGAAATAAAACCTCAGTGAGGATTGAGAGCTGGAGTAAAAAGGGAAGTGCAATTTAAATAGACTAAAAAACTGAAATAAAACCTCACTGAGGATTGAGAGCTGGAGTAAAAAGTGAAGTGCAATTTAAATAAAGTAAAAAACTGAAATAAAACCTCACTGAGGATTGAGAGATGGAGTAAAAAGGGAAGTGCAATTTAAATAGACTAAAAAACTGAAATAAAACCTCAGTGAGGATTGAGAGCTTGAGGAAAAAGGGAAGTGCAATTTAAATAGACCAAAAAACTGAAATAAAACCTCAGTGAGGATTGAGAGCTTGACTAAAAAGGGAAGTGCAATTTAAATAGACTAAAAAACTGAAATAAAACCTCAGTGAAGATGGAGAGCTTGAATAAAAAGGGAAGTGCAATTTAAATAAAGAAAAAAACTGAAATAAACCCTCACTGAGGATTGAGAGCTGGAGTAAAAAGGGAAGTGCAATTTAAATAAACTTAAAAACTGAAATAAAACCTCAGTGAGGATTGAGAGCTGGAGTAAAAAGGGAAGTGCAATTTAAATAAACTAAAAAACTGAAATAAAACCTCAGTGAGGATTGAGAGCTTGAGTAAAAAGGGAAGTGCAATTTAAATAAACTAAAAAACTGAAATAAAACCTCAGTGAGGATTGAGAGCTGCAGTAAAAAGGGAGGTGCAATTTAAATAAACTAAAAAACTGAAATAAAACCTCAGTGAGGATTGAGAGCTTGAGTAAAAAGGGAAGAGCAATTTAAATAAACTAAAAAACTGAAATAAAACCTCAGTGAGGATTGAGAGCTGCAGTAAAAAGGGAAGTGCAATTTAAATAAACTAAAAAACTGAAATAAAACCTCAGTGAGGATTGAGAGCTGGAGTAAAAAGGGAAGTGCAATTTAAATAAACTAAAAAACTGAAATAAAACCTCAGTGAGGATTGAGAGCTTGTGTAAAAAGGGAAGTGCAATTTAAATAAAGTAAAAAACTGAAATAAAACCTCAGTGAGGATTGAGAGCTGCAGTAAAAAGGGAAGTGCAATTTAAATAAACTAAAAAACTGAAATAAAACCTCAATGAGGATTGAGAGCTGGAGTAAAAAGGGAAGTGCAATTTAAATAAACCAAAAAACTGAAATAAAACCTCAGTCAGGATTGAGAGCTTGAGTAAAAAGGGAAGTGCAATTTAAATAAACTAAAAAACTGAAATAAAACCTCAGTGAGGATTGAGAGCTGGAGTAAAAAGGGAAGTGCAATTTAAATAAAGTAAAAAACTGAAATAAAACCTCAGTGAGGATTGAGAGCTTGAGTAAAAAGGGAAGTGCAATTAAAATAAACTAAAAAACTGAAATAAAACCTCAGTGAGGATTGAGAGCTTGAGTAAAAAGGGAAGTGCAATTTAAATAGACTAAAAAACTGAAATAAAACCTCAGTGAGGATTGAGAGCTTGAGAAAAAGGGAAGTGCAATTTAAATAAACTAAAAAACTGAAATAAAACCTCAGTGAGGATTGAGAGCTTGAGTAAAAAGGGAAGTGCAATTTAAATAAAGTAAAAAACTGAAATAAAACCTCAGTGAGGATTGAGAGCTTGAGTAAAAAGGGAAGTGCAATTTTAATAAAGTAAAAAACTGAAATAAAACCTCACTGAGGATTGAGAGCTGGAGTAAAAAGTGAAGTGCAATTTAAATAAAGTAAAAAACTGAAATAAAACCTCACTGAGGATTGAGAGCTGGAGTAAAAAGGGAAGTGCAATTTAAATAGACTAAAACACTGAAATAAAACCTCAGTGAGGATTGAGAGCTTGAGTAAAAAGGGAAGTGCAATTTAAATAAACTAAAAAACTGAAATAAAACCTCAATGAGGATTGAGAGCTTGAGTAAAAAGGGAAGTGCAATTTAAATAGACTAAAAAACTGAAATAAAACCTCAGTGAGGATTGAGAGCTTGAGTAAAAAGGGAAGTGCAATTTAAATAAAGTAAAAAACTGAAATAAAACCTCAGTGAGGATTGAGAGCTGGAGTAAAAAGGGAAGTGCAATTTAAATAAAGTAAAAAACTGAAATAAAACCTCAGTGAGGATTGAGAGCTGGAGTAAAAAGTGAAGTGCAATTTAAATAAAGTAAAAAACTGAAATAAAACCTCACTGAGGATTGAGAGCTGGAGTAAAAAGGGAAGTGCAATTTAAATAGACTAAAAAACTGAAATAAAACCTCAGTGAGGATTGGGAGCTTGAGTAAAAAGGGAAGTGCAATTTAAATAAACTAAAAAATTGAAATAAAACCTCACTGAGTATTGAGAGCTTGAGTAAAAAGGGAAGTGCAATTTAAATAAAGTAAAAAACTGAAATAAAACCTCAGTGAGGATTGAGAGCTGGAGTAAAAAGGGAAGTGCAATTTAAATAAAGTACAAAACTGAAATAAAACCTCAGTGAGGATTGAGAGCTTGAGTAAAAAGTGAAGTGCAATTTAAATAAAGTAAAAAACTGAAATAAAACCTCACTGAGGATTGAGAGCTGGAGTAAAAAGGGAAGTGCAATTTAAATAGACTAAAAAACTGAAATAAAACCTCAGTGAGGATTGAGAGCTGCAGTAAAAAGGGAAGTGCAATTTAAATAAAGTAAAAAACTGAAATAAAACCTCAGTGAGGATTGAGAGCTTGAGTAAAAAGGGAAGTGCAATTTAAATAGACCAAAAAACTGAAATAAAACCTCAGTGAGGATTGAGAGCTTGACTAAAAAGGGAAGTGCAATTTAAATAGACTAAAAAACTGAAATAAAACCTCAGTGAAGATTGAGAGCTTGAGTAAAAAGGGAAGTGCAATTTAAATAAACTAAAAAACTGAAATAAAACCTCAGTGAGGATTGAGAGCTTGAGTAAAAAGGGAAGTGCAATTTAAATAAACTAATAAACTGAAATAAAACCTCAGTGAGGATTGAGAGCTGCAGTAAAAAGGGAAGTGCAATTTAAATAAACTAAAAAACTGAAATAAAACCTCACTGAGGATTGAGAGCTGGAGTAAAAAGGGAAGTGCAATTTAAATAAACTAAAAAACTGAAATAAAACCTCAGTCAGGATTGAGAGCTTGAGTAAAAAGGGAAGTGCAATTTAAATAAACTAAAAAACTGAAATAAAACCTCAGTGAGGATTGAGAGCTGCAGTAAAAAGGGAAGTGCAATTTAAATAAACTAAAAAACTGAAATAAAACCTCACTGAGGATTGAGAGCTGGAGTAAAAAGGGAAGTGCAATTTAAATAAACTAAAAAACTGAAATAAAACCTCAGTCAGGATTGAGAGCTTGAGTAAAAAGGGAAGTGCAATTTAAATAAACTAAAAAACTGAAATAAAACCTCAGTGAGGATTGAGAGCTGCAGTAAAAAGGGAAGTGCAATTTAAATAAAGTAAAAAACTGAAATAAAACCTCAGTGAGGATTGAGAGCTTGAGTAAAAAGGGAAGTGCAATTAAAATAAACTAAAAAACTGAAATAAAACCTCAGTGAGGATTGAGAGCTTGAGTAAAAAGGGAAGTGCAATTTAAATAGACTAAAAAACTGAAATAAAACCTCAGTGAGGATTGAGAGCTGGAGTAAAAAGGGAAGTGCAATTTAAATAGACTAAAAAACTGAAATAAAACCTCACTGAGGATTGAGAGCTGGAGTAAAAAGTGAATTGCAATTTAAATAAAGTAAAAAACTGAAATAAAACCTCACTGAGGATTGAGAGCTGGAGTAAAAAGGGAAGTGCAATTTAAATAGAGTAAAAAACTGAAATAAAACCTCAGTGAGGATTGAGAGCTTGAGTAAAAAGGGAAGTGCAATTTAAATAAACTAAAAAACTGAAATAAAACCTCAGTGAGGATTGAGAGCTTGAGTAAAAAGGGAAGTGCAGTTTAAATAGACCACAAAACTGAAATAAAACCTCAGTGAGGATTGAGAGCTTGACTAAAAAGGGAAGTGCAATTTAAATAGACTAAAAAACTGAAATAAAACCTCAGTGAAGATTGAGAGCTTGAATAAAAAGGGAAGTGCAATTTAAATAAAGAAAAAAACTGAAATAAACCCTCACTGAGGATTGAGAGCTGGAGTAAAAAGGGAAGTGCAATTTAAATAAACTTAAAAACTGAAATAAAACCTCAGTGAGGATTGAGAGCTGGAGTAAAAAGGGAAGTGCAATTTAAATAAACTAAAAAACTGAAATAGAACCTCAGTGAGGATTGAGAGCTTGAGTAAAAAGGGAAGTGCAATTTAAATAAACTAAAAAACTGAAATAAAACCTCAGTGAGGATTGAGAGCTGCAGTAAAAAGGGAAGTGCAATTTAAATAAACTAAAAAACTGAAATAAAACCTCAGTGAGGATTGAGAGCTTGAGTAAAAAGGGAAGTGCAATTTAAATAAACTAAAAAACTGAAATAAAACCTCAGTGAGGATTGAGAGCTGCAGTAAAAAGGGAAGTGCAATTTAAATAAACTAAAAAACTGAAATAAAACCTCACTGAGGATTGAGAGCTGGAGTAAAAAGGGAAGTGCAATTTAAATAAACTAAAAAACTGAAATAAAACCTCAGTCAGGATTGAGAGCTTGAGTAAAAAGGGAAGTGCAATTTAAATAAACTAAAAAACTGAAATAAAACCTCAGTGAGGATTGAGAGCTGGAGTAAAAAGGGAAGTGCAATTTTAATAAAGTAAAAAACTGAAATAAAACCTCAGTGAGGATTGAGAGCTTGAGTAAAAAGGGAAGTGCAATTAAAATAAACTAAAAAACTGAAATAAAACCTCAGTGAGGATTGAGAGCTTGAGTAAAAAGGGAAGTGCAATTTAAATAACTAAAAAACTGAAATAAAACCTCAGTGAGGATTGAGAGCTGGAGTAAAAAGGGAAGTGCAATTTAAATAGACTAAAAAACTGAAATAAAACCTCACTGAGGATTGAGAGCTGGAGTAAAAAGTGAAGTGCAATTTAAATAAAGTAAAAAACTGAAATAAAACCTCACTGAGGATTGAGAGCTGGAGTAAAAAGGGAAGTGCAATTTAAATAGACTAAAAAACTGAAATAAAACCTCAGTGAGGATTGAGAGCTTGAGTAAAAAGGGAAGTGCAATTTAAATAAAGTAAAAAACTGAAATAAAACCTCAGTGAGGATTGAGAGCTTGAGTAAAAAGGGAAGTGCAATTTAAATAGACCAAAAAACTGAAATAAAACCTCAGTGAGGATTGAGAGCTTGACTAAAAAGGGAAGTGCAATTTAAATAGACTAAAAAACTGAAATAAAACCTCAGTGAAGATTGAGAGCTTGAGTAAAAAGGGAAGTGCAATTTAAATAAAGAAAAAAACTGAAATAAACCCTCACTGAGGATTGAGAGCTGGAGTAAAAAGGGAAGTGCAATTTAAATAAACTTAAAAACTGAAATAAAACCTCAGTGAGGATTGAGAGCTGGAGTAAAAAGGGAAGTGCAATTTAAATAAACTTAAAAACTGAAATAAAACCTCAGTGAGGATTGAGAGCTTGAGTAAAAAGGGAAGTGCAATTTAAATAAACTAAAAAACTGAAATAAAACCTCAGTGAGGATTGAGAGCTGGAGTAAAAAGGGAAGTGCAATTTTAATAAAGTAAAAAACTGAAATAAAACCTCAGTGAGGATTGAGAGCTTGAGTAAAAAGGGAAGTGCAATTAAAATAAACTAAAAAACTGAAATAAAACCTCAGTGAGGATTGAGAGCTTGAGTAAAAAGGGAAGTGCAATTTAAATAAAGTAAAAAACTGAAATAAAACCTCAGTGAGGATTGAGAGCTTGAGTAAAAAGGGAAGTGCAATTTAAATAGACCAAAAAACTGAAATAAAACCTCAGTGAGGATTGAGAGCTTGACTAAAAAGGGAAGTGCAATTTAAATAGACTAAAAAACTGAAATAAAACCTCAGTGAAGATTGAGGGCTTGAGTAAAAAGGGAAGTGCAATTTAAGTAAAGAAAAAAACTGAAATAAACCCTCACTGAGGATTGAGAGCTGGAGTAAAAAGGGAAGTGCAATTAAAATAAACTAAAAAACTGAAATAAAACCTCAGTGAGGATTGAGAGCTTGAGTAAAAAGGGAAGTGCAATTTAAATAAACTAAAAAACTGAAATAAAACCTCAGTGAGGATTGAGAGCTTGAGTAAAAAGGGAAGTGCAATTTAAATAAACTAAAAAACTGAAATAAAACCTCAGTGAGGATTGAGAGCTTGAGTAAAAAGGGAAGTGCAATTTAAATAAACTAAAAAACTGAAATAAAACCTCAGTGAGGATTGAGAGCTTGAGTAAAAAGGGAAGTGCAATTTAAATAAACTAAAAAACTGAAATAAAACCTCAGTGAGGATTGAGAGCTTGAGTAAAAAGGGAAGTGCAATTAAAATAAACTAAAAAACTGAAATAAAACCTCAGTGAGGATTGAGAGCTTGAGTAAAAAGGGAAGTGCAATTTAAATAAACTTAAAAACTAAAATAAAACCTCAGTGAGGATTGAGAGCTGGAGTAAAAAGGGAAGTGCAATTTAAATAAACTAAAAAACTGAAATAAAACCTCAGTGAGGATTGAGAGCTTGAGTAAAAATGGAAGTGCAATTTAAATAAACTAAAAAACTGAAATAAAACCTCAGTGAGGATTGAGAGCTGCAGTAAAAAGGGAAGTGCAATTTAAATAAACTAAAAAACTGAAATAAAACCTCACTGAGGATTGAGAGCTGGAGTAAAAAGGGAAGTGCAATTTAAATAAACTAAAAAACTGAAATAAAACCTCACTGAGGATTGAGAGCTGGAGTAAAAAGGGAAGTGCAATTTAAATAAACTAAAAAACTGAAATAAAACCTCAGTCAGGATTGAGAGCTTGAGTAAAAAGGGAAGTGCAATTTAAATAAACTAAAAAACTGAAATAAAACCTCAGTGAGGATTGAGAGCTGCAGTAAAAAGGGAAGTGCAATTTAAATAAAGTAAAAAACTGAAATAAAACCTCAGTGAGGATTGAGAGCTTGAGTAAAAAGGGAAGTGCAATTAAAATAAACTAAAAAACTGAAATAAAACCTCAGTGAGGATTGAGAGCTTGAGTAAAAAGGGAAGTGCAATTTAAATAGACTAAAAAACTGAAATAAAACCTCAGTGAGGATTGAGAGCTGGAGTAAAAAGGGAAGTGCAATTTAAATAGACTAAAAAACTGAAATAAAACCTCACTGAGGATTGAGAGCTGGAGTAAAAAGTGAAGTGCAATTTAAATAAAGTAAAAAACTGAAATAAAACCTCACTGAGGATTGAGAGCTGGAGTAAAAAGGGAAGTGCAATTTAAATAGAGTAAAAAACTGAAATAAAACCTCAGTGAGGATTGAGAGCTTGAGTAAAAAGGGAAGTGCAATTTAAATAAACTAAAAAACTGAAATAAAACCTCAGTGAGGATTGAGAGCTTGAGTAAAAAGGGAAGTGCAGTTTAAATAGACCACAAAACTGAAATAAAACCTCAGTGAGGATTGAGAGCTTGACTAAAAAGGGAAGTGCAATTTAAATAGACTAAAAAACTGAAATAAAACCTCAGTGAAGATTGAGAGCTTGAATAAAAAGGGAAGTGCAATTTAAATAAAGAAAAAAACTGAAATAAACCCTCACTGAGGATTGAGAGCTGGAGTAAAAAGGGAAGTGCAATTTAAATAAACTTAAAAACTGAAATAAAACCTCAGTGAGGATTGAGAGCTGGAGTAAAAAGGGAAGTGCAATTTAAATAAACTAAAAAACTGAAATAAAACCTCAGTGAGGATTGAGAGCTTGAGTAAAAAGGGAAGTGCAATTTAAATAAACTAAAAAACTGAAATAAAACCTCAGTGAGGATTGAGAGCTGCAGTAAAAAGGGAAGTCCAATTTAAATAAACTAAAAAACTGAAATAAAACCTCAGTGAGGGTTGAGAGCTTGAGTAAAAAGGGAAGTGCAATTTAAATAAACTAAAAAACTGAAATAAAACCTCAGTGAGGATTGAGAGCTGCAGTAAAAAGGGAAGTGCAATTTAAATAAACTAAAAAACTGAAATAAAACCTCACTGAGGATTGAGAGCTGGAGTAAAAAGGGAAGTGCAATTTAAATAAACTAAAAAACTGAAATAAAACCTCAGTCAGGATTGAGAGCTTGAGTAAAAAGGGAAGTGCAATTTAAATAAACTAAAAAACTGAAATAAAACCTCAGTGAGGATTGAGAGCTGGAGTAAAAAGGGAAGTGCAATTTAAATAAAGTAAAAAACTGAAATAAAACCTCAGTGAGGATTGAGAGCTGGAGGAAAAAGGGAAGTGCAATTTAAATAGACTAAAAAACTGAAATAAAACCTCACTGAGGATTGAGAGCTGGAGTAAAAAGTGAAGTGCAATTTAAATAAAGTAAAAAACTGAAATAAAACCTCACTGAGGATTGAGAGCTGGAGTAAAAAGGGAAGTGCAATTTAAATAGACTAAAAAACTGAAATAAAACCTCAGTGAGGATTGAGAGCTTGAGTAAAAAGGGAAGTGCAATTTAAATAAAGTAAAAAACTGAAATAAAACCTCAGCGAGGATTGAGAGCTTGAGTAAAAAGGGAAGTGCAATTTAAATAGACCAAAAAACTGAAATAAAACCTCAGTGAGGATTGAGAGCTTGACTAAAAAGGGAAGTGCAATTTAAATAGACTAAAAAACTGAAATAAAACCTCAGTGAAGATTGAGAGCTTGAGTAAAAAGGGAAGTGCAATTTAAATAAAGAAAAAAACTGAAATAAACCCTCACTGAGGATTGAGAGCTGGAGTAAAAAGGGAAGTGCAATTTAAATAAACTTAAAAACTGAAATAAAACCTCAGTGAGGATTGAGAGCTGGAGTAAAAAGGGAAGTGCAATTTAAATAAACTAAAAAACTGAAATAAAACCTCAGTGAGGATTGAGAGCTTGACTAAAAAGGGAAGTGCAATTTAAATAGACTAAAAAACTGAAATAAAACCTCAGTGAAGATTGAGAGCTTGAATAAAAAGGGAAGTGCAATTTAAATAAAGAAAAAAACTGAAATAAACCCTCACTGAGGATTGAGAGCTGGAGTAAAAAGGGAAGTGCAATTTAAATAAACTTAAAAACTGAAATAAAACCTCAGTGAGGATTGAGAGCTGGAGTAAAAAGGGAAGTGCAATTTAAATAAACTAAAAAACTGAAATAGAACCTCAGTGAGGATTGAGAGCTTGAGTAAAAAGGGAAGTGCAATTTAAATAAACTAAAAAACTGAAATAAAACCTCAGTGAGGATTGAGAGCTGCAGTAAAAAGGGAAGTGCAATTTAAATAAACTAAAAAACTGAAATAAAACCTCACTGAGGATTGAGAGCTGGAGTAAAAAGGGAAGTGCAATTTAAATAAACTAAAAAACTGAAATAAAACCTCAGTGAGGATTGAGAGCTGCAGTAAAAAGGGAAGTGCAATTTAAATAAACTAAAAAACTGAAATAAAACCTCACTGAGGATTGAGAGCTGGAGTAAAAAGGGAAGTGCAATTTAAATAAACTAAAAAACTGAAATAAAACCTCAGTCAGGATTGAGAGCTTGAGTAAAAAGGGAAGTGCAATTTAAATAAACTAAAAAACTGAAATAAAACCTCAGTGAGGATTGAGAGCTGGAGTAAAAAGGGAAGTGCAATTTTAATAAAGTAAAAAACTGAAATAAAACCTCAGTGAGGATTGAGAGCTTGAGTAAAAAGGGAAGTGCAATTAAAATAAACTAAAAAACTGAAATAAAACCTCAGTGAGGATTGAGAGCTTGAGTAAAAAGGGAAGTGCAATTTAAATAACTAAAAAACTGAAATAAAACCTCAGTGAGGATTGAGAGCTGGAGTAAAAAGGGAAGTGCAATTTAAATAGACTAAAAAACTGAAATAAAACCTCACTGAGGATTGAGAGCTGGAGTAAAAAGTGAAGTGCAATTTAAATAAAGTAAAAAACTGAAATAAAACCTCACTGAGGATTGAGAGCTGGAGTAAAAAGGGAAGTGCAATTTAAATAGACTAAAAAACTGAAATAAAACCTCAGTGAGGATTGAGAGCTTGAGTAAAAAGGGAAGTGCAATTTAAATAAAGTAAAAAACTGAAATAAAACCTCAGTGAGGATTGAGAGCTTGAGTAAAAAGGGAAGTGCAATTTAAATAGACCAAAAAACTGAAATAAAACCTCAGTGAGGATTGAGAGCTTGACTAAAAAGGGAAGTGCAATTTAAATAGACTAAAAAACTGAAATAAAACCTCAGTGAAGATTGAGAGCTTGAGTAAAAAGGGAAGTGCAATTTAAATAAAGGAAAAAACTGAAATAAACCCTCACTGAGGATTGAGAGCTGGAGTAAAAAGGGAAGTGCAATTTAAATAAACTTAAAAACTGAAATAAAACCTCAGTGAGGATTGAGAGCTGGAGTAAAAAGGGAAGTGCAATTTAAATAAACTAAAAAACTGAAATAAAACCTCAGTGAGGATTGAGAGCTTGAGTAAAAAGGGAAGTGCAATTTAAATAAACTAAAAAACAGAAATAAAACCTCAGTGAGGATTGAGAGCTGCAGTAAAAAGGGAAGTGCAATTTAAATAAAGTAAAAAACTGAAATAAAACCTCAGTGAGGATTGAGAGCTGGAGTAAAAAGGGAAGTGCAATTAAAATAAACTAAAAAACTGAAATAAAACCTCAGTGAGGATTGAGAGCTTGAGTAAAAAGGGAAGTGCAATTTAAATAAACTAAAAAACTGAAATAAAACCTCAGTGAGGATTGAGAGCTTGAGTAAAAAGGGAAGTGCAATTTAAATAAACTAAAAAACTGAAATAAAACCTCAGTGAGGATTGAGAGCTTGAGTAAAAAGGGAAGTGCAATTTAAATAAACTAAAAAACTGAAATAAAACCTCAGTGAGGATTGAGAGCTTGAGTAAAAAGGGAAGTGCAATTTAAATAAACTAAAAAACTGAAATAAAACCTCAGTGAGGATTGAGAGCTTGAGTAAAAAGGGAAGTGCAATTAAAATAAACTAAAAAACTGAAATAAAACCTCAGTGAGGATTGAGAGCTTGAGTAAAAAGGGAAGTGCAATTTAAATAAACTTAAAAACTAAAATAAAACCTCAGTGAGGATTGAGAGCTGGAGTAAAAAGGGAAGTGCAATTTAAATAAACTAAAAAACTGAAATAAAACCTCAGTGAGGATTGAGAGCTTGAGTAAAAATGGAAGTGCAATTTAAATAAACTAAAAAACTGAAATAAAACCTCAGTGAGGATTGAGAGCTGCAGTAAAAAGGGAAGTGCAATTTAAATAAACTAAAAAACTGAAATAAAACCTCACTGAGGATTGAGAGCTGGAGTAAAAAGGGAAGTGCAATTTAAATAAACTAAAAAACTGAAATAAAACCTCACTGAGGATTGAGAGCTGGAGTAAAAAGGGAAGTGCAATTTAAATAAACTAAAAAACTGAAATAAAACCTCAGTCAGGATTGAGAGCTTGAGTAAAAAGGGAAGTGCAATTTAAATAAACTAAAAAACTGAAATAAAACCTCAGTGAGGATTGAGAGCTGCAGTAAAAAGGGAAGTGCAATTTAAATAAAGTAAAAAACTGAAATAAAACCTCAGTGAGGATTGAGAGCTTGAGTAAAAAGGGAAGTGCAATTAAAACAAACTAAAAAACTGAAATAAAACCTCAGTGAGGATTGAGAGCTTGAGTAAAAAGGGAAGTGCAATTTAAATAGACTAAAAAACTGAAATAAAACCTCAGTGAGGATTGAGAGCTGGAGTAAAAAGGGAAGTGCAATTTAAATAGACTAAAAAACTGAAATAAAACCTCACTGAGGATTGAGAGCTGGAGTAAAAAGTGAAGTGCAATTTAAATAAAGTAAAAAACTGAAATAAAACCTCACTGAGGATTGAGAGCTGGAGTAAAAAGGGAAGTGCAATTTAAATAGAGTAAAAAACTGAAATAAAACCTCAGTGAGGATTGAGAGCTTGAGTAAAAAGGGAAGTGCAATTTAAATAAACTAAAAAACTGAAATAAAACCTCAGTGAGGATTGAGAGCTTGAGTAAAAAGGGAAGTGCAGTTTAAATAGACCACAAAACTGAAATAAAACCTCAGTGAGGATTGAGAGCTTGACTAAAAAGGGAAGTGCAATTTAAATAGACTAAAAAACTGAAATAAAACCTCAGTGAAGATTGAGAGCTTGAATAAAAAGGGAAGTGCAATTTAAATAAAGAAAAAAACTGAAATAAACCCTCACTGAGGATTGAGAGCTGGAGTAAAAAGGGAAGTGCAATTTAAATAAACTTAAAAACTGAAATAAAACCTCAGTGAGGATTGAGAGCTGGAGTAAAAAGGGAAGTGCAATTTAAATAAACTAAAAAACTGAAATAAAACCTCAGTGAGGATTGAGAGCTTGAGTAAAAAGGGAAGTGCAATTTAAATAAACTAACAAACTGAAATAAAACCTCAGTGAGGATTGAGAGCTGCAGTAAAAAGGGAAGTCCAATTTAAATAAACTAAAAAACTGAAATAAAACCTCAGTGAGGGTTGAGAGCTTGAGTAAAAAGGGAAGTGCAATTTAAATAAACTAAAAAACTGAAATAAAAACTCAGTGAGGATTGAGAGCTGCAGTAAAAAGGGAAGTGCAATTTAAATAAACTAAAAAACTGAAATAAAACCTCACTGAGGATTGAGAGCTGGAGTAAAAAGGGAAGTGCAATTTAAATAAACTAAAAAACTGAAATAAAACCTCAGTCAGGATTGAGAGCTTGAGTAAAAAGGGAAGTGCAATTTAAATAAACTAAAAAACTGAAATAAAACCTCAGTGAGGATTGAGAGCTGGAGTAAAAAGGGAAGTGCAATTTAAATAAAGTAAAAAACTGAAATAAAACCTCAGTGAGGATTGAGAGCTGGAGGAAAAAGGGAAGTGCAATTTAAATAGACTAAAAAACTGAAATAAAACCTCACTGAGGATTGAGAGCTGGAGTAAAAAGTGAAGTGCAATTTAAATAAAGTAAAAAACTGAAATAAAACCTCACTGAGGATTGAGAGCTGGAGTAAAAAGGGAAGTGCAATTTAAATAGACTAAAAAACTGAAATAAAACCTCAGTGAGGATTGAGAGCTTGAGTAAAAAGGGAAGTGCAATTTAAATAAAGTAAAAAACTGAAATAAAACCTCAGCGAGGATTGAGAGCTTGAGTAAAAAGGGAAGTGCAATTTAAATAGACCAAAAAACTGAAATAAAACCTCAGTGAGGATTGAGAGCTTGACTAAAAAGGGAAGTGCAATTTAAATAGACTAAAAAACTGAAATAAAACCTCAGTGAAGATTGAGAGCTTGAGTAAAAAGGGAAGTGCAATTTAAATAAAGAAAAAAACTGAAATAAACCCTCACTGAGGATTGAGAGCTGGAGTAAAAAGGGAAGTGCAATTTAAATAAACTTAAAAACTGAAATAAAACCTCAGTGAGGATTGAGAGCTGGAGTAAAAAGGGAAGTGCAATTTAAATAAACTAAAAAACTGAAATAAAACCTCAGTGAGGATTGAGAGCTTGAGTAAAAAGGGAAGTGCAATTTAAATAAACTAAAAAACTGAAATAAAACCTCAGTGAGGATTGAGAGCTGCAGTAAAAAGGGAAGTGCAATTTAAATAAAGTAAAAAACTGAAATAAAACCTCAGTGAGGATTGAGAGCTTGAGTAAAAAGGGAAGTGCAATTTAAATAGACCAAAAAACTGAAATAAAACCTCAGTGAGGATTGAGAGCTTGACTAAAAAGGGAAGTGCAATTTAAATAGACTAAAAAACTGAAATAAAACCTCAGTGAAGATTGAGAGCTTGAGTAAAAAGGGAAGTGCAATTTAAATAAAGAAAAAAACTGAAATAAACCCTCACTGAGGATTGAGAGCTGGAGTAAAAAGGGAAGTGCAATTAAAATAAACTAAAAAACTGAAATAAAACCTCAGTGAGGATTGAGAGCTTGAGTAAAAAGGGAAGTGCAATTTAAATAAACTAAAAAACTGAAATAAAACCTCAGTGAGGATTGAGAGCTTGAGTAAAAAGGGAAGTGCAATTTAAATAAACTAAAAAACTGAAATAAAACCTCAGTAAGGATTGAGAGCTTGAGTAAAAAGGGAAGTGCAATTTAAATAAACTAAAAAACTGAAATAAAACCTCAGTGAGGATTGAGAGCTTGAGTAAAAAGGGAAGTGCAATTTAAATAAACTAAAAAACTGAAATAAAACCTCAGTGAGGATTGAGAGCTTGAGTAAAAAGGGAAGTGCAATTAAAATAAACTAAAAAACTGAAATAAAACCTCAGTGAGGATTGAGAGCTTGAGTAAAAGGGGAAGTGCAATTTAAATAAACTTAAAAACTAAAATAAAACCTCAGTGAGGATTGAGAGCTGGAGTAAAAAGGGAAGTGCAATTTAAATAAACTAAAAAACTGAAATAAAACCTCAGTGAGGATTGAGAGCTTGAGTAAAAATGGAAGTGCAATTTAAATAAACTAAAAAACTGAAATAAAACCTCAGTGAGGATTGAGAGCTGCAGTAAAAAGGGAAGTGCAATTTAAATAAACTAAAAAACTGAAATAAAACCTCACTGAGGATTGAGAGCTGGAGTAAAAAGGGAAGTGCAATTTAAATAAACTAAAAAACTGAAATAAAACCTCACAGAGGATTGAGAGCTGGAGTAAAAAGGGAAGTGCAATTTAAATAAACTAAAAAACTGAAATAAAACCTCAGTCAGGATTGAGAGCTTGAGTAAAAAGGGAAGTGCAATTTAAATAAACTAAAAAACTGAAATAAAACCTCAGTGAGGATTGAGAGCTGCAGTAAAAAGGGAAGTGCAATTTAAATAAAGTAAAAAACTGAAATAAAACCTCAGTGAGGATTGAGAGCTTGAGTAAAAAGGGAAGTGCAATTTAAATAAACTAAAAAACTGAAATAAAACCTCAGTGAGGATTGAGAGCTTGAGTAAAAAGGGAAGTGCAATTTAAATAGACTAAAAAACTGAAATAAAACCTCAGTGAGGATTGAGAGCTGGAGTAAAAAGGGAAGTGCAATTTAAATAGACTAAAAAACTGAAATAAAACCTCACTCAGGATTGAGAGCTGGAGTAAAAAGTGAAGTGCAATTTAAATAAAGTAAAAAACTGAAATAAAACCTCACTGAGGATTGAGAGCTGGAGTAAAAAGGGAAGTGCAATTTAAATAGAGTAAAAAACTGAAATAAAACCTCAGTGAGGATTGAGAGCTTGAGTAAAAAGGGAAGTGCAATTTAAATAAACTAAAAAACTGAAATAAAACCTCAGTGAGGATTGAGAGCTTGAGTAAAAAGGGAAGTGCAGTTTAAATAGACCACAAAACTGAAATAAAACCTCAGTGAGGATTGAGAGCTTGACTAAAAAGGGAAGTGCAATTTAAATAGACTAAAAAACTGAAATAAAACCTCAGTGAAGATTGAGAGCTTGAATAAAAAGGGAAGTGCAATTTAAATAAAGAAAAAAACTGAAATAAACCCTCACTGAGGATTGAGAGCTGGAGTAAAAAGGGAAGTGCAATTTAAATAAACTTAAAAACTGAAATAAAACCTCAGTGAGGATTGAGAGCTGGAGTAAAAAGGGAAGTGCAATTTAAATAAACTAAAAAACTGAAATAAAACCTCAGTGAGGATTGAGAGCTTGAGTAAAAAGGGAAGTGCAATTTAAATAAACTAAAAAACTGAAATAAAACCTCAGTGAGGGTTGAGAGCTTGAGTAAAAAGGGAAGTGCAATTTAAATAAACTAAAAAACTGAAATAAAACCTCAGTGAGGATTGAGAGCTGCAGTAAAAAGGGAAGTGCAATTTAAATAAACTAAAAAACTGAAATAAAACCTCACTGAGGATTGAGAGCTGGAGTAAAAAGGGAAGTGCAATTTAAATAAACTAAAAAACTGAAATAAAACCTCAGTCAGGATTGAGAGCTTGAGTAAAAAGGGAAGTGCAATTTAAATAAACTAAAAAACTGAAATAAAACCTCAGTGAGGATTGAGAGCTGGAGTGAAAAGGGAAGTGCAATTTAAATAAAGTAAAAAACTGAAATAAAACCTCAGTGAGGATTGAGAGCAGGAGGAAAAAGGGAAGTGCAATTTAAATAGACTAAAAAACTGAAATAAAACCTCACTGAGGATTGAGAGCTGGAGTAAAAAGTGAAGTGCAATTTAAATAAAGTAAAAAACTGAAATAAAACCTCACTGAGGATTGAGAGCAGGAGTAAAAAGGGAAGTGCAATTTAAATAGACTAAAAAACTGAAATAAAACCTCAGTGAGGATTGAGAGCTTGAGTAAAAAGGGAAGTGCAATTTAAATAAAGTAAAAAACTGAAATAAAACCTCAGCGAGGATTGAGAGCTTGAGTAAAAAGGGAAGTGCAATTTAAATAGACCAAAAAACTGAAATAAAACCTCAGTGAGGATTGAGAGCTTGACTAAAAAGGGAAGTGCAATTTAAATAGACTAAAAAACTGAAATAAAACCTCAGTGAAGATTATGAGCTTGAGTAAAAAGGGAAGTGCAATTTAAATAAAGAAAAAAACTGAAATAAACCCTCACTGAGGATTGAGAGCTGGAGTAAAAAGGGAAGTGCAATTTAAATAAACTTAAAAACTGAAATAAAACCTCAGTGAGGATTGAGAGCTGGAGTAAAAAGGGAAGTGCAATTTAAATAAACTAAAAAACTGAAATAAAACCTCAGTGAGGATTGAGAGCTTGAGTAAAAAGGGAAGTGCAATTTAAATAAACTAAAAAACTGAAATAAAACCTCAGTGAGGATTGAGAGCTGCAGTAAAAAGGGAAGTGCAATTTAAATAAACTAAAAAACTGAAATAAAACCTCAGTGAGGATTGAGAGCTTGAGTAAAAAGGGAAGTGCAATTTAAATAAACTAAAAAACTGAAATAAAACCTCAGTGAGGATTGAGAGCTGCAGTAAAAAGGGAAGTGCAATTTAAATAAACTAAAAAACTGAAATAAAACCTCACTGAGGATTGAGGGCTGGAGTAAAAAGGGAAGTGCAATTTAAATAAACTAAAAAACTGAAATAAAACCTCAGTGAGGATTGAGAGCTTGAGTAAAAAGGGAAGTGCAATTTAAATAAACTAAAAAACTGAAATAAAACCTCAGTGAGGATTGAGAGCTGTAGTAAAAAGGGTAGTGCAATTTAAATAAAGTAAAAAACTGAAATAAAACCTCAGTGAGGATTGAGAGCTTGAGTAAAAAGGGAAGTGCAATTTAAATAAACTAAAAAACTGAAATAAAACCTCAGTGAGGATTGAGAGCTTGAGTAAAAAGGGAAGTGCAATTTAAATAAACTAAAAAACTGAAATAAAACCTCAGTGAGGATTGAGAGCTGGAGTAAAAAGGGAAGTTCAATTTAAATAGATTAAAAAACTGAAATAAAACCTCAGTGAGGATTGAGAGCTTGAGTAAAAAGGGAAGTGCAATTTAAATAAAGTTAAAAACTGAAATAAAACCTCAGTGAGGATTGAGAGCTGGAGTAAAAAGGGAAGTGCAATTTAAATAAACTAAAAAACTGAAATAAAACCTCAGTGAGGATTGAGAGCTGGAGTAAAAAGGGAAGTGCAATTGAAATAGACTAAAAAACTGAAATAAAACCTCAGTGAGGATTGAGAGCTGGAGTAAAAAGGGAAGTGCAATTTAAATAAACTAAAAAACTGAAATAAAACCTCAGTGAGGATTGAGAGCTGGAGTAAAAAGGGAAGTGCAATTTAAATAAACTAAAAAACTGAAATAAAACCTCAGTGAGGATTGAGAGCTGCAGTAAAAAGGGAAGTGCAATTTAAATAAACTAAAAAACTGAAATAAAACCTCAGTGAGGATTGAGAGCTGGAGTAAAAAGGGAAGTGCAATTTAAATAAACTAAAAAACTGAAATAAAACCTCAGTGAGGATTGAGAGCTTGAGTAAAAAGTTAAGTGCAATTTAAATAAACTAAAACACTGAAATAAAACCTCAGTGAGGATTGAGAGCTGCAGTAAAAAGGGAAGTGCAATTTAAATAAACTAAAAAACTGAAATAAAACCTCAGTGAGGATTGAGAGCTTGAGTAAAAAGGGAAGTGCAATTTAAATAAAGTAAAAAACTGAAATAAAACCTCACTGAGGATTGAGAACTGGAGTAAAAAGGGAAGTGCAATTTAAATAAACTAAAAAACTGAAATAAAACCTCAGTGAAGATTGAGAGCTGGAGTAAAAAGGGAAGTGCAATTTAAATAAACTAAAAAACTGAAATAAAATCTCAGTGAGGATTGAGAGCTGGAGTAAAAAGGGAAGTGCAATTTAAATAAACTAAAAAACTGAAATAAAACCTCAGTGAGGATTGAGAGCTGGAGTAAAAAGGGAAGTGCAATTTAAATAAACTAAAAAACTGAAATAAAACCTCAGTGAGGATTGAGAGCTGGAGTAAAAAGGGAAGTGCAATTTAAATAAACTAAAAAACTGAAATAAAACCTCAGTGAGGATTGAGAGCTGGAGTAAAAAGGGAAGTGCAATTTAAATAAACTAAAAAACTGAAATTAAACCTCAGTGAGGATTGAGAGCTGGAGTAAAAAGGGAAGTGCAATTTAAATAAACTAAAAAACTGAAATAAAACCTCAGTGAGGATTGAGAGCTGGAGTAAAAAGGGAAGTGCAATTTAAATAGACTAAAAAACTGAAATAAAACCTCAGTGAGGATTGAGAGCTTGAGTAAAAAGGGAAGTGCAATTTAAATAAACTAAAAAACTGAAATAAAACCTCAGTGAAGATTGAGAGCTGGAGTAAAAAGGGAAGTGCAATTTAAATAAACTAAAAAACTGAAATAAAATCTCAGTGAGGATTGAGAGCTGGAGTAAAAAGGGAAGTGCAATTTAAATAAACTAAAAAACTGAAATAAAATCTCAGTGAGGATTGAGAGCTGGAGTAAAAAGGGAAGTGCAATTTAAATAAACTAAAAAACTGAAATAAAACCTCAGTGAGGATTGAGAGCTGGAGTAAAAAGGGAAGTGCAATTTAAATAAACTAAAAAACTGAAATAAAACCTCAGTGAGGATTGAGAGCTGGAGTAAAAAGGGAAGTGCAATTTAAATAAACTAAAAAACTGAAATAAAACCTCAGTGAGGATTGAGAGCTGGAGTAAAAAGGGAAGTGCAATTTAAATAAACTAAAAAACTGAAATTAAACCTCAGTGAGGATTGAGAGCTGGAGTAAAAAGGGAAGTGCAATTTAAATAAACTAAAAAACTGAAATAAAACCTCAGTGAGGATTGAGAGCTGGAGTAAAAAGGGAAGTGCAATTTAAATAGACTAAAAAACTGAAATAAAACCTCAGTGAGGATTGAGAGCTTGAGTAAAAAGGGAAGTGCAATTTAAATAAACTAAAAAACTGAAATAAAACCTCAGTGAAGATTGAGAGCTGGAGTAAAAAGGGAAGTGCAATTTAAATAAACGAAAAAACTGAAATAAAACCTCACTGAGGATTGAGAGCTTGAGTAAAAAGGGAAGTGCAATTTAATTAAAATAAAAAACTGAAATAAAACCTCAGTGAAGATTGAGAGCTGGAGTAAAAAGGGAAGTGTTATTTAAATAAACTAAAAAACTGAAATAAAATCTCAGTGAGGATTGAGAGCTGGAGTAAAAAGGGAAGTGCAATTTAAATAAACTAAAAAACTGAAATAAAACCTCAGTGAGGATTGAGAGCTGGAGTAAAAAGGGAAGTGCAATTTAAATAAACTAAAAAACTGAAATAAAACCTCAGTGAGGATTGAGAGCTGGAGTAAAAAGGGAAGTGCAATTTAAATAAACTAAAAAACTGAAATAAAACCTCAGTGAGGATTGAGAGCTGGAGTAAAAACGGAAGTGCAATTTAAATAAACTAAAAAACTGAAATAAAACCTCAGTGAGGATTGAGAGCTGGAGTAAAAAGGGAAGTGCAATTTATATAAACTAAAAAACTGAAATAAAACCTCAGTGAGGATTGAGAGCTGGAGTAAAAAGGGAAGTGCAATTTAAATAAACTAAAAAACTGAAATAAAACCTCAGTGAGGATTGAGAACTGCAGCAAAAACGGAAGTGCAATTTAAATAAACTAAAAAACTGAAATAAAACCTCAGTGAGGATTGAGAGCTTGAGTAAAAAGGGAAGTGCAATTTAAATAAACTAAAAAACTGAAATAAAACCTCAGTGAGGATTGAGAGCTTGAATAAAAAGGGAAGTGCAATTTAAATAAACTAAAAAACTGAAATAAAACCTCAGTGAGGATTGAGAGCTTGAGTAAAAAGGGAAGTGCAATTTATATAAACTAAAAAACTGAAATAAAACCTCAGTGAGGATTGAGAGCTTGAGTAAAAAGGGAAGTGCAATTTAAATAAAGTAAAAAACTGAAATAAAATCTCACTGAGGATTGAGAGCTGGAGTAAAAAGGGAAGTGCAATTTAAATAAACTAAAAAACTGAAATAAAACCTCAGTGAAGATTGAGAGCTGGAGTAAAAAGGGAAGTGCAAGTTAAATAAACTAAAAAACTGAAATAAAATCTCAGTGAGGATTGAGAGCTGGAGTAAAAAGGGAAGTGCAATTTAAATAAACTAAAAAACTGAAATAAAACCTCAGTGAGGATTGAGAGCTGGAGTAAAAAGGGAAGTGCAATTTAAATAAACTAAAAAACTGAAATAAAACCTCAGTGAGGATTGAGAGCTGGAGTAAAAAGGGAAGTGCAATTTAAATAAACTAAAAAACTGAAATTAAACCTCAGTGAGGATTGAGAGCTGGAGTAAAAAGGGAAGTGCAATTTAAATAAACGAAAAAACTGAAATAAAACCTCACTGAGGATTGAGAGCTTGAGTAAAAAGGGAAGTGCAATTTAAATAAAATAAAAAACTGAAATAAAACCTCAGTGAAGATTGAGAGCTGGAGTAAAAAGGGAAGTGCAATTTAAATAAACTAAAAAACTGAAATAAAATCTCAGTGAGGATTGAGAGCTGGAGTAAAAAGGGAAGTGCAATTTAAATAAACTAAAAAACTGAAATAAAACCTCAGTGAGGATTGAGAGCTGGAGTAAAAAGGGAAGTGCAATTTAAATAAACTAAAAAACTGAAATAAAACCTCAGTGAGGATTGAGAGCTGGAGTAAAAAGGGAAGTGCAATTTAAATAAACTAAAAAACTGAAATAAAACCTCAGTGAGGATTGAGAGCTGGAGTAAAAACGGAAGTGCAATTTAAATAAACTAAAAAACTGAAATAAAACCTCAGTGAGGATTGAGAGCTGGAGTAAAAAGGGAAGTGCAATTTATATAAACTAAAAAACTGAAATAAAACCTCAGTGAGGATTGAGAGCTTGAGTAAAAAGGGAAGTGCAATTTAAATAAACTAAAAAACTGAAATAAAACCTCAGTGAGGATTGAGAACTGCAGCAAAAACGGAAGTGCAATTTAAATAAACAAAAAAACTGAAATAAAACCTCAGTGAGGATTGAGAGCTTGAGTAAAAAGGGAAGTGCAATTTAAATAAACTAAAAAACTGAAATAAAACCTCAGTGAGGATTGAGAGCTTGAATAAAAAGGGAAGTGCAATTTAAATAAACTAAAAAACTGAAATAAAACCTCAGTGAGGATTGAGAGCTTGAGTAAAAAGGGAAGTGCAATTTATATAAACTAAAAAACTGAAATAAAACCTCAGTGAGGATTGAGAGCTTGAGTAAAAAGGGAAGTGCAATTTAAATAAAGTAAAAAACTGAAATAAAACCTCACTGAGGATTGAGAGCTGGAGTAAAAAGGGAAGTGCAATTTAAATAAACTAAAAAACTGAAATAAAACCTCAGTGAAGATTGAGAGCTGGAGTAAAAAGGGAAGTGCAAGTTAAATAAACTAAAAAACTGAAATAAAATCTCAGTGAGGATTGAGAGCTGGAGTAAAAAGGGAAGTGCAATTTAAATAAACTAAAAAACTGAAATAAAACCTCAGTGAGGATTGAGAGCTGGAGTAAAAAGGGAAGTGCAATTTAAATAAACTAAAAAACTGAAATAAAACCTCAGTGAGGATTGAGAGCTGGAGTAAAAAGGGAAGTGCAATTTAAATAAACTAAAAAACTGAAATTAAACCTCAGTGAGGATTGAGAGCTGGAGTAAAAAGGGAAGTGCAATTTAAATAAACTAAAAAACTGAAATAAAACCTCAGTGAGGATTGAGAGCTGGAGTAAAAAGGGAAGTGCAATTTAAATAAACTAAAAAACTGAAATAAAACCTCAGTGAGGATTGAGAGCTGGAGTAAAAAGGGAAGTGCAATTTAAATAAACTAAAAAACTGAAATAAAACCTCAGTGAGGATTGAGAGCTGGAGTAAAAAGGGAAGTGCAATTTAAATAAACTAAAAAACTGAAATAAAACCTCAGTGAGGATTGAGAGCTTGAGTAAAAAGGGAAGTGCAATTTAAATAAACTAAAAAACTGAAATAAAACCTCAGTGAGGATTGAGAGCTTGAGTAAAAAGGGAAGTGCAATTTAAATAAACTAAAAAACTGAAATAAAACCTCAGTGAGGATTGAGAACTGCAGCAAAAACGGAAGTGCAATTTAAATAAACTAAAAAACTGAAATAAAACCTCAGTGAGGATTGAGAGCTTGAGTAAAAAGGGAAGTGCAATTTAAATAAACTAAAAAACTGAAATAAAACCTCAGTGAGGATTGAGAGCTTGAATAAAAAGGGAAGTGCAATTTAAATAAACTAAAAAACTGAAATAAAACCTCAGTGAGGATTGAGAGCTTGAGTAAAAAGGGAAGTGCAATTTATATAAACTAAAAAACTGAAATAAAACCTCAGTGAGGATTGAGAGCTTGAGTAAAAAGGGAAGTGCAATTTAAATAAAGTAAAAAACTGAAATAAAACCTCACTGAGGATTGAGAGCTGGAGTAAAAAGGGAAGTGCAATTTAAATAAACTAAAAAACTGAAATAAAACCTCAGTGAAGATTGAGAGCTGGAGTAAAAAGGGAAGTGCAAGTTAAATAAACTAAAAAACTGAAATAAAATCTCAGTGAGGATTGAGAGCTGGAGTAAAAAGGGAAGTGCAATTTAAATAAACTAAAAAACTGAAATAAAACCTCAGTGAGGATTGAGAGCTGGAGTAAAAAGGGAAGTGCAATTTAAATAAACTAAAAAACTGAAATAAAACCTCAGTGAGGATTGAGAGCTGGAGTAAAAAGGGAAGTGCAATTTAAATAAACTAAAAAACTGAAATTAAACCTCAGTGAGGATTGAGAGCTGGAGTAAAAAGGGAAGTGCAATTTAAATAAACGAAAAAACTGAAATAAAACCTCACTGAGGATTGAGAGCTTGAGTAAAAAGGGAAGTGCAATTTAAATAAAATAAAAAACTGAAATAAAACCTCAGTGAAGATTGAGAGCTGGAGTAAAAAGGGAAGTGCAATTTAAATAAACTAAAAAACTGAAATAAAATCTCAGTGAGGATTGAGAGCTGGAGTAAAAAGGGAAGTGCAATTTAAATAAACTAAAAAACTGAAATAAAACCTCAGTGAGGATTGAGAGCTGGAGTAAAAAGGGAAGTGCAATTTAAATAAACTAAAAAACTGAAATAAAACCTCAGTGAGGATTGAGAGCTGGAGTAAAAAGGGAAGTGCAATTTAAATAAACTAAAAAACTGAAATAAAACCTCAGTGAGGATTGAGAGCTGGAGTAAAAACGGAAGTGCAATTTAAATAAACTAAAAAACTGAAATAAAACCTCAGTGAGGATTGAGAGCTGGAGTAAAAAGGGAAGTGCAATTTATATAAACTAAAAAACTGAAATAAAACCTCAGTGAGGATTGAGAGCTGGAGTAAAAAGGGAAGTGCAATTTAAATAAACTAAAAAACTGAAATAAAACCTCAGTGAGGATTGAGAACTGCAGCAAAAACGGAAGTGCAATTTAAATAAACTAAAAAACTGAAATAAAACCTCAGTGAGGATTGAGAGCTTGAGTAAAAAGGGAAGTGCAATTTAAATAAACTAAAAAACTGAAATAAAACCTCAGTGAGGATTGAGAGCTTGAATAAAAAGGGAAGTGCAATTTAAATAAACTAAAAAACTGAAATAAAACCTCAGTGAGGATTGAGAGCTTGAGTAAAAAGGGAAGTGCAATTTATATAAACTAAAAAACTGAAATAAAACCTCAGTGAGGATTGAGAGCTTGAGTAAAAAGGGAAGTGCAATTTAAATAAAGTAAAAAACTGAAATAAAACCTCACTGAGGATTGAGAGCTGGAGTAAAAAGGGAAGTGCAATTTAAATAAACTAAAAAACTGAAATAAAACCTCAGTGAAGATTGAGAGCTGGAGTAAAAAGGGAAGTGCAAGTTAAATAAACTAAAAAACTGAAATAAAATCTCAGTGAGGATTGAGAGCTGGAGTAAAAAGGGAAGTGCAATTTAAATAAACTGAAAAACTGAAATAAAACCTCAGTTAGGATTGAGAGCTGGAGTAAAAAGGGAAGTGCAATTTAAATAAACTAAAAAACTGAAATAAAACCTCAGTGAGGATTGAGAGCTGGAGTAAAAAGGGAAGTGCAATTTAAATAAACTAAAAAACTGAAATTAAACCTCAGTGAGGATTGAGAGCTGGAGTAAAAAGGGAAGTGCAATTTAAATAAACTAAAAAACTGAAATAAAACCTCAGTGAGGATTGAGAGCTGGAGTAAAAAGGGAAGTGCAATTTAAATAAACTAAAAAACTGAAATAAAACCTCAGTGAGGATTGAGAGCTGGAGTAAAAAGGGAAGTGCAATTTAAATAAACTAAAAAACTGAAATAAAACCTCAGTGAGGATTGAGAGCTGGAGTAAAAAGGGAAGTGCAATTTAAATAAACTAAAAAACTGAAATAAAACCTCAGTGAGGATTGAGAGCTTGAGTAAAAAGGGAAGTGCAATTTAAATAAACTAAAAAACTGAAATAAAACCTCAGTGAGGATTGAGAGCTTGAGTAAAAAGGGAAGTGCAATTTAAATAAACTAAAAAACTGAAATAAAACCTCAGTGAAGATTGAGAGCTGGAGTAAAAAGGGAAGTGCAATTTAAATAAACTAAAAAACTGAAATTAAACCTCAGTGAGGATTGAGAGCTGGAGTAAAAAGGGAAGTGCAATTTAAATAAACTAAAAAACTGAAATAAAACCTCAGTGAGGATTGAGAGCTGGAGTAAAAAGGGAAGTGCAATTTAAATAAACTAAAAAACTGAAATAAAACCTCAGTGAGGATTGAGAGCTGGAGTAAAAAGGGAAGTGCAATTTAAATAAACTAAAAAACTGAAATAAAACCTCAGTGAGGATTGAGAGCTGGAGTAAAAAGGGAAGTGCAATTTAAATAAACTAAAAAACTGAAATAAAACCTCAGTGAGGATTGAGAGCTTGAGTAAAAAGGGAAGTGCAATTTAAATAAACTAAAAAACTGAAATAAAACCTCAGTGAGGATTGAGAGCTTGAGTAAAAAGGGAAGTGCAATTTAAATAAACTAAAAAACTGAAATAAAACCTCAGTGAGGATTGAGAGCTGGAGTAAAAAGGGAAGTGCAATTTAAATAAACTAAAAAACGGAAATAAAACCTCAGTGAAGATTGAGAGCTGGAGTAAAAAGGGAAGTGCAATTTAAATAAACTAAAAAACTGAAATAAAACCTCAGTGAGGATTGAGAGCTGGAGTAAAAAGTGAAGTGCAATTTAAATAAACTAAAAAACTGAAATAAAACCTCAGTGAGGATTGAGAGCTGGAGTAAAAAGGGAAGTGCAATTTAAATAAACTAAAAAACTGAAATAAAACCTCAGTGAGGATTGAGAGCTTGAGTAAAAAGGGAAGTGCAATTTAAATAAACTAAAAAACTGAAATAAAACCTCAGTGAAGATTGAGAGCTGGAGTAAAAAGGGAAGTGCAATTTAAATAAACTAAAAAACTGAAATAAAATCTCAGTGAGGATTGAGAGCTGGAGTAAAAAGGGAAGTGCAATTTAAATAAACTAAAAAACTGAAATAAAACCTCAGTGAGGATTGAGAGCTGGAGTAAAAAGGGAAGTGCAATTTAAATAAACTAAAAAACTGAAATAAAACCTCAGTGAGGATTGAGAGCTGGAGTAAAAAGGGAAGTGCAATTTAAATAAACTAAAAAACTGAAATAAACCCTCAGTGAGGATTGAGAGCTTGAGTAAAAAGGGAAGTGCAATTTAAATAAACTAAAAAACTGAAATAAAACCTCACTGAGGATTGAGAGCTTGAGTAAAAAGGGAAGTGCAATTTAAATAAACTAAAAAACTGAAATAAAACCTCAGTGAAGATTGAGAGCTGGAGTAAAAAGGGAAGTGCAATTTAAATAAACTAAAAAACTGAAATAAAACCTCACTGAGGATTGAGAGCTTGAGTAAAAAGGGAAGTGCAATTTAAATAAACTAAAAAACTGAAATAAAACCTCAGTGAAGATTGAGAGCTGGAGTAAAAAGGGAAGTGCAATTTAAATAAACTAAAAAACTGAAATAAAATCTCAGTGAGGATTGAGAGCTGGAGTAAAAAGGGAAGTGCAATTTAAATAAACTAAAAAACTGAAATAAAACCTCAGTGAGGATTGAGAGCTGGAGTAAAAAGGGAAGTGCAATTTAAATAAACTAAAAAACTGAAATAAAACCTCAGTGAGGATTGAGAGCTTGAGTAAAAAGGGAAGTGCAATTTAAATAAACTAAAAAACTGAAATAAAACCTCAGTGAGGATTGAGAGCTGGAGTAAAAAGGGAAGTGCAATTTAAATAAACTAAAAAACTGAAATAAAACCTCAGTGAGGAGTGAGAGCTGGAGTAAAAAGGGAAGTGCAATTTAAATAAACTAAAAAACTGAAATACAACCTCAGTGAGGATTGAGAGCTGGAGTAAAAAGGGAAGTGCAATTTAAATAAACTAAAAAACTGAAATAAAACCTCAGTGAGGATTGAGAGCTGGAGTAAAAAGGGAAGTGCAATTTAAATAAACTAAAAAACTGAAATAAAACCTCAGTGAGGATTGAGAGCTGGAGTAAAAAGGGAAGTGCAATTTAAATAAACTAAAAAACTGAAATAAAACCTCAGTGAGGATTGAGAGCTGGAGTAAAAAGGGAAGTGCAATTTAAATAAACTAAAAAACTGAAATAAAACCTCAGTGAGGATTGAGAGCTGGAGTAAAAAGGGAAGTGCAATTTAAATAAACTAAAAAACTGAAATTAAACCTCAGTGAGGATTGAGAGCTGGAGTAAAAAGGGAAGTGCAATTTAAATAAACTAAAAAACTGAAATAAAACCTCAGTGAGGATTGAGAGCTGGAGTAAAAAGGGAAGTGCAATTTAAATAAACTAAAAAACTGAAATAAAACCTCAGTGAGGATTGAGAGCTGGAGTAAAAAGGGAAGTGCAATTTAAATAAACTAAAAAACTGAAATAAAACCTCAGTGAGGATTGAGAGCTGGAGTAAAAAGGGAAGTGCAATTTAAATAAACTAAAAAACTGAAATAAAACCTCAGTGAGGATTGAGAGCTTGAGTAAAAAGGGAAGTGCAATTTAAATAAACTAAAAAACTGAAATAAAACCTCAGTGAGGATTGAGAGCTTGAGTAAAAAGGGAAGTGCAATTTAAATAAACTAAAAAACTGAAATAAAACCTCAGTGAAGATTGAGAGCTGGAGTAAAAAGGGAAGTGCAATTTAAATAAACTAAAAAACTGAAATTAAACCTCAGTGAGGATTGAGAGCTGGAGTAAAAAGGGAAGTGCAATTTAAATAAACTAAAAAACTGAAATAAAACCTCAGTGAGGATTGAGAGCTGGAGTAAAAAGGGAAGTGCAATTTAAATAAACTAAAAAACTGAAATAAAACCTCAGTGAGGATTGAGAGCTGGAGTAAAAAGGGAAGTGCAATTTAAATAAACTAAAAAACTGAAATAAAACCTCAGTGAGGATTGAGAGCTGGAGTAAAAAGGGAAGTGCAATTTAAATAAACTAAAAAACTGAAATAAAACCTCAGTGAGGATTGAGAGCTTGAGTAAAAAGGGAAGTGCAATTTAAATAAACTAAAAAACTGAAATAAAACCTCAGTGAGGATTGAGAGCTTGAGTAAAAAGGGAAGTGCAATTTAAATAAACTAAAAAACGGAAATAAAACCTCAGTGAAGATTGAGAGCTGGAGTAAAAAGGGAAGTGCAATTTAAATAAACTAAAAAACTGAAATAAAACCTCAGTGAGGATTGAGAGCTGGAGTAAAAAGTGAAGTGCAATTTAAATAAACTAAAAAACTGAAATAAAACCTCAGTGAGGATTGAGAGCTGGAGTAAAAAGGGAAGTGCAATTTAAATAAACTAAAAAACTGAAATAAAACCTCAGTGAGGATTGAGAGCTTGAGTAAAAAGGGAAGTGCAATTTAAATAAACTAAAAAACTGAAATAAAACCTCAGTGAAGATTGAGAGCTGGAGTAAAAAGGGAAGTGCAATTTAAATAAACTAAAAAACTGAAATAAAATCTCAGTGAGGATTGAGAGCTGGAGTAAAAAGGGAAGTGCAATTTAAATAAACTAAAAAACTGAAATAAAACCTCAGTGAGGATTGAGAGCTGGAGTAAAAAGGGAAGTGCAATTTAAATAAACTAAAAAACTGAAATAAAACCTCAGTGAGGATTGAGAGCTGGAGTAAAAAGGGAAGTGCAATTTAAATAAACTAAAAAACTGAAATAAACCCTCAGTGAGGATTGAGAGCTTGAGTAAAAAGGGAAGTGCAATTTAAATAAACTAAAAAACTGAAATAAAACCTCACTGAGGATTGAGAGCTTGAGTAAAAAGGGAAGTGCAATTTAAATAAACTAAAAAACTGAAATAAAACCTCAGTGAAGATTGAGAGCTGGAGTAAAAAGGGAAGTGCAATTTAAATAAACTAAAAAACTGAAATAAAACCTCACTGAGGATTGAGAGCTTGAGTAAAAAGGGAAGTGCAATTTAAATAAACTAAAAAACTGAAATAAAACCTCAGTGAAGATTGAGAGCTGGAGTAAAAAGGGAAGTGCAATTTAAATAAACTAAAAAACTGAAATAAAATCTCAGTGAGGATTGAGAGCTGGAGTAAAAAGGGAAGTGCAATTTAAATAAACTAAAAAAACTGAAATAAAACCTCAGTGAGGATTGAGAGCTGGAGTAAAAAGGGAAGTGCAATTTAAATAAACTAAAAAACTGAAATAAAACCTCAGTGAGGATTGAGAGCTTGAGTAAAAAGGGAAGTGCAATTTAAATAAACTAAAAAACTGAAATAAAACCTCAGTGAGGATTGAGAGCTGGAGTAAAAAGGGAAGTGCAATTTAAATAAACTAAAAAACTGAAATAAAACCTCAGTGAGGAGTGAGAGCTGGAGTAAAAAGGGAAGTGCAATTTAAATAAACTAAAAAACTGAAATACAACCTCAGTGAGGATTGAGAGCTGGAGTAAAAAGGGAAGTGCAATTTAAATAAACTAAAAAACTGAAATAAAACCTCAGTGAGGATTGAGAGCTGGAGTAAAAAGGGAAGTGCAATTTAAATAAACTAAAAAACTGAAATAAAACCTCAGTGAGGATTGAGAGCTGGAGTAAAAAGGGAAGTGCAATTTAAATAAACTAAAAAACTGAAATAAAACCTCAGTGAGGATTGAGAGCTGGAGTAAAAAGGGAAGTGCAATTTAAATAAACTAAAAAACTGAAATAAAACCTCAGTGAGGATTGAGAGCTGGAGTAAAAAGGGAAGTGCAATTTAAATAAACTAAAAAACTGAAATAAAACCTCAGTGAGGATTGAGAGCTGGAGTAAAAAGGGAAGTGCAATTTAAATAAACTAAAAAACTGAAATAAAACCTCAGTGAGGATTGAGAGCTTGAGTAAAAAGGGAAGTGCAATTTAAATAAACTAAAAAACTGAAATTAAACCTCAATGAGGATTGAGAGCTTGAGTAAAAAGGGAAGTGCAATTTAAATAAACTAAAAAACTGAAATAAAACCTCAGTGAGGATTGAGAGCTGGAGTAAAAAGGGAAGTGCAATTTAAATAAACTAAAAAACTGAAATAAAACCTCAGTGAAGATTGAGAGCTGGAGTAAAAAGGGAAGTGCAATTTAAATAAACTAAAAAACTGAAATAAAACCTCAGTGAGGATTGAGAGCTGGAGTAAAAAGGGAAGTGCAATTTAAATAAACTAAAAAACTGAAATAAAACCTCAGTGAGGATTGAGAGCTGGAGTAAAAAGGGAAGTGCAATTTAAATAAACTAAAAAACTGAAATAAAACCTCAGTGAGGATTGAGAGCTTGAGTAAAAAGGGAAGTGCAATTTAAATAAACTAAAAAACTGAAATAAAACCTCACTGAGGATTGAGAGCTTGAGTAAAAAGGGAAGTGCAATTTAAATAAACTAAAAAACTGAAATAAAACCTCAGTAAAGATTGAGAGCTGCAGTAAAAAGGGAAGTGCAATTTAAATAAACTAAAAAACTGAAATAAAATCTCAGTGAGGATTGAGAGCTGGAGTAAAAAGGGAAGTGCAATTTAAATAAACTAAAAAACTGAAATAAAACCTCAGTGAGGATTGAGAGCTGGAGTAAAAAGGGAAGTGCAATTTAAATAAACTAAAAAACTGAAATAAAACCTCAGTGAGGATTGAGAGCTGTAGTAAAAAGGGAAGTGCAATTTAAATAAACTAAAAAACTGAAATAAAACCTCAGTGAGGATTGAGAGCTGGAGTAAAAAGGGAAGTGCAATTTAAATAAACTAAAAAACTGAAATAAAACCTCAGTGAGGATTGAGAGCTGGAGTAAAAAGGGAAGTGCAATTTATATAAACTAAAAAACTGAAATAAAACCTCAGTGAGGATTGAGAGCTGGAGTAAAAAGGGAAGTGCAATTTATATAAACTAAAAAACTGAAATAATACCTCAGTGAGGATTGAGAGCTGGAGTAAAAAGGGAAGTGCAATTTAAATAAACTAAAAAACTGAAATAAAACCTCAGTGAGGATTGAGAGCTGGAGTAAAAAGGGAAGTGCAATTTATATAAACTAAAAAACTGAAATAATACCTCAGTGAGGATTGAGAGCTGGAGTAAAATGGGAAGTGCAATTTAAATAAACTAAAAAACTGAAATAAAACCTCAGTGAGGATTGAGAGCTGGAGTAAAAAGGGAAGTGCAATTTAAATAAACTAAAAAACTGAAATAAAACCTCAGTGAGGATTGAGAGCTGGAGTAAAAAGGGAAGTGCAATTTATATAAACTAAAAAACTGAAATAAAACCTCAGTGAGGATTGAGAGCTGGAGTAAAAAGGGAAGTGCAATTTATATAAACTAAAAAACTGAAATAATACCTCAGTGAGGATTGAGAGCTGGAGTAAAAAGGGAAGTGCAATTTAAATAAACTAAAAAACTGAAATAAAACCTCAGTGAGGATTGAGAGCTGGAGTAAAAAGGGAAGTGCAATTTATATAAACTAAAAAACTGAAATAATACCTCAGTGAGGATTGAGAGCTGGAGTAAAAAGGGAAGTGCAATTTAAATAAACTAAAAAACTGAAATAAAACCTCAGTGAGGATTGAGAGCTGGAGTAAAAAGGGAAGTGCAATTTAAATAAACTAATAAACTGAAATAAAACCTCAGTGAGGATTGAGAGCTGGAGTAAAAAGGGAAGTGCAATTTAAATAAACTAAAAAACTGAAATAAAACCTCAGTGAGGATTGAGAGCTTGAGTAAAAAGGGAAGTGCAATTTAAATAAACTAAAAAACTGAAATAAAACCTCAGTGAAGATTGA
Organism: Heterodontus francisci; assembly: GCF_036365525.1. NCBI lineage: Eukaryota > Metazoa > Chordata > Chondrichthyes > Heterodontiformes > Heterodontidae > Heterodontus > Heterodontus francisci. The sequence goes on along the minus strand of NC_090385.1, from coordinate 103,256,818 downwards.
GAGCTGGAGTAAAAAGGGAAGTGCAATTTAAATAAACTAAAAAACTGAAATTAAACCTCAGTGAGGATTGAGAGCTGGAGTAAAAAGGGAAGTGCAATTTAAATAAACTAAAAAACTGAAATAAAACCTCAGTGAGGATTGAGAGCTGGAGTAAAAAGGGAAGTGCAATTTAAATAAACTAAAAAACTGAAATAAAACCTCAGTGAGGATTGAGAGCTGGAGTAAAAAGGGAAGTGCAATTTAAATAAACTAAAAAACTGAAATAAAACCTCAGTGAGGATTGAGAGCTGGAGTAAAAAGGGAAGTGCAATTTAAATAAACTAAAAAACTGAAATAAAACCTCAGTGAGGATTGAGAGCTTGACTAAAAAGGGAAGTGCAATTTAAATAAACTAAAAAACTGAAATAAAACCTCAGTGAGGATTGAGAGCTTGAGTAAAAAGGGAAGTGCAATTTAAATAAACTAAAAAACTGAAATAAAACCTCAGTGAGGATTGAGAGCTGGAGTGAAAAGGGAAGTGCAATTTAAATAAACTAAAAAACTGAAATAAAACCTCAGTGAAGATTGAGAGCTGGAGTAAAAAGGGAAGTGCAATTTAAATAAACTAAAAAACTGAAATAAAACCTCAGTGAGGATTGAGAGCTGGAGTAAAAAGGGAAGTGCAATTTAAATAAACTAAAAAACTGAAATAAAACCTCAGTGAGGATTGAGAGCTGGAGTAAAAAGGGAAGTGCAATTTAAATAAACTAAAAAACTGAAATAAAACCTCAGTGAGGATTGAGAGCTTGAGTAAAAAGGGAAGTGCAATTTAAATAAACTAAAAAACTGAAATAAAACCTCAGTGAGGATTGAGAGCTGGAGTAAAAAGGGAAGTGCAATTTAAATAAACTAAAAAACTGAAATAAAACCTCACTGAGGATTGAGAGCTTGAGTAAAAAGGGAAGTGCAATTTAAATAAACTAAAAAACTGAAATAAAACCTCAGTGAAGATTGAGAGCTGGAGTAAAAAGGGAAGTGCAATTTAAATAAACTAAAAAACTGAAATAAAATCTCAGTGAGGATTGAGAGCTGGAGTAAAAAGGGAAGTGCAATTTAAATAAACTAAAAAACTGAAATAAAACCTCAGTGAGGATTGAGAGCTGGAGTAAAAAGGGAAGTGCAATTTAAATAAACTAAAAAACTGAAATAAAACCTCAGTGAGGATTGAGAGCTGGAGTAAAAAGGGAAGTGCAATTTAAATAAACCAAAAAGCTGAAATAAAACCTCAGTGAGGATTGAGAGCTTGAGTAAAAAGGGAAGTGCAATTTAAATAAACTAAAAAACTGAAATCAAACCTCACTGAGGATTGAGAGCTGGAGTAAAAAGGGAAGTGCAATTTAAATAAACTAAAAAACTGAAATAAAACCTCAGTGAAGATTGAGAGCTGGAGTAAAAAGGGAAGTGCAATTTAAATAAACTAAAAAACTGAAATAAAACCTCACTGAGGATTGAGAGCTTGAGTAAAAAGGGAAGTGCAATTTAAATAAACTAAAAAACTGAAATAAAACCTCAGTGAAGATTGAGAGCTGGAGTAAAAAGGGAAGTGCAATTTAAATAAACTAAAAAACTGAAATAAAATCTCAGTGAGGATTGAGAGCTGGAGTAAAAAGGGAAGTGCAATTTAAATAAACTAAAAAACTGAAATAAAACCTCAGTGAGGATTGAGAGCTGGAGTAAAAAGGGAAGTGCAATTTAAATAAACTAAAAAACTGAAATAAAACCTCAGTGAGGATTGAGAGCTGGAGTAAAAAGGGAAGTGCAATTTAAATAAACTAAAAAACTGAAATTAAACCTCAGTGAGGATTGAGAGCTGGAGTAAAAAGGGAAGTGCAATTTAAATAAACTAAAAAACTGAAATAAAACCTCAGTGAGGATTGAGAGCTGGAGTAAAAAGGGAAGTGCAATTTAAATAAACTAAAAAACTGAAATAAAACCTCAGTGAGGATTGAGAGCTGGAGTAAAAAGGGAAGTGCAATTTAAATAAACTAAAAAACTGAAATACAACCTCAGTGAGGATTGAGAGCTGGAGTAAAAAGGGAAGTGCAATTTAAATAAACTAAAAAACTGAAATAAAACCTCAGTGAGGATTGAGAGCTGGAGTAAAAAGGGAAGTGCAATTTAAATAAACTAAAAAACTGAAATAAAACCTCAGTGAGGATTGAGAGCTGGAGTAAAAAGGGAAGTGCAATTTAAATAAACTAAAAAACTGAAATAAAACCTCAGTGAGGATTGAGAGCTGGAGTAAAAAGGGAAGTGCAATTTAAATAAACTAAAAAACTGAAATAAAACCTCAGTGAGGATTGAGAGCTGGAGTAAAAAGGGAAGTGCAATTTAAATAAACTAAAAAACTGAAATAAAACCTCAGTGAGGATTGAGAGCTGGAGTAAAAAGGGAAGTGCAATTTAAATAAACTAAAAAACTGAAATAAAACCTCAGTGAGGATTGAGAGCTTGAGTAAAAAGGGAAGTGCAATTTAAATAAACTAAAAAACTGAAATAAAACCTCAGTGAGGATTGAGAGCTTGAGTAAAAAGGGAAGTGCAATTTAAATAAACTAAAAAACTGAAATAAAACCTCAGTGAGGATTGAGAGCTGGAGTAAAAAGGGAAGTGCAATTTAAATAAACTAAAAAACTGAAATAAAACCTCAGTGAGGATTGAGAGCTGGAGTAAAAAGGGAAGTGCAATTTAAATAAACTAAAAAACTGAAATAAAACCTCAGTGAGGATTGAGAGCTGGAGTAAAAAGGGAAGTGCAATTTAAATAAACTAAAAAACTGAAATAAAACCTCAGTGAGGATTGAGAGCTGGAGTAAAAAGGGAAGTGCAATTTAAATAAACTAAAAAACTGAAATAAAACCTCAGTGAGGATTGAGAGCTGGAGTAAAAAGGGAAGTGCAATTTAAATAAACTAAAAAACTGAAATAAAACCTCAGTGAGGATTGAGAGCTTGAGTAAAAAGGGAAGTGCAATTTAAATAAACTAAAAAACTGAAATAAAACCTCAGTGAGGATTGAGAGCTTGAGTAAAAAGGGAAGTGCAATTTAAATAAACTAAAAAACTGAAATAAAACCTCAGTGAGGATTGAGAGCTGGAGTGAAAAGGGAAGTGCAATTTAAATAAACTAAAAAACTGAAATAAAACCTCAGTGAAGATTGAGAGCTGGAGTAAAAAGGGAAGTGCAATTTAAATAAACTAAAAAACTGAAATAAAACCTCAGTGAGGATTGAGAGCTGGAGTAAAAAGGGAAGTGCAATTTAAATAAACTAAAAAACTGAAATAAAACCTCAGTGAGGATTGAGAGCTGGAGTAAAAAGGGAAGTGCAATTTAAATAAACTAAAAAACTGAAATAAAACCTCAGTGAGGATTGAGAGCTTGAGTAAAAAGGGAAGTGCAATTTAAATAAACTAAAAAACTGAAATAAAACCTCAGTGAGGATTGAGAGCTGGAGTAAAAAGGGAAGTGCAATTTAAATAAACTAAAAAACTGAAATAAAACCTCACTGAGGATTGAGAGCTTGAGTAAAAAGGGAAGTGCAATTTAAATAAACTAAAAAACTGAAATAAAACCTCAGTGAAGATTGAGAGCTGGAGTAAAAAGGGAAGTGCAATTTAAATAAACTAAAAAACTGAAATAAAACCTCAGTGAGGATTGAGAGCTGGAGTAAAAAGGGAAGTGCAATTTAAATAAACTAAAAAACTGAAATAAAACCTCAGTGAGGATTGAGAGCTGGAGTAAAAAGGGAAGTGCAATTTAAATAAACTAAAAAACTGAAATAAAACCTCAGTGAGGATTGAGAGCTTGAGTAAAAAGGGAAGTGCAATTTAAATAAACTAAAAAACTGAAATAAAACCTCACTGAGGATTGAGAGCTTGAGTAAAAAGGGAAGTGCAATTTAAATAAACTAAAAAACTGAAATAAAACCTCAGTGAAGATTGAGAGGTGGAGTAAAAAGGGAAGTGCAATTTAAATAAACTAAAAAACTGAAATAAAACCTCACTGAGGATTGAGAGCTTGAGTAAAAAGGGAAGTGCAATTTAAATAAACTAAAAAACTGAAATAAAACCTCAGTGAAGATTGAGAGCTGGAGTAAAAAGGGAAGTGCAATTTAAATAAACTAAAAAACTGAAATAAAATCTCAGTGAGGATTGAGAGCTGGAGTAAAAAGGGAAGTGCAATTTAAATAAACTAAAAAACTGAAATAAAACCTCAGTGAGGATTGAGAGCTGGAGTAAAAAGGGAAGTGCAATTTAAATAAACTAAAAAACTGAAATAAAACCTCAGTGAGGATTGAGAGCTGGAGTTAGAAGGGAAGTGCAATTTAAATAAACTAAAAAACTGAAATAAAACCTCAGTGAGGATTGAGAGCTTGAGTAAAAAGGGAAGTGCAATTTAAATAAACTAAAAAACTGAAATAAAACCTCAGTGAGGATTGAGAGCTGGAGTAAAAAGAGAAGTGCAATTTAAATAAACTAAAAAACTGAAATAAAACCTCAGTGAGGATTGAGAGCTTGAGTAAAAAGGGAAGTGCAATTTAAATAAACTAAAAAACTGAAATAAAACCTCAGTGAGGATTGAGAGCTGGAGTAAAAAGGGAAGTGCAATTTAAATAAACTAAAAAACTGAAATAAAACCTCAGTGAGGATTGAGAGCTTGAGTAAAAAGGGAAGTGCAATTTAAATAAACTAAAAAACTGAAATAATACCTCAGTGAAGATTGAGAGCTGGAGTAAAAAGGGAAGTGCAATTTAAATAAACTAAAAAACTGAAATAAAACCTCAGTGAGGATTGAGAGCTGGAGTAAAAAGGGAAGTGCAACTTAAATAAACTAAAAAACTGAAATAAAACCTCAGTGAGGATTGAGAGCTGGAGTAAAAAGGGAAGTGCAATTTAAATAAACTAAAAAACTGAAATAAAACCTCAGTGAGGATTGAGAGCTGTAGTAAAAAGGGAAGTGCAATTTAAATAAACTAAAAAACTGAAATAAAACCTCAGTGAGGATTGAGAGCTGGAGTAAAAAGGGAAGTGCAATTTAAATAAACTAAAAAACTGAAATAAAACCTCAGTGAGGATTGAGAGCTGGAGTAAAAAGGGAAGTGCAATTTATATAAACTAAAAAACTGAAATAATACCTCAGTGAGGATTGAGAGCAGGAGTAAAAAGGGAAGTGCAATTTAAATAAACTAAAAAACTAAAATAAAACCTCAGTGAGGATTGAGAGCTTGAGTAAAAAGGGAAGTGCAATTTAAATAAACTAAAAAACTGAAATAAAACCTCAGTGAGGATTGAGAGCTTGAATAAAAAGGGAAGTGCAATTTAAATAAACTAAAAAACTGAAATAAAACCTCAGTGAGGATTGAGAGCTTGAGTAAAAAGGGAAGTGCAATTTATATAAACTAAAAAACTGAAATAAAACCTCAGTGAGGATTGAGAGCTGGAGTAAAAAGGGAAGTGCAATTTAAATAAACTAAAAAACTGAAATAAAATCTCAGTGAGGATTGAGAGCTGGAGTAAAAAGGGAAGTGCAATTTAAATAAACTAAAAAACTGAAATAAAACCTCAGTGAGGATTGAGAGCTTGAGTAAAAAGGGAAGTGCAATTTAAATAAACTAAAAAACTGAAATAAAACCTCAGTGAGGATTGAGAGCTTGAGTAAAAAGGGAAGTGCAATTTAAATAAACTAAAAAACTGAAATAAAACCTCACTGAGGATTGAGAGCTTGAGTAAAAAGGGAAGTGCAATTTAAATAAACTAAAAAACTGAAATAAAACCTCAGTGAAGATTGAGAGCTGGAGTAAAAAGGGAAGTGCAATTTAAATAAACTAAAAAACTGAAATAAAATCTCAGTGAGGATTGAGAGCTGGAGTAAAAAGGGAAGTGCAACTTAAATAAACTAAAAAACTGAAATAAAACCTCAGTGAGGATTGAGAGCTGGAGTAAAAAGGGAAGTGCAATTTAAATAAACTAAAAAACTGAAATAAAACCTCAGTGAGGATTGAGAGCTGTAGTAAAAAGGGAAGTGCAATTTAAATAAACTAAAAAACTGAAATAAAACCTCAGTGAGGATTGAGAGCTGGAGTAAAAAGGGAAGTGCAATTTAAATAAACTAAAAAACTGAAATAAAACCTCAGTGAGGATTGAGAGCTGGAGTAAAAAGGGAAGTGCAATTTATATAAACTAAAAAACTGAAATAATACCTCAGTGAGGATTGAGAGCTGGAGTAAAAAGGGAAGTGCAATTTAAATAAACTAAAAAACTAAAATAAAATCTCAGTGAGGATTGAGAGCTGGAGTAAAAAGGGAAGTGCAACTTAAATAAACTAAAAAACTGAAATAAAACCTCAGTGAGGATTGAGAGCTGGAGTAAAAAGGGAAGTGCAATTTAAATAAACTAAAAAACTGAAATAAAACCTCAGTGAGGATTGAGAGCTGTAGTAAAAAGGGAAGTGCAATTTAAATAAACTAAAAAACTGAAATAAAACCTCAGTGAGGATTGAGAGCTGGAGTAAAAAGGGAAGTGCAATTTAAATAAACTAAAAAACTGAAATAAAACCTCAGTGAGGATTGAGAGCTGGAGTAAAAAGGGAAGTGCAATTTATATAAACTAAAAAACTGAAATAATACCTCAGTGAGGATTGAGAGCTGGAGTAAAAAGGGAAGTGCAATTTAAATAAACTAAAAAACTAAAATAAAACCTCAGTGAGGATTGAGAGTTGGAGCAAAAACGGAAGTGCAATTTAAATAAACTAAAAAACTGAAATAAAACCTCAGTGAGGATTGAGAGCTTGAGTAAAAAGGGAAGTGCAATTTAAATAAACTAAAAAACTGAAATAAAACCTCAGTGAGGTTTGAGAGCTTGAATAAAAAGGGAAGTGCAATTTAAATAAACTAAAAAACTGAAATAAAACCTCAGTGAGGATTGAGAGCTTGAGTAAAAAGGGAAGTGCAATTTATATAAACTAAAAAACTGAAATAAAACCTCAGTGAGGATTGAGAGCTTGAGTAAAAAGGGAAGTGCAATTTAAATAAAGTAAAAAACTGAAATAAAACCTCAGTGAGGATTGAGAGCTGGAGTAAAAAGGGAAGTGCAATTTAAATAAACTAAAAAACTGAAATAAAACCTCAGTGAAGATTGAGAGCTGGAGTAAAAAGGGAAGTGCAATTTAAATAAACTAAAAAACTGAAATAAAATCTCAGTGAGGATTGAGAGCTGGAGTAAAAAGGGAAGTGCAATTTAAATAAACTAAAAAACTGAAATAAAACCTCAGTGAGGATTGAGAGCTGGAGTAAAAAGGGAAGTGCAATTTAAATAAACTAAAAAACTGAAATAAAACCTCAGTGAGGATTGAGAGCTGGAGTAAAAAGGGAAGTGCAATTTAAATAAACTAAAAAACTGAAATTAAACCTCAGTGAGGATTGAGAGCTGGAGTAAAAAGGGAAGTGCAATTTAAATAAACTAAAAAACTGAAATAAAACCTCAGTGAGGATTGAGAGCTGGAGTAAAAAGGGAAGTGCAATTTAAATAAAGTAAAAAACTGAAATAAAACCTCAGTGAGGATTGAGAGCTTGAGTAAAAAGGGAAGTGCAATTTAAATAAACTAAAAAACTGAAATACAACCTCAGTGAGGATTGAGAGCTGGAGTAAAAAGGGAAGTGCAATTTAAATAAACTAAAAAACTGAAATAAAACCTCAGTGAGGATTGAGAGCTGGAGTAAAAAGGGAAGTGCAATTTAAATAAACTAAAAAACTGAAATAAAACCTCAGTGAGGATTGAGAGCTGGAGTAAAAAGGGAAGTGCAATTTAAATAAACTAAAAAACTGAAATACAACCTCAGTGAGGATTGAGAGCTGGAGTAAAAAGGGAAGTGCAATTTAAATAAACTAAAAAACTGAAATAAAACCTCAGTGAGGATTGAGAGCTGGAGTAAAAAGGGAAGTGCAATTTAAATAAACTAAAAAACTGAAATAAAACCTCAGTGAGGATTGAGAGCTGGAGTAAAAAGGGAAGTGCAATTTAAATAAACTAAAAAACTGAAATAAAATCTCAGTGAGGATTGAGAGCTGGAGTAAAAAGGGAAGTGCAATTTCAATAAACTAAAAAACTGAAATAAAACCTCACTGAGGATTGAGAGCTGGAGTAAAAAGGGAAGTGCAATTTAAATAAACTAAAAAACTGAAATAAAACCTCAGTGAGGATTGAGAGCTGGAGTAAAAAGGGAAGTGCAATTTAAATAAACTAAAAAACTGAAATTAAACCTCAGTGAGGATTGAGAGCTGGAGTAAAAAGGGAAGTGCAATTTAAATAAACTAAAAAACTGAAATAAAACCTCAGTGAGGATTGAGAGCTGGAGTAAAATGGGAAGTGCAATTTAAATAAACTAAAAAACTGAAATAAAACCTCAGTGAGGATTGAGAGCTGGAGTAAAAAGGGAAGTGCAATTTAAATAAACTAAAAAACTGAAATACAACCTCAGTGAGGATTGAGAGCTGGAGTAAAAAGGGAAGTGCAATTTAAATAAACTAAAAAACTGAAATAAAACCTCAGTGAGGATTGAGAGCTGGAGTAAAAAGGGAAGTGCAATTTAAATAAACTAAAAAACTGAAATAAAACCTCAGTGAGGATTGAGAGCAGGAGTAAAAAGGGAAGTGCAATTTAAATAAACTAAAAAACTGAAATAAAACCTCAGTGAGGATTGAGAGCTGGAGTAAAAAGGGAAGTGCAATTTATATAAACTAAAAAACTGAAATAAAACCTCAGTGAGGATTGAGAGCTGGAGTAAAAAGGGAAGTGCAATTTAAATAAACTAAAAAACTGAAATAAAACCTCAGTGAGGATTGAGAGCTGGAGCAAAAACGGAAGTGCAATTTAAATAAACTAAAAAACTGAAATAAAACCTCAGTGAGGATTGAGAGCTGGAGTAAAAAGGGAAGTGCAATTTAAATAAACTAAAAAACTGAAATAAAACCTCAGTGAGGATTGAGAGCTGCAGTAAAAAGGGAAGTGCAATTTATATAAACTAAAAAACTGAAATAAAACCTCAGTGAGGATTGAGAGCTTGAGTAAAAAGGGAAGTGCAATTTAAATAAAGTAAAAAACTGAAATAAAACCTCAGTGAGGATTGAGAGCTGGAGTGAAAAGGGAAGTGCAATTTAAATAAACTAAAAAACTGAAATAAAACCTCAGTGAGGATTGAGAGCTGGAGTAAAAAGGGAAGTGCAATTTAAATAAACTAAAAAACTGAAATAAAACCTCAGTGAGGATTAAGAGCTGGAGTAAAAAGGGAAGTGCAATTTAAATAAACTAAAAAACTGAAATAAAACCTCAGTGAGGATTGAGAGCTGGAGTAAAAAGGGAAGTGAAATTAAAAAAAGTAAAAAACTGAAATAAAACCTCAGTGAGGATTGAGAGCTTGAGTAAAAAGGGAAGTGCAATTTAAATAAACTAAAAAACTGAAATAAAACCTCAGTGAGGATTGAGAGCTTGAGTAAAAAGGGAAGTGCAATTTAAATAAACTAAAAATCTGAAATAAAACCTCAGTGAGGATTGAGAGCTGGAGTAAAAAGGGAAGTGCAATTTAAATAAACTAAAAAACTGAAATAAAACCTCAGTGAAGATTGAGAGCTGGAGTAAAAAGGGAAGTGCAATTTAAATAAACTAAAAAACTGAAATAAAACCTCAGTGAGGATTGAGAGCTTGAGTAAAAAGGGAAGTGCAATTTAAATAAACTAAAAAACTGAAATAAAACCTCAGTGAGGATTGAGAGCTGGAGTAAAAAGGGAAGTGCAATTTAAATAAACTAAAAAACTGAAATAAAACCTCACTGAGGATTGAGAGCTTGAGTAAAAAGGGAAGTGCAATTTAAATAAACTAAAAAACTGAAATAAAACCTCAGTGAAGATTGAGAGCTGGAGTAAAAAGGGAAGTGCAATTTAAATAAACTAAAAAACTGAAATAAAATCTCAGTGAGGATTGAGAGTTGGAGTAAAAAGGGAAGTGCAATTTAAATAAACTAAAAAACTGAAATAAAACCTCAGTGAGGATTGAGAGCTGGAGTAAAAAGGGAAGTGCAATTTAAATAAACTAAAAAACTGAAATAAAACCTCAGTGAGGATTGAGAGCTGGAGTAAAAAGGGAAGTGCAATTTAAATAAACTAAAAAACTGAAATAAAATCTCAGTGAGGATTGAGAGCTGGAGTAAAAAGGGAAGTGCAATTTAAATAAACTAAAAAACTGAAATAAAATCTCAGTGAGGATTGAGAGCTGGAGTAAAAAGGGAAGTGCAATTTAAATAAACTAAAAAACTGAAATAAAACCTCAGTGAAGATTGAGAGCTGGAGTAAAAAGGGAAGTGCAATTTAAATAAACTAAAAAACTGAAATAAAACCTCAGTGAGGATTGAGAGCTTGAGTAAAAAGGGAAGTGCAATTTAAATAAACTAAAAAACTGAAATAAAACCTCAGTGAGGATTGAGAGCTGGAGTAAAAAGGGAAGTGCAATTTAAATAAACTAAAAAACTGAAATAAAACCTCACTGAGGATTGAGAGCTTGAGTAAAAAGGGAAGTGCAATTTAAATAAACTAAAAAACTGAAATAAAACCTCAGTGAAGATTGAGAGCTGGAGTAAAAAGGGAAGTGCAATTTAAATAAACTAAAAAACTGAAATAAAATCTCAGTGAGGATTGAGAGTTGGAGTAAAAAGGGAAGTGCAATTTAAATAAACTAAAAAACTGAAATAAAACCTCAGTGAGGATTGAGAGCTGGAGTAAAAAGGGAAGTGCAATTTAAATAAACTAAAAAACTGAAATAAAACCTCAGTGAGGATTGAGAGCTGGAGTAAAAAGGGAAGTGCAATTTAAATAAACTAAAAAACTGAAATAAAATCTCAGTGAGGATTGAGAGCTGGAGTAAAAAGGGAAGTGCAATTTAAATAAACTAAAAAACTGAAATAAAACCTCAGTGAGGATTGAGAGCTGGAGTAAAAAGGGAAGTGCAATTTATATAAACTAAAAAACTGAAATAAAACCTCAGTGAGGATTGAGAGCTGGAGTAAAAAGGGAAGTGCAATTTAAATAAACTAAAAAACTGAAATAAAACCTCAGTGAGGATTGAGAGCTGGAGCAAAAACGGAAGTGCAATTTAAATAAACTAAAAAACTGAAATAAAACCTCAGTGAGGATTGAGAGCTTGAGTAAAAAGGGAAGTGCAATTTAAATAAACTAAAAAACTGAAATAAAACCTCAGTGAGGATTGAGAGCTTGAATAAAAAGGGAAGTGCAATTTAAATAAACTAAAAAACTGAAATAAAACCTCAGTGAGGATTGAGAGCTTGAATAACAAGGGAAGTGCAATTTATATAAACTAAAAAACTGAAATAAAACCTCAGTGAGGATTGAGAGCTTGAGTAAAAAGGGAAGTGCAATTTAAATAAAGTAAAATACTGAAATAAAACCTCACTGAGGATTGAGAGCTGGAGTAAAAAGGGAAGTGCAATTTAAATAAACTAAAAAACTGAAATAAAACCTCAGTGAAGATTGAGAGCTGGAGTAAAAAGGGAAGTGCAATTTAAATAAACTAAAAAACTGAAATAAAATCTCAGTGAGGATTGAGAGCTGGAGTAAAAAGGGAAGTGCAATTTAAATAAACTAAAAAACTGAAATAAAACCTCAGTGAGGATTGAGAGCTGGAGTAAAAAGGGAAGTGCAATTTAAATAAACTAAAAAACTGAAATAAAACCTCAGTGAGGATTGAGAGCTGGAGTAAAAAGGGAAGTGCAATTTAAATAAACTAAAAAACTGAAATAAAACCTCAGTGAGGATTGAGAGCTGGAGTAAAAAGGGAAGTGCAATTTAAATAAACTAAAAAACTGAAATAAAACCTCACTGAGGATTGAGAGCTTGAGTAAAAAGGGAAGTGCAATTTAAATAAACTAAAAAACTGAAATAAAACCTCAGTGAAGATTGAGAGCTGGAGTAAAAAGGGAAGTGCAATTTAAATAAACTAAAAAACTGAAATAAAATCTCAGTGAGGATTGAGAGTTGGAGTAAAAAGGGAAGTGCAATTTAAATAAACTAAAAAACTGAAATAAAACCTCAGTGAGGATTGAGAGCTGGAGTAAAAAGGGAAGTGCAATTTAAATAAACTAAAAAACTGAAATAAAACCTCAGTGAGGATTGAGAGCTGGAGTAAAAAGGGAAATGCAATTTAAATAAACTAAAAAACTGAAATAAAATCTCAGTGAGGATTGAGAGCTGGAGTAAAAAGGGAAGTGCAATTTAAATAAACTAAAAAACTGAAATAAAATCTCAGTGAGGATTGAGAGCTGGAGTAAAAAGGGAAGTGCAATTTAAATAAACTAAAAAACTGAAATAAAACCTCAGTGAAGATTGAGAGCTGGAGTAAAAAGGGAAGTGCAATTTAAATAAACTAAAAAACTGAAATAAAACCTCAGTGAAGATTGAGAGCTGGAGTAAAAAGGGAAGTGCAATTTAAATAAACTAAAAAACTGAAATAAAACCTCAGTGAGGATTGAGAGCTTGAGTAAAAAGGGAAGTGCAATTTAAATAAACTAAAAAACTGAAATAAAACCTCAGTGAGGATTGAGAGCTGGAGTAAAAAGGGAAGTGCAATTTAAATAAACTAAAAAACTGAAATAAAACCTCACTGAGGATTGAGAGCTTGAGTAAAAAGGGAAGTGCAATTTAAATAAACTAAAAAACTGAAATAAAACCTCAGTGAAGATTGAGAGCTGGAGTAAAAAGGGAAGTGCAATTTAAATAAACTAAAAAACTGAAATAAAATCTCAGTGAGGATTGAGAGTTGGAGTAAAAAGGGAAGTGCAATTTAAATAAACTAAAAAACTGAAATAAAACCTCAGTGAGGATTGAGAGCTGGAGTAAAAAGGGAAGTGCAATTTAAATAAACTAAAAAACTGAAATAAAACCTCAGTGAGGATTGAGAGCTGGAGTAAAAAGGGAAGTGCAATTTAAATAAACTAAAAAACTGAAATAAAATCTCAGTGAGGATTGAGAGCTGGAGTAAAAAGGGAAGTGCAATTTAAATAAACTAAAAAACTGAAATAAAATCTCAGTGAGGATTGAGAGCTGGAGTAAAAAGGGAAGTGCAATTTAAATAAACTAAAAAACTGAAATAAAACCTCAGTGAAGATTGAGAGCTGGAGTAAAAAGGGAAGTGCAATTTAAATAAACTAAAAAACTGAAATAAAACCTCAGTGAGGATTGAGAGCTTGAGTAAAAAGGGAAGTGCAATTTAAATAAACTAAAAAACTGAAATAAAACCTCAGTGAGGATTGAGAGCTGGAGTAAAAAGGGAAGTGCAATTTAAATAAACTAAAAAACTGAAATAAAACCTCACTGAGGATTGAGAGCTTGAGTAAAAAGGGAAGTGCAATTTAAATAAACTAAAAAACTGAAATAAAACCTCAGTGAAGATTGAGAGCTGGAGTAAAAAGGGAAGTGCAATTTAAATAAACTAAAAAACTGAAATAAAATCTCAGTGAGGATTGAGAGTTGGAGTAAAAAGGGAAGTGCAATTTAAATAAACTAAAAAACTGAAATAAAACCTCAGTGAGGATTGAGAGCTGGAGTAAAAAGGGAAGTGCAATTTAAATAAACTAAAAAACTGAAATAAAACCTCAGTGAGGATTGAGAGCTGGAGTAAAAAGGGAAGTGCAATTTAAATAAACTAAAAAACTGAAATAAAATCTCAGTGAGGATTGAGAGCTGGAGTAAAAAGGGAAGTGCAATTTAAATAAACTAAAAAACTGAAATAAAACCTCAGTGAGGATTGAGAGCTGGAGTAAAAAGGGAAGTGCAATTTATATAAACTAAAAAACTGAAATAAAACCTCAGTGAGGATTGAGAGCTGGAGTAAAAAGGGAAGTGCAATTTAAATAAACTAAAAAACTGAAATAAAACCTCAGTGAGGATTGAGAGCTGGAGCAAAAACGGAAGTGCAATTTAAATAAACTAAAAAACTGAAATAAAACCTCAGTGAGGATTGAGAGCTTGAGTAAAAAGGGAAGTGCAATTTAAATAAACTAAAAAACTGAAATAAAACCTCAGTGAGGATTGAGAGCTTGAATAAAAAGGGAAGTGCAATTTAAATAAACTAAAAAACTGAAATAAAACCTCAGTGAGGATTGAGAGCTTGAATAACAAGGGAAGTGCAATTTATATAAACTAAAAAAACTGAAATAAAACCTCAGTGAGGATTGAGAGCTTGAGTAAAAAGGGAAGTGCAATTTAAATAAAGTAAAATACTGAAATAAAACCTCACTGAGGATTGAGAGCTGGAGTAAAAAGGGAAGTGCAATTTAAATAAACTAAAAAACTGAAATAAAACCTCAGTGAAGATTGAGAGCTGGAGTAAAAAGGGAAGTGCAATTTAAATAAACTAAAAAACTGAAATAAAATCTCAGTGAGGATTGAGAGCTGGAGTAAAAAGGGAAGTGCAATTTAAATAAACTAAAAAACTGAAATAAAACCTCAGTGAGGATTGAGAGCTGGAGTAAAAAGGGAAGTGCAATTTAAATAAACTAAAAAACTGAAATAAAACCTCAGTGAGGATTGAGAGCTGGAGTAAAAAGGGAAGTGCAATTTAAATAAACTAAAAAACTGAAATAAAACCTCAGTGAGGATTGAGAGCTGGAGTAAAAAGGGAAGTGCAATTTAAATAAACTAAAAAACTGAAATTAAACCTCAGTGAGGATTGAGAGCTGGAGTAAAAAGGGAAGTGCAATTTAAATAAACTAAAAAACTGAAATAAAACCTCAGTGAGGATTGAGAGCTTGAGTAAAAAGGGAAGTGCAATTTAAATAAACTAAAAAACTGAAATAAAACCTCAGTGAGGATTGAGAGCTGGAGTAAAAAGGGAAGTGCAATTTATATAAACTAAAAAACTGAAATAAAACCTCAGTGAGGATTGAGAGCTGGAGTAAAAAGGGAAGTGCAATTTAAATAAACTAAAAAACTGAAATAAAACCTCACTGAGGATTGAGAGCTTGAGTAAAAAGGGAAGTGCAATTTAAATAAACTAAAAAACTGAAATAAAACCTCAGTGAAGATTGAGAGCTGGAGTAAAAAGGGAAGTGCAATTTAAATAAACTAAAAAACTGAAATAAAATCTCAGTGAGGATTGAGAGTTGGAGTAAAAAGGGAAGTGCAATTTAAATAAACTAAAAAACTGAAATAAAACCTCAGTGAGGATTGAGAGCTGGAGTAAAAAGGGAAGTGCAATTTAAATAAACTAAAAAACTGAAATAAAACCTCAGTGAGGATTGAGAGCTGGAGTAAAAAGGGAAGTGCAATTTAAATAAACTAAAAAACTGAAATAAAATCTCAGTGAGGATTGAGAGCTGGAGTAAAAAGGGAAGTGCAATTTAAATAAACTAAAAAACTGAAATAAAACCTCAGTGAGGATTGAGAGCTGGAGTAAAAAGGGAAGTGCAATTTATATAAACTAAAAAACTGAAATAAAACCTCAGTGAGGATTGAGAGCTGGAGTAAAAAGGGAAGTGCAATTTAAATAAACTAAAAAACTGAAATAAAACCTCAGTGAGGATTGAGAGCTGGAGCAAAAACGGAAGTGCAATTTAAATAAACTAAAAAACTGAAATAAAACCTCAGTGAGGATTGAGAGCTTGAGTAAAAAGGGAAGTGCAATTTAAATAAACTAAAAAACTGAAATAAAACCTCAGTGAGGATTGAGAGCTTGAATAAAAAGGGAAGTGCAATTTAAATAAACTAAAAAACTGAAATAAAACCTCAGTGAGGATTGAGAGCTTGAATAACAAGGGAAGTGCAATTTATATAAACTAAAAAACTGAAATAAAACCTCAGTGAGGATTGAGAGCTTGAGTAAAAAGGGAAGTGCAATTTAAATAAAGTAAAATACTGAAATAAAACCTCACTGAGGATTGAGAGCTGGAGTAAAAAGGGAAGTGCAATTTAAATAAACTAAAAAACTGAAATAAAACCTCAGTGAAGATTGAGAGCTGGAGTAAAAAGGGAAGTGCAATTTAAATAAACTAAAAAACTGAAATAAAATCTCAGTGAGGATTGAGAGCTGGAGTAAAAAGGGAAGTGCAATTTAAATAAACTAAAAAACTGAAATAAAACCTCAGTGAGGATTGAGAGCTGGAGTAAAAAGGGAAGTGCAATTTAAATAAACTAAAAAACTGAAATAAAACCTCAGTGAGGATTGAGAGCTGGAGTAAAAAGGGAAGTGCAATTTAAATAAACTAAAAAACTGAAATAAAACCTCAGTGAGGATTGAGAGCTGGAGTAAAAAGGGAAGTGCAATTTAAATAAACTAAAAAACTGAAATTAAACCTCAGTGAGGATTGAGAGCTGGAGTAAAAAGGGAAGTGCAATTTAAATAAACTAAAAAACTGAAATAAAACCTCAGTGAGGATTGAGAGCTTGAGTAAAAAGGGAAGTGCAATTTAAATAAACTAAAAAACTGAAATAAAACCTCAGTGAGGATTGAGAGCTGGAGTAAAAAGGGAAGTGCAATTTATATAAACTAAAAAACTGAAATAAAACCTCAGTGAGGATTGAGAGCTGGAGTAAAAAGGGAAGTGCAATTTAAATAAACTAAAAAACTGAAATAAAACCTCAGTGAGGATTGAGAGCTGGAGCAAAAACGGAAGTGCAATTTAAATAAACTAAAAAACTGAAATAAAACCTCAGTGAGGATTGAGAGCTTGAGTAAAAAGGGAAGTGCAATTTAAATAAACTAAAAAACTGAAATAAAACCTCAGTGAGGATTGAGAGCTTGAATAAAAAGGGAAGTGCAATTTAAATAAACTAAAAAACTGAAATAAAACCTCAGTGAGGATTGAGAGCTTGAATAACAAGGGAAGTGCAATTTATATAAACTAAAAAACTGAAATAAAACCTCAGTGAGGATTGAGAGCTTGAGTAAAAAGGGAAGTGCAATTTAAATAAAGTAAAATACTGAAATAAAACCTCACTGAGGATTGAGAGCTGGAGTAAAAAGGGAAGTGCAATTTAAATAAACTAAAAAACTGAAATAAAACCTCAGTGAAGATTGAGAGCTGGAGTAAAAAGGGAAGTGCAATTTAAATAAACTAAAAAACTGAAATAAAATCTCAGTGAGGATTGAGAGCTGGAGTAAAAAGGGAAGTGCAATTTAAATAAACTAAAAAACTGAAATAAAACCTCAGTGAGGATTGAGAGCTGGAGTAAAAAGGGAAGTGCAATTTAAATAAACTAAAAAACTGAAATAAAACCTCAGTGAGGATTGAGAGCTGGAGTAAAAAGGGAAGTGCAATTTAAATAAACTAAAAAACTGAAATAAAACCTCAGTGAGGATTGAGAGCTGGAGTAAAAAGGGAAGTGCAATTTAAATAAACTAAAAAACTGAAATTAAACCTCAGTGAGGATTGAGAGCTGGAGTAAAAAGGGAAGTGCAATTTAAATAAACTAAAAAACTGAAATAAAACCTCAGTGAGGATTGAGAGCTTGAGTAAAAAGGGAAGTGCAATTTAAATAAACTAAAAAACTGAAATAAAACCTCAGTGAGGATTGAGAGCTGGAGTAAGAAGGGAAGTGCAATTTAAATAAACTAAAATACTGAAATACAACCTCAGTGAGGATTGAGAGCTGGAGTAAAAAGGGAAGTGCAATTTAAATAAACTAAAAAACTGAAATAAAACCTCAGTGAGGATTGAGAGCTTGAATAAAAAGGGAAGTGCAATTTAAATAAACTAAAAAACTGAAATAAAACCTCAGTGAGGATTGAGAGCTGGAGCAAAAACGGAAGTGCAATTTAAATAAACGAAAAAACTGAAATAAAACCTCAGTGAGGATTGAGAGCTTGAGTAAAAAGGGAAGTGCAATTTAAATAAACTAAAAAACTGAAATAAAACCTCAGTGAGGATTGAGAGCTTGAATAAAAAGGGAAGTGCAATTTAAATAAACTAAAAAACTGAAATAAAACCTCAGTGAGGATTGAGAGCTTGATTAAAAAGGGAAGTGCAATTTATATAAACTAAAAAACTGAAATAAAACCTCAGTGAGGATTGAGAGCTTGAGTAAAAAGGGAAGTGCAATTTAAATAAAGTAAAAAACTGAAATAAAACCTCAGTGAGGATTGAGAGCTGGAGTAAAAAGGGAAGTGCAATTTAAATAAACTAAAAAACTGAAATAAAACCTCAGTGAGGATTGAGAGCTTGAGTAAAAAGGGAAGTGCAATTTAAATAAACTAAAAAACTGAAATAAAACCTCAGTGAGGATTGAGAGCTTGAATAAAAAGGGAAGTGCAATTTAAATAAACTAAAAAACTGAAATAAAACCTCAGTGAGGATTGAGAGCTTGAGTAAAAAGGGAAGTGCAATTTATATAAACTAAAAAACTGAAATAAAACCTCAGTGAGGATTGAGAGCTTGAGTAAAAAGGGAAGTGCAATTTAAAAAATGTAAAAAACTGAAATAAAACCTCACTGAGGATTGAGAGCTGGAGTAAAAAGGGAAGTGCAATTTAAATAAACTAAAAAACTGAAATAAAACCTCAGTGAAGATTGAGAGCTGGAGTAAAAAGGGAAGTGCAATTTAAATAAACTAAAAAACTGAAATAAAACCTCAGTGAGGATTGAGAGCTGGAGTAAAAAGGGAAGTGCAATTTAAATAAACTAAAAAACTGAAATAAAACCTCAGTGAGGATTGAGAGCTGGAGTAAAAAGGGAAGTGCAATTTAAATAAACTAAAAAACTGAACTAAAACCTCAGTGAGGATTGAGAGCTGGAGTAAAAAGGGAAGTGCAATTTAAATAAACTAAAAAACTGAAATAAAACCTCAGTGAGGATTGAGAGCTGGAGTAAAAAGGGAAGTGCAATTTAAATAAACTAAAAAACTGAAATAAAACCTCAGTGAGGATTGAGAGCTGGAGTAAAAAGGGAAGTGCAATTTAAATAAACTAAAAAACTGAAATTAAACCTCAGTGAGGATTGAGAGCTGGAGTAAAAAGGGAAGTGCAATTTAAATAAACTAAAAAACTGAAATAAAACCTCAGTGAGGATTGAGAGCTTGAGTAAAAAGGGAAGTGCAATTTAAATAAACTAAAAAACTGAAATAAAACCTCAGTGAGGATTGAGAGCTGGAGTAAAAAGGGAAGTGCAATTTATATAAACTAAAAAACTGAAATAAAACCTCAGTGAGGATTGAGAGCTGGAGTAAAAAGGGAAGTGCAATTTAAATAAACTAAAAAACTGAAATAAAACCTCACTGAGGATTGAGAGCTTGAGTAAAAAGGGAAGTGCAATTTAAATAAACTAAAAAACTGAAATAAAACCTCAGTGAAGATTGAGAGCTGGAGTAAAAAGGGAAGTGCAATTTAAATAAACTAAAAAACTGAAATAAAATCTCAGTGAGGATTGAGAGTTGGAGTAAAAAGGGAAGTGCAATTTAAATAAACTAAAAAACTGAAATAAAACCTCAGTGAGGATTGAGAGCTGGAGTAAAAAGGGAAGTGCAATTTAAATAAACTAAAAAACTGAAATAAAACCTCAGTGAGGATTGAGAGCTGGAGTAAAAAGGGAAGTGCAATTTAAATAAACTAAAAAACTGAAATAAAATCTCAGTGAGGATTGAGAGCTGGAGTAAAAAGGGAAGTGCAATTTAAATAAACTAAAAAACTGAAATAAAACCTCAGTGAGGATTGAGAGCTGGAGTAAAAAGGGAAGTGCAATTTATATAAACTAAAAAACTGAAATAAAACCTCAGTGAGGATTGAGAGCTGGAGTAAAAAGGGAAGTGCAATTTAAATAAACTAAAAAACTGAAATAAAACCTCAGTGAGGATTGAGAGCTGGAGCAAAAACGGAAGTGCAATTTAAATAAACTAAAAAACTGAAATAAAACCTCAGTGAGGATTGAGAGCTTGAGTAAAAAGGGAAGTGCAATTTAAATAAACTAAAAAACTGAAATAAAACCTCAGTGAGGATTGAGAGCTTGAATAAAAAGGGAAGTGCAATTTAAATAAACTAAAAAACTGAAATAAAACCTCAGTGAGGATTGAGAGCTTGAATAACAAGGGAAGTGCAATTTATATAAACTAAAAAACTGAAATAAAACCTCAGTGAGGATTGAGAGCTTGAGTAAAAAGGGAAGTGCAATTTAAATAAAGTAAAATACTGAAATAAAACCTCACTGAGGATTGAGAGCTGGAGTAAAAAGGGAAGTGCAATTTAAATAAACTAAAAAACTGAAATAAAACCTCAGTGAAGATTGAGAGCTGGAGTAAAAAGGGAAGTGCAATTTAAATAAACTAAAAAACTGAAATAAAATCTCAGTGAGGATTGAGAGCTGGAGTAAAAAGGGAAGTGCAATTTAAATAAACTAAAAAACTGAAATAAAACCTCAGTGAGGATTGAGAGCTGGAGTAAAAAGGGAAGTGCAATTTAAATAAACTAAAAAACTGAAATAAAACCTCAGTGAGGATTGAGAGCTGGAGTAAAAAGGGAAGTGCAATTTAAATAAACTAAAAAACTGAAATAAAACCTCAGTGAGGATTGAGAGCTGGAGTAAAAAGGGAAGTGCAATTTAAATAAACTAAAAAACTGAAATTAAACCTCAGTGAGGATTGAGAGCTGGAGTAAAAAGGGAAGTGCAATTTAAATAAACTAAAAAACTGAAATAAAACCTCAGTGAGGATTGAGAGCTTGAGTAAAAAGGGAAGTGCAATTTAAATAAACTAAAAAACTGAAATAAAACCTCAGTGAGGATTGAGAGCTGGAGTAAAAAGGGAAGTGCAATTTATATAAACTAAAAAACTGAAATAAAACCTCAGTGAGGATTGAGAGCTGGAGTAAAAAGGGAAGTGCAATTTAAATAAACTAAAAAACTGAAATAAAACCTCAGTGAGGATTGAGAGCTGGAGCAAAAACGGAAGTGCAATTTAAATAAACTAAAAAACTGAAATAAAACCTCAGTGAGGATTGAGAGCTTGAGTAAAAAGGGAAGTGCAATTTAAATAAACTAAAAAACTGAAATAAAACCTCAGTGAGGATTGAGAGCTTGAATAAAAAGGGAAGTGCAATTTAAATAAACTAAAAAACTGAAATAAAACCTCAGTGAGGATTGAGAGCTTGAATAACAAGGGAAGTGCAATTTATATAAACTAAAAAACTGAAATAAAACCTCAGTGAGGATTGAGAGCTTGAGTAAAAAGGGAAGTGCAATTTAAATAAAGTAAAATACTGAAATAAAACCTCACTGAGGATTGAGAGCTGGAGTAAAAAGGGAAGTGCAATTTAAATAAACTAAAAAACTGAAATAAAACCTCAGTGAAGATTGAGAGCTGGAGTAAAAAGGGAAGTGCAATTTAAATAAACTAAAAAACTGAAATAAAATCTCAGTGAGGATTGAGAGCTGGAGTAAAAAGGGAAGTGCAATTTAAATAAACTAAAAAACTGAAATAAAACCTCAGTGAGGATTGAGAGCTGGAGTAAAAAGGGAAGTGCAATTTAAATAAACTAAAAAACTGAAATAAAACCTCAGTGAGGATTGAGAGCTGGAGTAAAAAGGGAAGTGCAATTTAAATAAACTAAAAAACTGAAATAAAACCTCAGTGAGGATTGAGAGCTGGAGTAAAAAGGGAAGTGCAATTTAAATAAACTAAAAAACTGAAATTAAACCTCAGTGAGGATTGAGAGCTGGAGTAAAAAGGGAAGTGCAATTTAAATAAACTAAAAAACTGAAATAAAACCTCAGTGAGGATTGAGAGCTTGAGTAAAAAGGGAAGTGCAATTTAAATAAACTAAAAAACTGAAATAAAACCTCAGTGAGGATTGAGAGCTGGAGTAAGAAGGGAAGTGCAATTTAAATAAACTAAAATACTGAAATACAACCTCAGTGAGGATTGAGAGCTGGAGTAAAAAGGGAAGTGCAATTTAAATAAACTAAAAAACTGAAATAAAACCTCAGTGAGGATTGAGAGCTTGAATAAAAAGGGAAGTGCAATTTAAATAAACTAAAAAACTGAAATAAAACCTCAGTGAGGATTGAGAGCTGGAGCAAAAACGGAAGTGCAATTTAAATAAACGAAAAAACTGAAATAAAACCTCAGTGAGGATTGAGAGCTTGAGTAAAAAGGGAAGTGCAATTTAAATAAACTAAAAAACTGAAATAAAACCTCAGTGAGGATTGAGAGCTTGAATAAAAAGGGAAGTGCAATTTAAATAAACTAAAAAACTGAAATAAAACCTCAGTGAGGATTGAGAGCTTGATTAAAAAGGGAAGTGCAATTTATATAAACTAAAAAACTGAAATAAAACCTCAGTGAGGATTGAGAGCTTGAGTAAAAAGGGAAGTGCAATTTAAATAAAGTAAAAAACTGAAATAAAACCTCAGTGAGGATTGAGAGCTGGAGTAAAAAGGGAAGTGCAATTTAAATAAACTAAAAAACTGAAATAAAACCTCAGTGAGGATTGAGAGCTTGAGTAAAAAGGGAAGTGCAATTTAAATAAACTAAAAAACTGAAATAAAACCTCAGTGAGGATTGAGAGCTTGAATAAAAAGGGAAGTGCAATTTAAATAAACTAAAAAACTGAAATAAAACCTCAGTGAGGATTGAGAGCTTGAGTAAAAAGGGAAGTGCAATTTATATAAACTAAAAAACTGAAATAAAACCTCAGTGAGGATTGAGAGCTTGAGTAAAAAGGGAAGTGCAATTTAAAAAATGTAAAAAACTGAAATAAAACCTCACTGAGGATTGAGAGCTGGAGTAAAAAGGGAAGTGCAATTTAAATAAACTAAAAAACTGAAATAAAACCTCAGTGAAGATTGAGAGCTGGAGTAAAAAGGGAAGTGCAATTTAAATAAACTAAAAAACTGAAATAAAACCTCAGTGAGGATTGAGAGCTGGAGTAAAAAGGGAAGTGCAATTTAAATAAACTAAAAAACTGAAATAAAACCTCAGTGAGGATTGAGAGCTGGAGTAAAAAGGGAAGTGCAATTTAAATAAACTAAAAAACTGAACTAAAACCTCAGTGAGGATTGAGAGCTGGAGTAAAAAGGGAAGTGCAATTTAAATAAACTAAAAAACTGAAATAAAACCTCAGTGAGGATTGAGAGCTGGAGTAAAAAGGGAAGTGCAATTTAAATAAACTAAAAAACTGAAATAAAACCTCAGTGAGGATTGAGAGCTGGAGTAAAAAGGGAAGTGCAATTTAAATAAACTAAAAAACTGAAATTAAACCTCAGTGAGGATTGAGAGCTGGAGTAAAAAGGGAAGTGCAATTTAAATAAACTAAAAAACTGAAATAAAACCTCAGTGAGGATTGAGAGCTTGAGTAAAAAGGGAAGTGCAATTTAAATAAACTAAAAAACTGAAATAAAACCTCAGTGAGGATTGAGAGCTGGAGTAAAAAGGGAAGTGCAATTTATATAAACTAAAAAACTGAAATAAAACCTCAGTGAGGATTGAGAGCTGGAGTAAAAAGGGAAGTGCAATTTAAATAAACTAAAAAACTGAAATAAAACCTCAGTGAGGATTGAGAGCTGGAGCAAAAACGGAAGTGCAATTTAAATAAACTAAAAAACTGAAATAAAACCTCAGTGAGGATTGAGAGCTTGAGTAAAAAGGGAAGTGCAATTTAAATAAACTAAAAAACTGAAATAAAACCTCAGTGAGGATTGAGAGCTTGAATAAAAAGGGAAGTGCAATTTAAATAAACTAAAAAACTGAAATAAAACCTCAGTGAGGATTGAGAGCTTGAATAACAAGGGAAGTGCAATTTATATAAACTAAAAAACTGAAATAAAACCTCAGTGAGGATTGAGAGCTTGAGTAAAAAGGGAAGTGCAATTTAAATAAAGTAAAATACTGAAATAAAACCTCACTGAGGATTGAGAGCTGGAGTAAAAAGGGAAGTGCAATTTAAATAAACTAAAAAACTGAAATAAAACCTCAGTGAAGATTGAGAGCTGGAGTAAAAAGGGAAGTGCAATTTAAATAAACTAAAAAACTGAAATAAAATCTCAGTGAGGATTGAGAGCTGGAGTAAAAAGGGAAGTGCAATTTAAATAAACTAAAAAACTGAAATAAAACCTCAGTGAGGATTGAGAGCTGGAGTAAAAAGGGAAGTGCAATTTAAATAAACTAAAAAACTGAAATAAAACCTCAGTGAGGATTGAGAGCTGGAGTAAAAAGGGAAGTGCAATTTAAATAAACTAAAAAACTGAAATAAAACCTCAGTGAGGATTGAGAGCTGGAGTAAAAAGGGAAGTGCAATTTAAATAAACTAAAAAACTGAAATTAAACCTCAGTGAGGATTGAGAGCTGGAGTAAAAAGGGAAGTGCAATTTAAATAAACTAAAAAACTGAAATAAAACCTCAGTGAGGATTGAGAGCTTGAGTAAAAAGGGAAGTGCAATTTAAATAAACTAAAAAACTGAAATAAAACCTCAGTGAGGATTGAGAGCTGGAGTAAGAAGGGAAGTGCAATTTAAATAAACTAAAATACTGAAATACAACCTCAGTGAGGATTGAGAGCTGGAGTAAAAAGGGAAGTGCAATTTAAATAAACTAAAAAACTGAAATAAAACCTCAGTGAGGATTGAGAGCTGGAGCAAAAACGGAAGTGCAATTTAAATAAACGAAAAAACTGAAATAAAACCTCAGTGAGGATTGAGAGCTTGAGTAAAAAGGGAAGTGCAATTTAAATAAACTAAAAAACTGAAATAAAACCTCAGTGAGGATTGAGAGCTTGAATAAAAAGGGAAGTGCAATTTAAATAAACTAAAAAACTGAAATAAAACCTCAGTGAGGATTGAGAGCTTGATTAAAAAGGGAAGTGCAATTTATATAAACTAAAAAACTGAAATAAAACCTCAGTGAGGATTGAGAGCTTGAGTAAAAAGGGAAGTGCAATTTAAATAAAGTAAAAAACTGAAATAAAACCTCAGTGAGGATTGAGAGCTGGAGTAAAAAGGGAAGTGCAATTTAAATAAACTAAAAAACTGAAATAAAACCTCAGTGAGGATTGAGAGCTTGAGTAAAAAGGGAAGTGCAATTTAAATAAACTAAAAAACTGAAATAAAACCTCAGTGAGGATTGAGAGCTTGAATAAAAAGGGAAGTGCAATTTAAATAAACTAAAAAACTGAAATAAAACCTCAGTGAGGATTGAGAGCTTGAGTAAAAAGGGAAGTGCAATTTATATAAACTAAAAAACTGAAATAAAACCTCAGTGAGGATTGAGAGCTTGAGTAAAAAGGGAAGTGCAATTTAAAAAATGTAAAAAACTGAAATAAAACCTCACTGAGGATTGAGAGCTGGAGTAAAAAGGGAAGTGCAATTTAAATAAACTAAAAAACTGAAATAAAACCTCAGTGAAGATTGAGAGCTGGAGTAAAAAGGGAAGTGCAATTTAAATAAACTAAAAAACTGAAATAAAACCTCAGTGAGGATTGAGAGCTGGAGTAAAAAGGGAAGTGCAATTTAAATAAACTAAAAAACTGAAATAAAACCTCAGTGAGGATTGAGAGCTGGAGTAAAAAGGGAAGTGCAATTTAAATAAACTAAAAAACTGAACTAAAACCTCAGTGAGGATTGAGAGCTGGAGTAAAAAGGGAAGTGCAATTTAAATAAACTAAAAAACTGAAATAAAACCTCAGTGAGGATTGAGAGCTGGAGTAAAAAGGGAAGTGCAATTTAAATAAACTAAAAAACTGAAATTAAACCTCAGTGAGGATTGAGAGCTGGAGTAAAAAGGGAAGTGCAATTTAAATAAACTAAAAAACTGAAATAAAACCTCAGTGAGGATTGAGAGCTGGAGTAAAAAGGGAAGTGCAATTTAAATAAACTAAAAATCTGAAATAAAACCTCAGTGAGGATTGAGAGCTGGAGTAAAAAGGGAAGTGCAATTTAAATAAACTAAAAAACTGAAATTAAACCTCAGTGAGGATTGAGAGCTGGAGTAAAAAGGGAAGTGCAATTTAAATAAACTAAAAAACTGAAATAAAACCTCAGTGAGGATTGAGAGCTGGAGTAAAAAGGGAAGTGCAATTTAAATAAACTAAAAAACTGAAATAAAACCTCAGTGAGGATTGAGAGCTGGAGTAAAAAGGGAAGTGCAATTTAAATAAACTAAAAAACTGAACTAAAACCTCAGTGAGGATTGAGAGCTGGAGTAAAAAGGGAAGTGCAATTTAAATAAACTAAAAAACTGAAATAAAACCTCAGTGAGGATTGAGAGCTGGAGTAAAAAGGGAAGTGCAATTTAAATAAACGAAAAAACTGAAATACAACCTCAGTGAGGATTGAGAGCTGGAGTAAAAAGGGAAGTGCAATTTAAATAAACTAAAAAACTGAAATAAAACCTCAGTGAGGATTGAGAGCTTGAATAAAAAGGGAAGTGCAATTTAAATAAACTAAAAAACTGAAATAAAACCTCAGTGAGGATTGAGAGCTTGAGTAAAAAGGGAAGTGCAATTTAAATAAAGTAAGAAACTGAAATAAAACCTCACTGAGGATTGAGAGCTGGAGTAAAAAGGGAAGTGCAATTTAAATAAACTAAAAAACTGAAATAAAACCTCAGTGAAGATTGAGAGCTGGAGTAAAAAGGGAAGTGCAATTTAAATAAACTAAAAAACTGAAATAAAATCTCAGTGAGGATTGAGAGCTGGAGTAAAAAGGGATGTGCAATTTAAATAAACTAAAGAACTGAAATAAAACCTCAGTGAGGATTGAGAGCTGGAGTAAAAAGGGAAGTGCAATTTAAATAAACTAAAAAACTGAAATAAAACCTCAGTGAGGATTGAGAGCTGGAGCAAAAAGGGAAGTGCAATTTAAATAAACTAAAAAACTGAAATAAAACCTCAGTGAGGATTGAGAGCTGGAGCAAAAAGGGAAGTGCAATTTAAATAAACTAAAAAACTGAAATAAAACCTCAGTGAGGATTGAGAGCTGGAGTAAAAAGGGAAGTGCAATTTAAATAAACTAAAAAACTGAAATAAAACCTCAGTGAGGATTGAGAGCTGGAGTAAAAAGGGAAGTGCAATTTCAATAAACTAAAAAACTGAAATAAAACCTCAGTGAGGATTGAGAGCTGGAGTAAAAAGGGAAGTGCAATTTAAATAAACTAAAAAACTGAAATACAACCTCAGTGAGGATTGAGAGCTGGAGTAAAAAGGGAAGTGCAATTTAAATAAACTAAAAAACTGAAATAAAACCTCAGTGAGGATTGAGAGCTGGAGTAAAAAGGGAAGTGCAATTTAAATAAACTAAAAAACTGAAATAAAACCTCAGTGAGGATTGAGAGCTGGAGTAAAAAGGGAAGTGCAATTTAAATAAAGTATAAAACTGAAATAAAACCTCAGTGAGGATTGAGAGCTGGAGTAAAAAGGGAAGTGCAATTTAAATAAACTAAAAAACTGAAATATAACCTCAGTGAGGATTGAGAGCTGGAGTAAAAAGGGAAGTGCAATTTAAATAAACTAAAAAACTGAAATAAAACCTCAGTGAGGATTGAGAGCTGGAGTAAAAAGGGAAGTGCAATTTAAATAAACTAAAAAACTGAAATACAACCTCAGTGAGGATTGAGAGCTGGAGTAAAAAGGGAAGTGCAATTTAAATAAACTAAAAAACTGAAATAAAACCTCAGTGAGGATTGAGAGCTGGAGTAAAAAGGGAAGTGCAATTTAAATAAACTAAAAAACTGAAATAAAACCTCAGTGAGGATTGAGAGCTGGAGTAAAAAGGGAAGTGCAATTTAAATAAAGTATAAAACTGAAATAAAACCTCAGTGAGGATTGAGAGCTGGAGTAAAAAGGGAAGTGCAATTTAAATAAACTAAAAAACTGAAATAAAACCTCAGTGAGGATTGAGAGCTGGAGTAAAAAGGGAAGTGCAATTTAAATAAACTAAAAAACTGAAATAAAACCTCAGTGAGGATTGAGAGCTGGAATAAAAAGGGAAGTGCAATTTAAATAAACTAAAAAACTGAAATAAAACCTCAGTGAGGATTGAGAGCTGGAGTAAAAAGGGAAGTGCAATTTAAATAAACTAAAAAACTGAAATCAAACCTCAGTGAGGATTGAGAGCTTGAGTAAAAAGGCAAGTGCAATTTAAATAAACTAAAAAACTGAAATAAAACCTCAGTGAGGATTGAGAGCTGGAGTAAAAAGGGAAGTGCAATTTAAATAAACTAAAAAACTGAAATATAACCTCAGTGAGGATTGAGAGCTGGAGTAAAAAGGGAAGTGCAATTTAAATAAACTAAAAAACTGAAATAAAACCTCAGTGAGGATTGAGAGCTGGAATAAAAAGGGAAGTGCAATTTAAATAAACTAAAAAACTGAAATAAAACCTCAGTGAGGATTGAGAGCTGGAGTAAAAAGGGAAGTGCAATTTAAATAAACTAAAAAACTGAAATCAAACCTCAGTGAGGATTGAGAGCTTGAGTAAAAAGGCAAGTGCAATTTAAATAAACTAAAAAACTGAAATAAAACCTCAGTGAGGATTGAGAGCTGGAGTAAAAAGGGAAGTGCAATTTAAATAAACTAAAAAACTGAAATAAAACTTCACTGAGGATTGAGAGCTTGAGTAAAAAGGGAAGTGCAATTTAAATAAACTAAAAAACTGAAATAAAATCTCAGTGAAGATTGAGAGCTGGAGTAAAAAGGGAAGTGCAATTTAAATAAACTAAAAAACTGAAATAAAATCTCAGTGAGGATTGAGAGCTGGAGTAAAAAGGGAAGTGCAATTTAAATAAACTAAAAAACTGAAATAAAACCTCAGTGAGGATTGAGAGCTGGAGTAAAAAGGGAAGTGCAATTTAAATAAACTAAAAAACTGAAATAAAACCTCAGTGAGGATTGAGAGCTTGAGTAAAAAGGGAAGTGCAATTTAAATAAACTAAAAAACTGAAATAAAACCTCAGTGAGGATTGAGAGCTGGAGTAAAAAGGGAAGTGCAATTTAAATAAACTAAAAAACTGAAATAAAACCTCAGTGAGGATTGAGAGCTGGAGTAAAAAGGGAAGTGCAATTTAAATAAACTAAAAAACTGAAATAAAACCTCAGTGAGGATTGAGAGCTGGAGTAAAAAAGGAAGTGCAATTTAAATAAACTAAAAAACTGAAATAAAACCTCAGTGAGGATTGAGACCTGTAGTAAAAAGGGAAGTGCAATTTAAATAAACTAAAACACTGAAATAAAACCTCAGTGAGGATTGAGAGCTGGAGTAAAAAGGGAAGTGCAATTTAAATAAACTAAAAAACTGAAATAAAACCTCAGTGAGGATTGAGAGCTGGAGTAAAAACGGAAGTGCAATTTAAATAAACTAAAAAACTGAAATAAAACCTCAGTGAGGATTGAGAGCTGGAGTTAAAAGGGAAGTGCAATTTAAATAAACTAAAAAACTGAAATAAAACCTCAGTGAGGATTGAGAGCTGGAGTAAAAAGGGAAGTGCAATTTAAATAAACTAAAAAACTGAAATAAAACCTCAGTGAGGATTGAGAGCTGCAGTAAAAGGGAAGTGCAATTTAAATAAACTAAGGGTTTTTATAATTCTACATTAAATCATGATAACTAGCCAGGATCACAATAGACATTTGGGAACATTATCCTGAACAAAATTGTCAAAGAAAAGGGATTTTTTGAGATTGGATACTACGAATAGCAATTTGAAAATAAACAGTTTGGTTCTGAGACAGCTCAGGTGTTTTAAGCTCGAACTGACAAATTGAGGAGATTTGGAAAACAAAGGGTGGTGACATCATTACACATCCATTGAAAACCTTTGCCCTGTCCTCTTTCAAACAAGCTGAGATGTTACCCCTTTCTGCTAGCAGCTGAAGCTCACCAAACAACTTTTAAGGTTGCGAATGGAAATTTATTTACATTCGGCATTCTAAGATTTGAAGTTTCTGAACTATCAGATATGTCCAGATGAACTAACCGATTCAGCCCCGAGAAGGGATCTTTTGTGTTTATTTTTCACAGGTTGACAAGATTTGCAGCAGCTTCAAAAATTAAAATTTATTTTTAAAAAAAGCATGGTGATAATTTGGATTAAAAACTTTGTTTTTTTTAAAAAAAAGGGATTGACCTTAACGGATTCCGACTGTTTGTTATCATTGGATATCTTTCGAGACAAATTGTTTGTAATTAGTTTACAGCCAAATTCCAGCCCAACTGTAAACACATGTCTCTGACAAATCCATTTTAAAACCATCAAGCCGAGACATAATTGTTTTTGATATTGAAATTGATAAAATTAATTGATATGAATTGCTATTCCAGACACTCAAAAGGGAAGTTACCTGACGTTTAAGAGAATAAACAAACTTTAATTTTTGGAATAAAAGTTAATGGAAAGACAGTCTCGTGGTGTCTGAGTATCGAGGACGAATTCTTTATTTGAAGATAAATAAATTGAACATATTGTCAGTCAATGACATCACTATTTGAATTTGGGATAATATATACATATAAAAACAATATCAGTATAATTTGGTGAGTTACCTATAAATATTAAAAGACCATCTAAGGTAAAGAATAAGCAAACATGCATAATCTGTTGTTTTAATTGTATGTACTTATATGCTGGTGAATGGCCAACAGCATCATTGCCAACAGGTCATTGCCTGAAAAGTGGACTGCAACACCGCACCAAACAGCACGACAAAAAAAGGAAAGAAGGTACCAGCCCTTCACTTTGCAAGCTGGGACGTCAGAACTATGTGTCCTGGCCTGTCGGAAGACCTTACACAAATCAACGATTCTCGGAAGACTGCCATCATTAACAACGAGCTCAGTAGACTCAATGTGGACATTGCAGCACTTCAGGAGACACGCCTCCCTGCGAGTGGATCTCTAAGAGAGCAAGACTACACCTTCTTCTGGCAGGGTAGGGATCATGAAGAACCAAGACAGCATGGAGTGGGCTTCGCCATCAGAAACACTTTGCTCAGCATGATAGAGCCACCTTCAAATGGCTCAGAACACATACTGTCCATCCGACTGCTCACCACCTCTGGTCCAGTACACCTACTCAGTATCTATGCTCCAACACTCTGCTCCCCACCTGAAGCTAAAGACCAGTTCTACAAGGAACTCCATAATATCATTAGTAGCATCCCAAACACAGAACACCTGTTCCTGCTGGAGGACTTTAATGCCACACTAAACCCTGTCACCAGGTTTCATGGAGGCACCCAAGATCACGTCATTGGCACCAGCTGGACCTCATCGTCACAAGGTTCAAATCACACGCAGCTTCCACAGTGCAAACTGTGACACCGGCCACTCCCTGGTGTGCAGCAAGGTTAGACTCAAACCAAAGAAGTTGCATCACTCCAAGCAGAAGGGCCGCCCACGCATCAACACTAACAGAATTTCTCATCCACAGCTGTTACATTAGTTTCTAAATTCACTTGAAAAATCCCTTCAAAACACTCCGACAGGGGATGCAAAGACCAAGTGGGCCCACATCAGAGATGCCATCTATGACTCAGCTATGACCGCCTATGGCAAACGTGTGAAGCAGAATGCAGACTGGTTTCAATCTCATTTTGAAGAGCTGGAACCTGTCATAGCCACTAAGCGCATTGTACTGTTGAACTACAAGAAAGCCCCCAGAGAGTTAACATCCGTAGCACTTAAAGCAGCCAGAAGCACTGCACAAAGAACAGCCAGGCGCTGCGCAAATGACTACGAGCAACACCTTTGCAGTCATATTCAGCTGGCCTCCGACACCGGAAACATCAGAGGAATGTATGATGGCATTAAGAGAGCTTTTGGGCCAACCATCAAGAAGATCGCACCCCCCCCCCCCTCAAATCTAAATCAGGGGACACAATCACTGGCCAATGCAAGCAAATGGACTGCTGGGTGGAGCACTACCTAGAACTGTACTCCAGGGAAAATGTTGTCACTGACACTGCCCTCAATGCAGCCCAGTCTCTGCCAGTCATTGATGAGCTGGACGAACAGCCAACAAAATCGGAACTCAGTGATGCCATTGATTCTCTAGCCATTGGAAAAGCCCCTGGGAAGGACGGCATTACCCCTGAAATAATCAAGAGTGCCAAGCCTGCTATACTCTCAGCACTCCATGAACTGCTTTGCCTGTGCTGGGATGAGGGAGCAGTACCACAGGACATGCGCGATGCCAATATCATCACCCTCTATAAGAACAAGGGTGACCGCGGTGACTGCAACAACTACCATGGAATCTCCCTGCTCAGCATAGTGGGGAAAGTCTTTGCTCGAGTCGTTTTAAACAGGCTCCAGAAGCTGGCTGAGCGTGTCTACCCTGAGGCACAGTGTAGCTTTCGTGCAGAGATCCACCATTGACATGCTGTTCTCCCTTTGCCAGCTACAGAAGAAATGCCGCAAACAACAGATACCCCTCTATGTTGTTTTCATAGATCTCACCAAAGCCTTTGACCTCGTCAGCAGACGCGGTCTCTTCAGACTACTAGAAAAGATCGGATGTCCACCAAAGCTACTAAGTATCATCACCTCATTCCATGACAATATGAAAGGCACAATTCAGCATTGCGACGCCTCATCAGACCCCTTTCCTATCTTGAGTGGCGTGAAACAGGGCTGTGTTCTCGCACCTACACTGTTTGGGATCTTCTTCTCCCTGCTGCTCTCACATGCTCAAGTCTTCAGAAGAAGGAATTTTCCTCCACACAAGATCAGGGGGCAGGTTGTTCAACCTTGCCCGTCTAAGAGCGAAGACCAAAGTACTGAAAGTCCTCATCAGGGAACTCCTCTTTGCTGACGATGCTGCATTAACATCTCCCACTGAAGAGTGTCTGCAGAGACTCATTGACAGGATTTCGGCTGCCTGCAACGAATTTGGCCTAACCATCAGCCTCAAGAAAACGAACATCATGGGACAGGACGTCAGAAATGCTCCATCCATCAATATCGGCGACCGCGCTCTGGAAGTGGTTCAAGAGTTCACCTACCTAGGCTCAACTATCACCAGTAACCTGTCTCTTGAAGCAGAAATCAACAAACGCATGGGACAGGCGTCCGCTGCTATGTCCAGACTGGCCAAGAGAGTGTGGGAAAATGGCGCACTGACACGGAACACAAAAGTCCAAGTGTGTTGGTCGGAGTGTGTAGGTTGGTCGGCACAGACTTGGTGGGCTGAAGGGCCTGTTTCAGTGCTGTATCTCTAAATAAAGGGCAGAGCCAACTGTGTAACAGCCCCGACAACCAATTTTATCTGCAGCACCTGTGGAAGAGTCTGTCACTCTAGAATTTGTCTTTATAGCCACTCCAGGCACAGCTTCACAAACAACTGACCACCTCCAGGCACTTACCCATTGTCTCTCGAGACAAGGAGGCCAAAGAAGAAGAAAAAGAAAAACTTATATGCTAATATCTTAAGAATTAACAGCACTTCTGTAAAAGAGTAAGGAATGTTATTGAGTGCAGATGGGAAGATAGTGTTAAATCTGGGGAGTGTCAATGAATAACCGGGGCCATAGATTTAAGGTAAAGGGCAGGAGGTTTAGAGGGGATTTGAAGAAAAAAAACTTTCACTCAGAGGGTGGTTGGAATCTGGAACGCACTGCCTGAAGAGGTGGTAGAGGCAGGAACCCTCACAACATTTAAGACGTATTTAGATGAGCACTTGAAACGCCATAGCATACAAGGCTACGGACCAAGTGCTGGAAAATTGGATTAGAATAGTTCGGTGCTTGATGGCCGGCACAGATATGATGGGCCGAAGGGCCACTAAAACATCACAGTCTGCGACTTCAGGCAGCTGCCAGGACTAAAGATGGCGCTGCTCAAATAATCATACGAAGGCAACCTAACCTAAACACATGGCAGCACACAATGGCATTACATCTCCTGTGCTTGCAGGGGAAGGTGCCATGGAAACGGGATGAGGTGGTGGGGGTAATGGAGGAGTGAACCTGGGTGTCGCGGAGGGAACGACCTCTTCAGAATGCTGACAGGGGAAGAGAGGGGAAGATGCCTTTGGTAGTGGCATCATGTTGGAGGTGGCGGAAAACACTCCTTTCAGGTGAAGCAGCAATTTACTTGTACTTCTTTCAATGTAGTATACCGTATTCGCTGCTCACGATGTGGTCTCCTCTACACTGGGGAGACCAAACAGAGACTGGGTGACTGCTTTGCAGAACACCTCTGCTCAGTCGGAACGCATGACCCCGAACTTCCGGTTGCTTGCCATTTCAACACATCCCCCTGCACTCATACTCACATCTCTGTCCTGGGCTTGCTGCAGTGTTCCAGTGAACATCAACGCAAGCTCGAGGAACAGCATCTCATTTACCGATTAGACACGCTACAGCCTGCTGGACTGAACATTGAGTTCAATAATTTCAGAGCATGACGGGCCCCCCATTTTACTTTTATTTTTAGTTATTTTTTCTTTTTTACATTTTTTAACATTTTTTTTGTATGTTTATTTCATTTCATCTTAGTTTGTTCAGTTTGCTTACCCACTGTTTTTTTTCATGTTTGTATTTGCTGCTGTTCAATCTTCAGTCCATTAACACCCTATCTGTACTAATGCTTTGTCTTTCAACACACCATTAACATATTGTTTGCCTTTGCTCCATGACCTTTTGGTCAGCTATTCTGTGACCTTGTCCAATATACACCTTCTCCTTTGTTATCTTTCCCCACCCCCACTTTACTTGCTTATAACCTTTGACATTTCTAATATCAGTGACCCGAAATGTTAACTCTGCTTCTCTCTCCACAGATGCTGCCAGACCTGCTGAGTATTTCCAGCATTTCTTGTTTTTATTTCTTGTACCAGTGTGGTTTTATAGCTCGTGACCTAAGTCTTGCAATTAAATTAAAAGCAAACCTCAAATCTTACACAGATACCTGATCCACATCATTCCCAAGAATCAAGTTTAGCAGTGCCTCTCTGAGATTTGCCGACATATCTGCTCCTCTATCTCTTCCTGACTGTTTGAAGGCCTGTGGTACACTCCCAGCAAAGTGATTGCCCCCTTTTTGTTTTTAAGTTCTACCCATATGGTCGAATTTGAGGAACCTTCTAAGATATCATCCCTCCTTACTGCAGTAATTGAGTCCTTGATCAATAGTGCAATGCCACCTCCTCTTTTACCCCTCCCCTGTCTCGCCTGTAGATTCTATACCCTGGAATATTGAGTTGCCGGTCCTGCCCCTCCCTCAGCTATGTCTCTGTGATAGCAATAATATCATAATCCCATGTGTTAATCAATGCCCTCAATTCATCTGCCTTATTAGTAATACTCCTTGCATTAAAGTATATCCAATCCAGCCTTGCATTTTTCTCTTGTGCTTTAACAGGTCTATATTTGCTCTGCCTTCCAGACTGACTCAGTTTCTCTTCTATATTTGATTGTGCATCACCCCCTACTGTACCTGCACTCTGTATCCTATCCCCCTGCCAAATTAGTTTAAACCCGCACCCCACCCCCCACCCCCCCACAACAACAGTAGCAAGCCTCCCAGCAAGGGTGTTGGTCCCGTTCCGGTTCAGGTGCAACCCGTCCAACTTATACAGGCCCCACATTTGCCAGAAACAGACCCAGTGGTCCAGGAAACTAAAGCCCTCCCTCCTGCACCATCTCCTCAGCCACACATTCATCTGCTGTATCCTGCTATTCCTATACTCACCAGCACGTGGCACAGGGAGTAATCCAGAGATTACAACCTGAAAGGTCCTACTTTTTAATCTGCTACCTAGCTGCCTAAATTCTTGTTGCAGGACCTCATCCCTCTTTCTATCTACGTCATTGGTACCAATGTGTATCACGACCTCTGACTACACTCCCTCCCCCTTCAGAATGTCCTGCAGCCGCTCCATGACATCCTTGACCCTAGCACCAGGGAGGTAACATACCATCCTGGAGTCACATTTGCGGCCACAGAAATGCTTATCTGTACCCCTTACAATGGAATCCCCTATCACTATAGCTCTTCCACTCCTTTTGCTCCCCTCTTGTGCAGCTGAGCCACCCGTGGTGCCACAGACTTGGCTCTTGTTGCATTCCCCTGAGAAGCTATCTCCCCCAACAGTATCCAAAGTGGAAAATCTGTTAGATAGAGATATGGACCCAGGGGACTCCTGCACTACCTGCCTAGTTCTTCTACTCTGCCTGGTGGCCACCCATTCCCTTTCTGCCTGAGCAGTCTTTACCTCCCTGTATGTGCTATCCATGATGATCGCAGCCTCGTGGATGCTCCACAGTATCTCCAGCTGCCGCTCCAGATCCAAAACACCGATTTCGAGTAGCTGCAGCTGGAGACACTTCCTGCACACATGTCAGCCCTGGACACTGGAAGTGTCCCTGACTTCCCACATGCACAGGAGGAGCACTCCACATTGCCGAGCTGCCCTGCCATGACTTACCCTCAATTTGTCCCCTTAAATTACCCAAAAATTAGATTATTTGCACTAGGGACCTTGATTTCCTAAAAATAAAACTACCCACTATATTAAAAAAACTGTAGACCTTTCCCTTTACTTTGGTTATTTGCAAAACTATTTAGAGTTCTTGTGCAGGTCTGGAATCACATGTCGGCCAGGCCAGGTTAAGGTGGCAGATTTCCTTTCCTAAAGGACATTAGTGAACCAGATGGGTTTTTACAACAATCCCAATGGTTTCATGGTCACCATTAGACTTGCTTTTAGTTCCAGATTTATTAATTGAACTTAAATTTCACCATCAGCTGTTTCTGGAGCATTAGCTTGGGCCTCTAAATTACTAGTCCAGTGACATTATCACTACGCCACCGCCTCCACATTTGGGGTTGCTGTTTGTAAGGAGGAAGCATCAAGTGCGGGAGAAGCAGAGATGGAAGTTGTGGGCCTAAAAAGGATGATCCAAGCCTAAGACAGCAACAGGACAGGAGGAAGGTTGAGGAGCAGTGAAGAACTGAGTGAGGTCTGGTGGAGCAAGGTATCAGAGAGCAGAGAAAGGGAAGGTAAGAAGAGGGGAAGGAGACAGGAGAGAAGAGGGACTGTAACAGTGATGCATTTGGGCCTAGAGTAGCAGACAAACTCTAAGGGACACTAAAAGAAGTGGGACGGAAACCCAAAGCCAGGAGAGATTGCAAACTATAGGGTGGAGCTGTGCTGGGCAGTAAGAGGACAAAACTCGTAGCAGCAAATGCAGACACACAGGGAGCCTGTTTTGATGTGAATGCATTAAATGCACTTTACAAAGAATTATTTTTGAACTTGACATTCCAGCTGACTGCCCCTGTGTCTGGAAAACTGAAGCCAATACTCCATAGCAGCTGAATCAGGCTCAGCCTGAACAATGAGATGGACAGTTCTTCAGGATTCACAAAGAGAGCTTTGTCAGTGCAACAATATCACTGAGCTCCACAACAAACAGCAGTCTATATGCTGGCTGGACTCAGAGGTTGGCTAATCTATGACAAGTGGCTCATCACCCGATTCTCGAAAGCCTGTCCATCATCTACAAGACAAGCCAGGACTGTGATGGAATACTCTCCACTTGCCTTAATAAGTGTAGCTCCAACACTCAAGAAGGTTTAGATAAGGTGGACAAAGATAAGCTGTTCCCATTGGCTGATGGTTCAGGAACTAGAAGACACATATTTCAGATTTTGGGCAAAAGATTTGAGGCAGCACTTTTTTTTACACAGTGAGTGTCAATGATCTGGAACGCAGCCTATGAGGATGGTGGAAATGAAAACAATGAATGATTTCAAAAGGAATTTGGGTGGACGTGAGGGAAATAGACTTGCAGGGCTAAAGGGTTAGAGCGGGGGAATGGGACTAACTGGATTGCTCTACAGAGAGCTGGTATGGACTCAAATGGCCTCCTTCTATGCCGTTATGACTGTAAAACTGATACCTTCCAGAAATAAACAGCCTGCTTGATCAGCACCTCATTCAACCACCTTAAACATTCACTACATCCACCACTGGTGCACCATGTTTGTAATATGGATCGCCCAGCAGCTCTCCTTCAACAGCACCTTCCAAACCCTTGACCGCTGCTACCTAAAAGAATATGGACAGCAGGCGCATGTGAACACTGCCAC
Source organism: Heterodontus francisci (assembly GCF_036365525.1). Taxonomy (NCBI): domain Eukaryota; kingdom Metazoa; phylum Chordata; class Chondrichthyes; order Heterodontiformes; family Heterodontidae; genus Heterodontus; species Heterodontus francisci. The sequence goes on along the minus strand of NC_090385.1, from coordinate 103,218,723 downwards.
CAGGTTCCCCACCAAGTCACATACCAACGTGACTTGGAAATACATCACCGTTCCTTCATTGTTGATAGGTTTCATAGCATCTGTCCTTTAAAATCCTCATTCTCTACCGCCCACTCAAGTACCAAGTTTCTCACTGCTTTCCTCCCTCAGCTTCTGCTCTGATAACTTCTCCCACAGTGATTTCAAGCTCCATCTCTACTCATCATGCTCTCTTTTTTGAGCTCACTGCTCTTCTATCCTCCCTAAATCTCTCCCTCCTTATAAACCTACCTATATTCACAGACATCCCCTTGCCATTATGTCAATCACAGGTCTCTCATCACTTTCTTGTATTGTTCTCCACTCACATCCCCCTTTCCCTTCCAAACCCTACTTCCTCTTGTATCCACCTGAAACAAACCTTACTTACACCCGAACTTTCAAAATCCCAACTGTCTGACCTTTGGCTCTCCATTCAACATGATATTCCTGCAGCAATCGATCTGCTCAATCACACCCTCCAATCTGTCTTTGATGCCCTTATCCCCACGTAAACCATTACTCCCTCTCACCCTGGTAAGGCCTGCAACTCTGCTCCCTAAATTTCAAGGGATGCAGATTTGAACATTTGTGGTGGATAACTAGTTTGGCAATTCATCACAAGATTTGTTTGGACCTCAAGGGCCTGCTCTTCTCTTCCAAAACTGCTCACTTCACCACCATCCATCTTCTTAAACCCCTCTCCCGACTCCCAGTGCCCTCACCGCCAACAAGTGGAGGAAGCTCATATGAATCTTGTGACAAAGATTCATATCATCCATTCAGTTGTTTCTGCTGTTTCCCCCCTTTCTCCTAGCTCACCAGATCAAAATTCCTCTAAGGATAACCCCCCGCCCTAGCCATGAGTTTGCATATTTCTCCAGTTTCTCTCCTATCATCTCTCCTACCCTCTCCAAACCATTTTACCCATTAAACTCAACTCTGCTCTCTTGATCCTATGATAGAGATTCCTCAGCAGTTTTTTCAGGAGGTGACAGTTCAGATTAAGGTTGGGGGGTGCTGTGGCAGGACTTCATGCTCTTTTATAGGAACATCGGAAACAGGAGCAGGAGGAGGCCATTCGGCTCATTGAACCTGCTTCGCCATTTAAACAGATCATGACTGATCATGTATCTCCACGCCATTTTTCCCCACTATCTCCATATCCCTTGATGTTGTTAGTATTTGAAAATCTATTGATTTCTGTCTTAAACATGTTGAACGATTGATCTTCCATACCCTCTGGGGTAGAGAATTCCACAGATTCACCATCCTCTGAGTAAAGAAATCCCTCCTCATCTCAGTCTTAATTGGCCTGCCCCTTATTCTGAGACTGTGTCCCCTTGTTCTGGACTCACCAGCCAGAGGAAACATCCCACCCACATCTACTCTGTCATGCCCTGTAAGAATTTTATAAGTTTCAATGAGATCACCTCTCATTCTTCGAAACTCTAGAGAATACAGGCCCAGTTTCTGCAATCTCTCCTCATAAGACAATCCCAGGGATTAGTCTGGTGAACCTCTATTGCACTCCCTCTATGACAAGTATATCATTCCCTAGATAAGGAGACTAAAACAGTTTACAATACTCCATGTGCTGTCTCGCCAATGTTTTATGCAATTGAAGCAATACATCTTTACTCCTGTAATCAAATCCCCTTGCAATGAAGGCCAAAATAACATATATAATATTTATAATGTATCTAGACTTCCAAAAGGCCTTTGATAAAGTATTGCATGAGCGGCTGCTTTGAGCTGACATAGAAGGACATAGTTTAGAAATTGGCGAAAGTACATAATTCACTGGAAACACATTCTCAATAGTAAAACGCTAGGTTCACAGAACACACCAAAACAGGAGGAATTGTGGACACAGTGGACCCTCATTGATGACCAGGTGTTGTATATTGGAAGGACAAGCTGGATGGGATAGGACTTACCCAAGCGAATCTTTGGCAGATCTGCATTGTTTTAGTCACTGCTATACGGTGGGAATCACCAGATCGAGGCTGCTCCCCAGTGTGAACTGTAAATCTCACCAGTTTTACATTTTATGTCTGCACTGATGGTGACTGAAGCTCCTTATTCAGAGCAAAAGGTTAATAAATTATTCCATTTATTTCAGGTGGAACCACACATCTTGTTTGGGTCTGAAACTAGTGTCTTAATCTTAAATAAAGCCAATTACAAGGGTAAGAAGGCAGGGTTAGCTAAAGTGGACTGGGAAAATAGGTTAAAACACAAGACAAGAGATAAACAGTGGCAGAAATGTAAAGAGATATTTCAAAATTCACAACAAAGATATATTCCATTGAGAAAGAAAGACTATAAGGAGGATGTACCACCCGTGGCTAACTAAGGAAGTTAAGGATGGTATCAAATTGAAAGAAAAGATATACAGTGCTGCAAAGATTAGTGGTAGGGCAGAAGATTGGGAAAATTTTAGAAACCAGCAGAGGATGGCCCAAAAAGGGAGAAATTAAAGTATGAGAGTAAAATAACAAGAAATATAAAAACAGACAGTAAAAGCTTCTACAAGTACATATAAAAGAGTAGCTAAAGTAAATGTTGATCCTTAGAGATTGAGACTGGGGACTTAATAATGGGAAACAAGGAAATGGCAGAGACTTTGAACAAGTATTTTGTTTCTGTCTTCACAGTAGAAGACACAAAAAGCATCCCAAGAATAGCAGAAAACCATTGCGGCACAGTGGTGCAGTGGTTAGCACCACAGCCTCACAGCTCCAGCGACCCGGGTTCGATTCCGGGTACTGCCTGTGTGGAGTTTGCAAGTTCTCCCTGTGTCTGCGTGGGTTTTCTCCGGGTGCTCCGGTTTCCTCCCACAAGCCAAAAGACTTGCAGGTTGGTAGGTAAATTGGCCATTATAAATTGCCCCTAGTATAGGTAGGTGGTAGGGAAATATAGGGACAGGTGGGGATGTGGTAGGAATATGGGATTAGTGCAGGATTAGTATAAATGGGTGGTTGATGGTCGGCACAGACTCGGTGGGCCGAAGGGCCTGTTTCAGTGCTGTATCACTAAACTAAAAAGAGGAAAAAGGGAGGGAGGAACTTCAGACTATCACAAGAGAAAAAGCATGAGGAAAATTAATGGGACAAAAGGCTAACAAGTTCCCTGATGGCCTGCATCTTAGGGTCTTAAAAGAAGTGGCTGCAGAGATAGTGGATGGATTGGTTGTAATCTTCCAAAATTCTCCAGATCCTGAAAGGTCCCAGCAGATTGGTTAACTGCAAATGTAACACCTCTATTCAAGGAAGGAGGGAGACAGAAAGCAGGAAACTATAGAGCAGTTATCCTAACTTCTGTCATTGGGAAAATGCTAGAATCTATTGTTAAGGTGTAGTAACAGGACATTTAGAAAATCATAATATAATCAGGCAAAGTCAACATGGTTTTATGAAAGGGAAATCATGTTTTACAAATTTATTAGAGTTCTTTGAGGATGGAAAGGGGTATCAGCAGATGTAGTGTTTTTAGATTCCCAAAAGGCATTCAATAAGGTGCCACATAAAAAGTCACGATACAAGATAAGAGCTCATGGTAAGAGGTAATATATTAGCATGGAGAGAGGATTGGCTAACTAACAGGAAACAGAGAGGTGGGGTAAATGGGACATTTTTCAGTTAGCAAACTGTAACTAATGGAGTGCCACAGGGGTCAGTGCTGGGGCCTCAATTATTTACGAGCTATTTTAATGACTTGGATGAAGGGACTGAATGTATTGCAGCCAAATATGCTTATGATACAAAGATAGGTAGGAAAGCAAGTTGTGAAGAGGACAAAGAATCTGCAAAGGAATATCGATAGGTTAAGTGAGTGGGCAAAAATTTGACAAATGGAGTATAATGTGGGAAAATGTGAACTTGTCCACTTAGGTAGAATAGGGAAGCAGAATATTATTTAAATGGATAGAGACTGCAGAATGCTATGGTACAGCGGGAGCTGGGTGTCTTTGTACATGAACCATAAAAGTTAGCATGCAGATACAGCAAATAAATAGGAACGTAAATGGAATGTTAGCCTTTATTGCAAGGGGGCTGGAGTATATAAGTAGGGAAGCCTTGCTACAACTGTACAGGGCATTGATGAGACCACAGGCCATAGACCTGAAATGCTAACTCTGCTTCTCTCTTCACGGATGCTGCCTGACCTGTTGAGTATTTTCAGTATTATTATATTGGTGAGACCACACCTAGAGTACTGTGTACAATATTGGTGTCCTTACTGGAGGAGGGATATACTTGCATTAAAAGCAGGTCAGCAAAGGTTCACTAGGCTGATTCCAGATGAAGGTGTTGTCTTATGAGGAAAGGCTGAACAGGTTGGGATTATACTCATTGGAGTTTAGAAGAATGAAAGGTGATCTTATTGAAACATTAAATTCTGAGGGGATTTGACAGGATAGATGCTGAGAAGATGTTTGCCCTCATGGAGGAATCTACAACTGGGAGGCACAGTTTCAAAATAAGGGGTCTCCCCTTTAAGACAGAGGTTAGGAGGAATTACTTCTCTGAGGGGTCGTTAATCTTTGGAATTCTCTTCCTCAGAGCAGTGGAGGCTGGGTCATTGAATATAGTCAAGGCTGAGTTAGACAGATTTTTGATCTACAAGGGATTCAGGGATTATTGAGGGTTGTGGGAGGGGGTGGGGGGGGGAATGGTGGTGGGTGGAAGCAGCAGGAAAGTGGAGTTAAGGCCACAATCAGATCAGCCATGATCTTATTGAATGGCGGAGCAGGTTTGAGGGGCCAGATGGTCTACTGTTGCTCCTATTTCTTATACAAATTTACACAGAAGCAAAATAAATCAGTTGAGCAATAACATATCTTTTGAATTCAAAATAACAATTGTTTATTTGAAACTCTTGGACACTGTTCCACTATTGCTAAATTGAACCCTGCATTGAGTATACTATGTTGAATCAGAGGGAGATAGAAGAGCAGATATGCAGACAAATCTCTGAGAAGTGCAAGAACAACAGGGCAGTAATAGTAGGGGATTTTAATTACCCCAATATTAACTGGGATAGTTTTAGTGTGAAAGGAATTGAGGGAGCAGAATTCTTCAGGTGCATTCAGGATAACATTGTTGTCCAGTATGTAGCAAGTCCAACAAGAGAGGGTGCAGATTTAAACTTAGTTTTAGGAAATGAAGATGGGCAGGTGGAAGGAGTGGCAGTGGGAGAGCATTTTGGTGGAAGTGATCATAATTCAGTCAGTTTTAACATAATTATGGAAAAGGACAAGGATAGAACAGGAGTTAGAATTCTTAATTGGAACAAGGCCAATTTTACTAAACTGAGGAGTGATTTAGCAAATCAGCTACTTGAAGGTAAATCAGTGTCAGAACAGTGGGAGGCATTCAAAGGGGAGATTCAAGGAGTTCAGGGTAAACATGGTCCCACAAAGAAAAAGGGTGAGGCGGCCAAATCTAGAGCTCCATGGATGGCAAGGAGCCTGCAGAGTAAGATAAGGCAGAAAAGAAAAGCTTATGTCCGACACCGAGAACTCAATACTATAGAAAGCTGAGAGGAGTATAGAAAGTGGAGGGGTGAAATCAAAAAGGAAATTAGGAAAGCAAAGAGAGGGCATGCAAGAATATTGACAAGTATAATCAAGGTAAACCCAAACATGTTTTATCAATACATTAAGAGTAAGAGGATAACTAAAGAGAGAGTAGTGACCATAAAAGACCAAAAAGGTAACCTGTATACAGGAGCAGAAGATATTGGTATGGTTCTTAATGAATACTTTGCATCTGTCTTCACAAAAGAGGGGGACAATGCAGATATTGTAGTTAAGGAGGAAGAGTGTGAAGTATTGGATGTGATAAACATTAGGGAGAGAGGATGTATTAATGGGATTAGCATCCTTGAAAGTTGATAAATCACCAGGGCCAGATGAAATTTATCCTAGGCTGTTAAAAGAAGCAAGAAATAACGGAGGTTTTGACCATCATTTTCCAGTCCTCACTGGATACAGGTGTGGTGCCGGAGGACTGGAGAATTGCTAACGTTGTACCTCTGTTTAAAAAGGGAGCGAAAGAAAGACCGAATAATTACAGGCCAGTCAGTCTAACCTCAGTAGTGGGAAAATTATTGGAATCTAATTCTGAGACACAGGATAGACAGTCACTTAGAAAAGCACAGGTTAATCAAGGATAGTCAGCATGGATTTGTTAAGGGAAGATCTTGTTTGACCAACTTGATCAAATTTTTTGAAGCAGTAACAAGGAAGATAGATGAGGTAGTGCAGTTGATGTGGTCTACATGGATTTTAGCAATCTTTTGACAAGGTCCCACATGGCAGACTGGTTAAAAAAATAAAATCCCATGGGATCCAGGGAAATGCAGCAAGGTGGATACAAAATTGGCTCAGTGGCAGGAAACAAAGGGTAATTGTTGACAGCTGTTTTAGCAACTGGAGGGCCTTTTCCAGTGGAGTTCCGCAGGGCTCAGTACTGGGTCCCCTGCTTTTTGTGGTGTATATTAACGATTTGGCCGTAAATGTAGGGGGCATGATCAAGAAGTTTGCAGACAACACAAAGATTGGCCATGTGGTAGATAGCAAGGAGAATAGCTGTAGGCTGCAGGAAGATATTGATGATCTAGTCAGATGGGCAGAAAAGTGGCAAATGGAATTCAACTTGGAGAAGTGTGAGGTGATGCATTTGGGGAGGTTAAACAAGACAAAGGAATGCACGATTAATGGAAAAATACTGAGAAGTGTAGAGGAAGTGAGGGAACTTGGAGTGAATGTCCACAGATCCCTGAAGGTAGCAGGACAGGTCATAGAGTCAGAGTTATACAGCACAGAAACAGGCCCTTCGGCCCATCGTGTCTGTGCCAGTCATCAAGCACCCATCTAATCTAATCCCATTTTCCTGCACTTGACCTGTAGCCTTGTATGCTATGACATTTCAAGTGTTCATCTAAATACTTCTTAAATGTTGTGAGGGTTCCTGCCTCTACCACCCCTTCAGGCAGTGCGTTCCAGATTCCAACCACCCTCTGGGTGATAAATGTTTTCCTCAAATCCCCTCTAAACCTCCTGCTCCTTACCTTAAACATCGATAGTTAGTTTTACATAATTATGGAAAAGGACAGAGACAGAACAGGAGTTAAAGTTCTTAATTGGGGTAAGGCAATCATGGAATTTAACCCAGAGAAGTGTGACATGATGCATTTGGGGAGGTCAAACAAGGCAAAGGAATACACAATAAATGGGAGGATACTGAGAGGTGTAGAGGAAGTGAGGGACCTTGGAATGAATGTCTACAGATCCCAAAAGGTAGCAGGACAGGTTGATAAAGGTGGTTAAGAAGGCATATGGAATCCTTGCCTTTATTAGCTGAGGTATAGAATACCTCATAGTGGTGCAGTGGTTAGCACTGCAGCCTCACAGCTCCAGGGACCCATGTTCGATTCTGGGTACTGCCTGTGCGGAGTTTGCAAGTTCTACCTGTGACCGCGTGGGTTTTCGCCGGGTGCTCCGGTTTCCTCCCACAGCCAAAGACTTGCAGGTTGATAAGTAAATTGGCCATTATAAATTGCCCCTAGTATAGGTAGGAGGATATAGGGAATGTGGGGATGTGGTTGGAATATGGGATTAATGTCGGATTAGTATAAATGGTCGGCACAGACTTGGTGGGCCGAAGGGCCTGTTTCAGTGCTGTATCTCTAAATAAAATAAATAAGAGCAGGGAGGTTATGCTGGAACTGTATAAAACATCAGTTATGCCACAACTTGAGTACTGTGTGGTACTCATTACAGAAAGGATATAATTGCACTAGAGAGGGTACAGAGGAGATTTACGAGGATTTTTTATTTATTTTATTTAGAGATACAGCACTGAAATAGGCCCTTCAGCCCACCAAGTCTGTGTTGACCAACAACCACCCATTTATACTAATTGTACATTAATCCCATATTCCCTACCACATCCCCACCATTCTCCTACCACCTACCTACACTAGGGGCAATTTACAATGGCCAATTTACCTATCAACCTGCAAGTCTTTGGCTGTGGGAGGAAACCGGAGCACCCAGCAGAAACCCACACAGTCACAGGGAGAACTTGCAAACTCCGCACAGGCAGTACCCAGAACTGAACTCAGGTCGCTGGAGCTATGAGGCTGTGGTGCTAACCACTGCACCACTGTGCCTGTCCTATTGCCAGGACTGGAAAATTGCAGCTATGAGGAAAGATTGGATAGGCTGGGGTTGTTCTCCTTGGAACAGAGAAGGCTGAGGGGAGATCTGATTAAAATGTATAAAATTGTGAGGGGCCTGGATAGGGTGTATGGGAAGGGTCTATTCAACTTAGCAGAGCAATCAGGAATGCAAGCTTGATAAAGGTAGAAGGATTCATTGTGAAGACTCAAGGATAGTTGATAAGGGGGCCTGGGAAACATCACAAGATGATCAGGGGGCTTGCTATGAGCTGATGCCTAATGAGTAATCTAATTGGTAATATGTGTAATGTATGTAATCAATAACCGTTATGATTGGATTATGTCCAGCCAGGATGGGCTGAGTAACTGTTTGAAAAATGTATAAGTATGGATGATTTTCCTTTGTTCGGTGGAGAGGCATCTGGACAGCCCAGTGAGCTGCTCCCCGCTGGCGTAACTCAATAAACTGTTTGACATTGGAGCAGACCTGAGTGTTGAGTGATTCTTTTAGATTCATTCCCGCTAACAATTGGTGTAGTCAGCAGGATCAGGTGTAAGTCAGCTCCTCTGTAACCCCAAAGGGGCCAAGGGGGAGTTGGCTGGAGCCTGATCCCAAACTTGAGAACAGGATTCAGCAGTTGCTTGATGCCATCAGGAATACTGGGTGAGTATCTTTAAAGCTTATCCCGGGGCTGGGTGGTGTTTCGCGACCGACGAATGCCAAGTTTGTGAACAGGATCTGACCAATGGTCAAATGGTGGTAGGTAGTTCGTTAAGATACGTAGGCACTGTCGAGAAGGGTTTGGAATATATGTATGCATATATATATCATAAGCTTGTTGTGTGAAATACTGACAGACTTGTGACCCGACAGTTAGCCAGGAGACGGTCCACTACAAGTTGCGGACCTCTGAGAGTAGATTTCGAACGGTTCTAATCCTACCCAAGCCTGGCCAGTGAAAAGATAGAGCTCGAGCGGGGACCAGAGGGTTCCCTTACGTGTTATTTGGCAGTTCAGAACAAGAAACTTATCGATAAGATGATTAAATCTAATTGGAATCCCCACGACCCTGCTGCAAAACAAAGGGAGTGGTGACAAAAAGAAGAAAATCATTCACTATGTTTATGGCAGAGTGACATAAAAGACTATGTTTTAGAGTAAAAACAAGTTGCTGTGTCTTTGATTCAACTGTGAGAATGTTGGAAGCGTCCACGAATGAATTGAATATCTGGGATGTACAGCTTGTGTTCTGTGGAACTTGTGTTCTGTAGAACTGACTGTCATTAACTCTTTGTTGTCTGGCTTTAATGTTGAAAGCATGAGTCTATTAAGTTGTTTGGAATTGAATGAGTGTGAAAAGTGATTGTTGAGTGTGTTCATTTCGATTTAAGATTGTGCACCCAGGAATGGGATATAAAATTGAATTATATTTTAAGGTAAAATTTTATTTTGATTTTAAAAGTTGGTTTTGCAACTGTGAAAAGGCAATGAACAATTTTCTAAGAGATAAGCTTCAGCCTTGAAGGTCTGAAGATGTTTGGCAGAAATCCAATTTGAAGTTTACAGCTCCTGCTTTAATTGGAGTTCCAGTTTAAAATCTGTTCTAGTTTTTTGGAGTTTAAATTAAAGACATGTTTTACTGACTGTTTTAAGTAGCAAATGTCAGGAATTGGATATTGGTTTAAGGGAGAGAAGGATAAACAAAGGAGATATAGGAAAGAAATCCTGTTTAAAGTTTGTGTAAGGAGTTGGTGTTAAATATTTTGTGTTCAGAATGTTAAATAACTTTTCCTTTAGTTTTTGGTTTTATTACAGGCATTTGAAAAGGCGCCTGAAGAACAAGAAAAATGACGTAATTTACCTATCTTTTAAAAAATCACGTGCTATTCTGTTCTGTGTGTAGTTAATAAGTATTATAAGTTAATAAGTCTGAATTAAATTAATACTGTTAAGGTTAACTAACCTGTTAAGTTGAGGAAAACTTTAAATGTTCATTGACGTGAATTGGAATTTGGAATCATCTTTGTTATGTAAAAAAAATCCTTGGATTAGAAATCTCTTACAAAAAATGCTAAAAATTTGGAAACAATTGGAGTTTAATCTAAAATGCTGTATTTCCTGATGGAGATGCTTTCCTTTGAAGTTGATAATGTTACAAATGATTTTGTTGTTTTCAAACCTGAAGGATACCAAAAGGATTGAAAAAAAATAGATTAAAATGGAGTGTATTTCTTTTCAATCAGAAAAAAAGGTTCCGTAAAGGGACACAGCCGAGAATGTTTTGCTCCGCCCCCTTGGAGACAAACCAAGAGATTAACCCTGCTGCAACTATCTTTATCAATGAGACAAAGTGCTTGAGAAGGAGAAATAGTTGCAAGCACTTCTGTCTTTACTAAAAAAAATGCAATATCACCAAGTCTGGGCATAAAAAATTGGAATCGATAAACAAAATTAGATTGATATGAGTGGTTATTTAAAGCATTCAAAGGGAAATTTACTGTTATTTGAATTTGGAATAATCTGAGATGTCGAAAATCCAGCTTTAATTTGGCAAGTTATTTAAGGAATTAAAATGTCATCTAAGGTAAAAAAAAAAATCAAACAATATATAGTAATGTCTGGAATCAAATGGAAATGTTTGATTTCTGTTTTAAGGAAATATGAATATTGATTGTAAAGGTTCTCCAGGGCTCAAAATGAAATAGAATTATAATTAATAGGAATTGGCAATTAGATCTGGCTGATGCAAGAGCTAATAAAGGAATTCTGGGGATAAACAAATGGTGAAATTAGAATTCAAACAGCTAAATTAATATAGTATGAAATTTCCAAGAAGTCGAGAATTTTCCAGTGAAAGTCAGGAAAATGTAGACAGGCAATTGATAGTTTTCTCTTGGAGATATGAGTTTTTAAGAGAGCCACATTTGAAAGTCTGGCCATTTTTGATCTTTTGATAAGATCACCTGATGAACGGGTCTCAAACATGTTTACTGACTTGAGAAACAGCATGGCATGAAATGTTTAATGCAGCCAGTGCAGTGAGACAACTCACATAGAGAAAATGACTTTATAATAATCAGGATAAATTAAACACCTTAATAATGACAGGAAGGGCAATGAGGTTGCCAGGGGATGTCGTAGTAGGTAGTGAGGAAATAGGACCCTCAAGAGAAAGGGTTAAAAGATTTTTGAAGGAATTGTGCAGACAACTGCACAAGGTGAGGCAGGAGGTTCTATGGAAACATGAAAGAGGAACAGACAAAGGTGCCTGTTGTGGGAGACAAAGTAATGGTAAAGGGAAGGGCCAATGGAAACATTGGTCCCAACTGAAGGTATATAAAGACAACAGCAAATGATAGACAGCCCACATTTGGCTCAGCTGGCCGAGAGGAAGGGGACACTGGACAACCAGAGTGTACCCAGTGATCCCAGACTGTGAGTTGGGTAAATCCACCGGGGTGGGAATGGTCCTGATGATCCTTATAGTCACACAGGACTCTGGGCTATTCCCCCACTACCAAGTGGAAAATATTGGGGTTGTACGTGATAACACCTCCCTCCGATACTATCTAACTGAAGCCTCTGCCATACTTAGAAATAACACGCTATATGGAATTTCACTTACGGGATGTAAGCAGAGGGGAGATATTACAGTATGTCCCCACCCAGTGGGACAGGGAGAATTGGATGAATGTGGGTTTAATCGAACAAATGGTTGTGTCGTAGAGGTCACGCCTGCCCCCAAGCATTTTGCAAGGACAGGCTACGGAGGTAAAGGGAAATATTGCGTTTCCACTACAGAAAGTTTCTGTCGTTACAATAATCTACAATGCCCCATTCCATTTTCTAATTTTTGCTTTATGCCTTTACGACCAGTCACGATAGGACAAGCCCGAATTATCCAGGTTCGGCGCAGAGGTACCAAGACCATTAATGTCACCGATTATCTCCATGACCACCTACAGGATTACGAGGAACCAGAGCCAGCCCCCATCCCACACCTAGCTGAGGCACTGAGGGAATTAAGGCTCAGCGTGGGCCAATCTGTAAAAATCTACCACCAACTGCAGACAACAATCAAAAGGCTAGAGGAAGATACAGATACAGAATTGCAGGAACAGAGTTGGTGGGAGCAAATTTGGGATTGGAGGATGAATTTGAATATCCACCCTTGGATTAGGATAATTTCTCATGTGCTAGTTGGAATACAGTTAATACGGGCCATAATATGGGGCATGCTAGCTTGCCGATCATACAGGCGCCATGTGCAGCGAAGGAGGATGAAAACCAGAGCAAAGGCAAGGGAGACAATTTGTCTACCTAGAGGGCTAAGTCAGGTGGATCACATTAATTTGATATAATGTGACCGGAATTCCTGAAATCACATGACTGGCCAGCACGTTCGAGGCAGGGAATACCGGATGAGTAAAAAAAAAACAACATAATAAGTAGTGTCGGTTGAGGAGACTAGGGTTAGTCTCCTACCGAAAGGGGGGATTGTTGAAGGACACTCCCAAGCGCAGAGGCATCTGCAGCAAATATTATAATGTTTAAATGTTATTTGAGTAAGTAGATTCATATAATCCTAGTGAATATATATATATATATATATATATATATATATACTCATATACAAGTTGAAAGTATAGCCACATATTGTTACAAAATGGAGTACTTACCCAAGGCACTGTGGGAACAAGATTGGCTAAGTCATATCCCTGAGAATGGAACTGTGAGACACAGACAGTTAGGCTGACCAAGCAGGGCCCCTCATATCATGTATAAGACAGCTGCTTTGTGTAACTGCAGACTGCACAAAGCAATCAGGAATGCAAGCTTGATAAAGGTAAAAGGATTCATTGTGAAGACTCAAGGATAGTTGATAAGGGGGTCTGGGAAACATCACAAGATGATCAGGGGGCTTGCTATGAGCTGATCACAGAGCCACATGATGCCTAATGAGTAATCTAATTGGTAATATGTGTAATGTATGTAATCAATAACCATTATGATTGGATTATGTCCAGCCAGGATGGGCTGAGTAACTGTTTGAAAAATGTATAAGTATGGATGATTTTCCTTTGTTCAGTGGAGAGGCATCTGGACAGCCCAGTGACCTGCTCCCCACTGGCGTAACTCAATAAACTGTTTGACATTGGAGCAGACCTGAGTGTCGAGTGATTCTTCTAGATTCTTTCCCACTAACAACATTAAGAGCAAGAGGGTAACTAAGGAAAGGGTAGGGCCTATCAGAGATGTACAAGGGAACTTGTGTGTGGATGCAGAAGATGTGGGCAGGGTTCTTAATGAGTTTTTTGTCTCTGTCTTTACAAAGGAGAGGGATGATGCAGACATTGTAGTTAAAGAGGAGGAATGTGAAATATTAGATACGATAAGCATAAATGAAAGAGGAAGTAGTAGAGGGTCTGACATTCTTGAAAGTGCATAAATGGCTAGGGCCGGATGGATTGCATCCCAGGTTGTTAAAGGTGGATGCGCTGAGGATCTTCAAATCCTCACTAGATACAGGTGAGGTACTAGACGATTGGAGGTCTGTGAACATTGTACCATTGTTTAAAGAGGGTGCGGGGGATAGACCAAATAATTATAGGCCGGTCAGTCTGACCTCAGTGTTAGAATAGATTCTGAGGGACAGGATAAACTGCCACTTAGAAAGGCACTGATTAATCAGGGATAGTCAGCATGGATTTTTCAGGGAAGGTCATGTCTTACTAAGTTCATTGAGTTTTTTGAGGAAGTATAAAGGAGGATTGATGAGGGTAGTGCAGTGGATATGGTCCACATGGATTTTAGTAAGGCATTTGACAAGGTCCCGCATGGCAGACTGGTCAGTAAAATAAAAGCCCATGGGATACAGGAGAATGTGGCAGGTTGGATCCAGAATTGGCTCAGGGCCAGGAAACAAAGGGTAGTGGTTGACGGATGTTTTTGCGAATGGAAAGCGGTTTCCATTGGGCTCAGTGTTGGGTCCCTTGCTGTTTGTGGTATATATTAATGATTTGGGCTTAAATGTGGGAGGCATGACTGGGAAATTTGCTGATGACACAAAAATTGGTCGTGTGGTTGATAGAGAAGAGGATAGCTGTAGACTCCAGAATGATATCAATGGTTTGGTTGAGTGGGTGGAAAAGTGGCAAATGGAATTCAATCCAGAGAAGTGTAAGGTAATGCATTTGGGGAGGGCAAATAAAGCGAGGGAATACACAATAAATGGGAGGATATTGAGAGGGGTAGAAGTAGTGAGAGATCTTGGAGTGCATGTCCATAGGTTCCTGAAGGTGGCAGGACAGGTAGATAGAGTGGCATATGGAATGCTTTCCTTTATTGGAAGAGGTATAGAGTTCAAAAGCAGGGATGTAATTCTGGAACTGTATAAAATGATAGTTAAGCTACAGTTGTAGTATTGTGTATAGTTTTGGTCACCACATTACAGGAAGGACATAGTTGCTCTGGAGAGAGTACAGAGGAGATTTACAAGAATGTTGCCAGGGCTTGAAAGTTGCAATCTATGAGGAAAGATTGGATAGGCTAGGGTTGTTTTCCTTAGGAGGCCGAGTGGTGACTTAATAGAGGTGTACAGAATTATGAGGCGCCTAGATAGAGTAGACAGGAAGGACCTGGTTCCCCTAGTGGAGAGGTCAATTGCTGGGCGCACAGATTTAAGGTGATTGGTAGAAGGTCTTAATATGCGGAGCATTCACAATAAGGTAGATGAATTAACAGCGCAAATAGATATAAATGGTTATGATATAGTTGCGATTACGGAGACATGGCTGCAAGGTGACCAAGGATGGGAATTGAACATCCAGGGGCATTCAATATTTAGGAAGGACAGACAGAAAGGGAACGGATCTGGGGTAGCGTTGTTAGTAAAGGAGGAAATCAATGCAATAGTGAGGAGGATATTGGCTTGGAAAAGTCATGATGTGGAATCTGTGTGGGTGGAGCTAAGAAACACCAAGGGGCAGAAAACGTTGTTGGGAGTTTGTCTATAGGCCCCAAACAGGAGTGGAGATGCAAGGGATGGCATTAAACAGGAATTTGGAGAAGCATGTAATAAGGGTACAACTGTAATCATGGGTGACTTTAATCTACAAATAGATTGGTCAAACCAAATTTGCAATAATACTGTGGAGGAGGATTTCCTGGAGTGTGTACATGACGATTTTTTAGACTAATATGTTGAGGAACCAACTAGAGAACAGGTTATCCTAGACTGGATATTGTGCAATGAGGAAGGATTAAGTAACAATGTTGTTGTGTGGGGTCCCTTAGGGAGGCGCAACCATAACATAATAGAATTAATTATTAAGATGGAGAGTGGAGTAGTTGAATCCGAAACTAGGGTCCTGAATCTAAATAAAGGAAACTACGAAGGTATAAGGTGTGAGTTGGCTATGGTAGATTGGGGAACTTCACTAAAACGGTTGACGGTGGATGGGAAATGGATAATATTGTAAAAATATGTGCATGAATTACAACAATTATTCATTCCTTTCTGGCACAAAAATAAAACTGGAAAGGTGGCTCAACCGTGGCTTACAAAAGAAATTAGGGATAGTATTAGATCCAAAGAGGAGACATATAAAATTGCCAGAAAAAGCAGCAAGTCTGAGAATTGGGAGCAGTTTAGAATTCAGCAAGGGAGGACAAAGAGGTTGATTAAGTGGGTGAAAATAGAGTATGAGAGTAAACCTACGGGGAACATAAAAACTGACTGTAAAAGCTTCTATAAATATGTGAAGACAAAAAGATTAGTGAAGACAAATGTAGGTCCCTTACAGTCAGAAACAGGGGAAATTATAATGGGGAACAATGAAATGGCAGAACAATTAAACACATACTTTGGTTCTGTCTTCACAAAGGAGGACACAAATTACCTCCCAGAAATATTAGGGAACTGAGGGTCAAATGAGAAGGAGGAACTGAAGGAAATCAGTCTTCTTCTTTGGCCTCCTTGTCTTGAGAGACAATGGGTAAGCGCCTGGAGGTGGTCAGTGGTTTGTGGAGCAGCGCCTGGAGTGGCTATAAAGGCCAATTCTAGAGTGACAGACTCTTCCACAGGTGCTGCAGATAAAATTGGTTGTTGGGGCCGTCACACAGTTGGCTCTCCCCTTGCACTTCTGTCTTTTTTCCTGCCAACTGCTAAGTCTCTTCAACTCGCCACTCTTTAGCCCCGACTTTATGGCTGTCCACCAGCTCTGGCGATCATTGGCAACTGACTCCCACGACTTGTGGTCAATGTCACAGGACTTCATGTCGCATTTGCAAACATCTTTAAAGCGGAGATATGGACGGCCGGTGGGTCTGATACCAGTGACGAGCTAACCGTACAATGTGTCCTTGGGGATCCTGCCATCTTCCATGCGGCTCACATGACCAAGCCATCTCAGGCGCTGCTGGCTCAGTAGGGTGTATATACTGGGGATGTTGGCCGCCTCGAGGACTTCTGCATTGGAGATACGGTCCTGCCACCCGATGCCAAGGATTCTCCGGAGGCAGCAAAGATGGAATGAGTTGAGATGTCGCTCTTGGCTGACATATGTTGTCCAGGCCTCGCTGCCGTGGAGCAAGGTGCTGAGGACACAGGCTTGAAACACTTGGACTTTTGTGTTTCGTGTCAGTGTGCCATTTTCCCACACTCTCTTGGTCAGTCTGGACACATAGCACTGGACGCCTTTCCCGTGCGCTTGTTGATTTCTGCATCGAGAGACATGTTACTGGTGATAGTTGAGCCTAAGTAGGTGAACTCTTGAACCACTTCCAGAAGTGGTCGCCGATATTGATAGATGGAGCATTTCTGACGTCCTGGCCCATGCTATTCGTTTTCTTGAGGCTGATGGTTAGGCCAAATTTGTTGCAAGCAGCCGCAATCCTGTCGATGAGTCTCTGCAGACACTCTTCTGTGTGGGATGTTAATGCAGCATCGTCAGCAAAGAGGAGTTCCCTGATGAGGATTTTCCGTACTTTGGTCTTCACTCTTAGATGGGCTGATCTTGTGTGGAGGAAAATTCCTTCTTCTGAAGACTTGAATGCATGTGAGAGCAGCAGGGAGAAGAAGATCCCAAACAGTGTAGGTGCGAGAACACAGCCCTGTTTCACGCCACTCAGGATAGGAAAGGTGTCTGATGAGGTGCCGCCATGCTGAATTGTGCCTTTCATATTGTCATGGAATGAGGTGATGATACTTAGCAGCTTTGGTGGACATCCGATCTTTTCTAGTAGTCTGAAGAGACCACGTCTGCTGACGAGGTCAAAGGCTTTGGTGAGATCTATGAAAGCAATGTAGAGGGGTATCTGTTGTTCACGGCATTTCTCCTGTAGCTGGCGAAGGGAGAACAGCATGTCAATGGTGGATCTCTCTGCTCGAAAGCTGCACTGTACCTCAGGGTAGACACGCTCAGCCAGCTTCTGGAGTCTGTTTGAAACGACTCGAGTGAAGACTTTCCTCACTATGCTGAGCAGGGAGATTCCACGGTAGTTGTTGCAGTCACCGCGGTCACCCTTGTTCTTATAGAGGGTGATGATATTGGCATCGCGCATGTCCTGTGGTACTGCTCCCTCATCCCAGCACAGGCAAAGCAGTTCATGGAGTGCTGAGAGTATAGCAGGCTTGGCACTCTTGATTATTTCAGGAGTCATGTCGTCCTTTCCAGGGGTGTTTCCACTGGCTAGTGAATCAATGGCATCATCGAGTTCCGATTTAGTTGGCTGTTTGTCCAGCTCATCCATGACTGGCAGAGACTGGGCTGCATTGAGGGCGGTCTCAGTGACAACATTTTCCCTGGAGTACAGTTCTAGGTAGTGCTTCACCCAGCGGTCCATTGCTTGTGTTGGTCAGTGATCGTGTCCCCTGATTTAGACTTGAGGAGGGGGTGATTTTGATGGTTGGCCCAAAAGCTCTCTTAATGCCATCATACATTCCTCTGATATTTCCTGTGTCGGAGGCCAGCTGAATATGACTGCATAGGTGTTGCCAGTAGTCATTTGCGCAGCGCCTGGCTGTTCTTTGTGCAGCGCTTCTGGTTGCTTTAAGCGCTACGGATGTTAACTCGCTGGGGGCTTTCTTGTAGTTCAACAGTGCAATGGAAGGCAGCGCAGGAGTCCCCTGCGGTCATCTCCCTCCAAAACAAGTATACCGTTTTGGATACTGTTGAGGGAGATGGCTCACCAGGGGAAGGCAGCAGTAGCCAGGTCCATGGCACCGTGGCTGGCTCTGCTGTTCCGAAGGGCGGGAAAAAGAGTGGAAGGGCTATAGTCGTAGGGGATTCGATTGTAAGGGGAGTAGATAGGCGGTTCTGTGGTCGAAAACGAGGCTCCCGAATGGTATGTTGCCTCCCAGGTGCACGGGTCAGGGACGTCTCAGATCGGCTGCAGAACATTCTAAAGGGGGAGGGTGAACAGCCAGTTGTCATTGTGCACATAGGCACTAATGATATAGGTAAAAAACGGGATGAGGTCCTACATGCAGAGTTTAGGGAGTTAGGAGCCAAGTTAAAAAGTAGGACCTCAAAGGTAGTAATCTCAGGATTACTACCAGTGCCACGTGATAGTCAGAGTAAAAATGAAAGGATAGTCAGGATGAATGCGTGGCTTGAGAGATGGTGCAGGAAGGAGGGGTTCAGATTTGTGGGACATTGGGACCGGTTCTGGGGGAGGTGGGACTATTACAAATTGGACGGTCTGCACCTGGGCCGGACTGGAACCAATGTCCTTGGAGGTGCTTTTGCTAACGCTGTTGGGGAGGGTTTAAACTAATGTGGCAGGGGGATGGGAACCAATTGAGGTCAGTTGACAGTAAGGAGGTAGTAACAAAAGCCTGTAAGGAACTAGATAATGAAGTCAGTGTGACTAAGGGGAAGAGCAGGCAAGGAGCAGATGATGAATATAAAGGGACTGGTGGTCTGAGGTGCATTTGTTTTAATGCAAGAAGTGTAGTAGGTAAGGCAGATGAACTTAGGGCTTGGATTAGTACCTGGGAGTATGATGTTATTGCTATTACTGAGACTTGGTTGAGGGAAGGGCATGATTGGCAACTAAATATCCCAGGATATCGATGCTTCAGGCGGGATAGAGAGGGAGGTAAAAGGGGTGGAGGAGTTGCATTACTGGTCAAAGAGGATATCACAGCTGTGCTGAAGGAGGGCACTATGGAGGACTCGAGCAGTGAGGCAATATGGACAGAACTCAGAAATAGGAAGGGTGCGGTAACAATGTTGGGGCTGTACTACAGGCCTCCCAACAGCGAGCGTGAGATAGAGGTACAAATATGTAAACAGATTATGGAAAGATGTAGGAGCAACAGGGTGGTGGTGATAGGAGATTTTAATTTTCCCAACATTGACTGGGATTCGCTTAGTGTTAGAGGTCCAGATGGAGCAGAATTTGTAAGGAGCATCCAGGAGGGTTTTCTAGAGCAGTATGTAAATAGTCCAACTCGGGAAGGGGCCATACTGGACCTGGTGTTGGGGAATGAGCCCGGCCAGGTTGTTGAAGTTTCAGTAGGGGACTACTTTGGGAATAGTGATCACAATTCCGTAAGCTTTAAAATACTCATGGACAAAGACGAGAGTGGTCCAAAAGGGAGAGTGCTAAATTGGGGGAAGGCCAACTACACCAAAATTCGGCAGGAGCTGGGAAATGTAGATTGGGAGCAGCTGTTTGAAGGTAAATCCACATGTGATATGTGGGAGGCTTTTAAAGAGAGGTTGATTAGCGTGCAGGAGAGACATGTTCCTGTGAAAATGAGGGATAGAAATGGCAAGATTAGGGAACCATGGATGACAGGTGAAATTGTGAGACTAGCTAAGAGGAAAAAGGAAGCATACATAAGGTCTAGGCGGCTGATGAAAGACGAAGCTTTGAAAGAATATCGGGAATGTAGGACCAATCTGAAACGAGGAATTAAGAGGGCTAAAAGGGGTCATGAAATATCTTTAGCAAACAGGGTTAAGGAAAATCCCAAAGCCTTTTATTCATATATAAGGAGAAAGAGGGTAACTAGAGAAAGGATTGGCCCACTAAAGGACAAAGGAGGAATGTTATGCTTGGACTCAGAGAAAATGGGTGAGATTCTAAACGAGTACTTTGCATCGGTATTCACCGAGGAGAGGGACATGACGGATGTTGAGGTTAGGAACAGATGTTTGATTACTCTAGGTCAAGTCGGCATAAGGAGGGAGGAAGTGTTGGGTATTCTAAAGGGCATTAAGGTGGACAAGTCCCCAGGTCCGGATGGGATCTATCCCAGGTTACTGAGGGAAGCGAGAGAGGAAATAGCTGGGGCCTTAACAGATATCTTTGCAGCATCCTTAAACACGGGTGAGGTCCCGGAGGACTGGAGAATTGCTAATGTTGTCCCCTTGTTTAAGAAGGGTAGCAGGGATAATCCAGGTAATTATAGACCGGTGAGCCTGACGTCAGTGGTAGGGAAGCTGCTGGAGAAGATACTGAGGGATAGGATCTATTCCCATTTGGAAGAAAATGGGCTCATCAGTGATAGGCAACATGGTTTTGTGCAGGGAAGGTCATGTCTTACCAACTTAATAGAATTCTTTGTGGAAGTGACAAAGTTGATTGATGAGGGAAGGGCTGTCGATGTCATATACATGGACTTCAGTAAGGCGTTTGATAAGGTTCCCCATGGCAGGCTGATGGAGAAAGTGAAGGCGCTTGGGGTCCAAGGTGTACTAGCTAGATGGATAAAGAACTGGCTGGGCAACAGGAGACAGAGAGTAGCAGTAGAAGGGAGTTTCTCAAAATGGAGACGTGTGACCAGTGGTGTTCCACAGGGATCCGTGCTGGGACCACTGTTGTTTGTGATATACATTAATGATTTGGAGGAAAGTATAGGTGGACTGATTAGCAAATTTGCAGACGACACTAAGATTGGTGGAGTAGCAGATAGTGAAGGGGACTGTCAGAGAATACAGCAGAATATAGATAGATTGGAGAGTTGGGCAGAGAAATGGCAGATGGAGTTCAATCAGGGCAAATGCGAGGTGATGCATTTTGGAAGATCCAATTCAAGAGTGAACTATACAGTAAATGGAAAAGTCCTGGGGAAAATTGATGTCCAGAGAGATTTGGGTGTTCAGGTCCACTGTTCCCTGAAGGTGGCAACGCAGGTAAATAGAGTGGTCAAGAAGGCATACGGCATGCTTTCCTTCATCGGACGGGGCATTGAGTACAAGAGTTGGCAGGTCATGTTACAGTTGTATAGGACTTTGGTTCGGCCACATTTGGAATACTGCGTACAGTTCTGGTCGCCACATTATCAAAAGGATGTGGATGCTTTGGAGAGGGTGCAGAGGAGGTTCACCAGGATGTTGCCTGGTATGGAGGGCGCTAGCTATGAAGAGAGGTTGAGCAGATTAGGATTATTTTCATTAGAAAGACGGAGGTTGAGGGGGGACCTGATTGAGGTGTACAAAATCATGAGAGGTATAGACAGGGTGGATAGCAAGAGGCTTTTTCCCAGAGTGGGGGTTTCAATTACTAGAGGACACGAGTTCAAAGTGAAAGGGGAAAAGTTTAGGGGGGATATGCGTGGAAAGTTCTTTACGCAGAGGGTGGTGGGCACCTGGAACGCATTGCCAGCGGAGGTGGTAGATGCGGGCACGATGGAGTCTTTTAAGATGTATCTAGACAGATACATGAATGGGCAGGAAGAAAAGAGATACAGAACCTTAGAAAATAGGCGACATGTTTAGAGAGAGGATCTGGATCGGCGCAGGCTTGGAGGGCCGAAGGGCCTGTTCCTGTGCTGTAATTATCTTTGTTCTTTGTTCTTTGTTTGACAGGTTCCAGCTCTTCAAAGTGAGATTGAAACCAGTCTGCATTCTGCTTCTCACGTTTGCCAAAAGTGGTCATTGCTGAGTCATAGATGACATCTCTTTTTTTTTCATCTCTGATGTGGGCCCACTTGGTCTCTGCATCCCCTGCAGGAGTGCTTTGAAGGGCTTTTCCAAGTGAATTTAAAAACTTATGTGATAGCTGTGGATAAGAAATTCTGTTAGTGTTGATGCGCGGGCAGCCCTTCTGCTTGGAGTGATGGAGCTTCTTTGGTTTGAGTCTAACTTAGTTGCACATCAGGGAGTGGTCGGTGTCACAGTCTGCACTGTGGAAGCAGCGTGTATTAGTAAAAAAATAGTGCTAGCGAAACTAATGGGGTTAAAGACTGACAAATCCCCACAGCCTGATAATCTACATCCCAGAGTACTAAAGGAAGTGGCCCTGGAAATAGTGGATGCACTGGTGGTCATCTTCCAAAATTCTATAGACTCTGGAGCAGTTCCTACAGATTGGAGGATGGCAAATGTAACCCCACTATTTAAAAAAAGGAGGGAGAAAAAAAACAGGTAACTACAGCCCAGTTAGCCTTACATCAGTAGTGGGGAAAATGCTAGAGTCTATTATAAAGGATGTGATAGCAGAACACCTGAAAAGCACAAACTGGATTGGACAAAGTCAGCATGGGTTTACGAAAGGGAAATCATGCTTAACTAATCTATGAGTTTTTTTGAGGATGTAACTAGTAGAACAGATGAGGGAAAACAAGTGGATGTGGTGTATTTGGATTTTCAGAGGCTTTTGATAAGGTCCCACATAAGAGTGTAATATTGAAGCACATGGGATTGGGGGTAATATACTGGCATGGATTGAGAATTGGTTGACAGACAGGAAACAGAGAGTAGGAATAAACGGGTATTTTTCTGGGTGGCAGGCAGTGACTAGTGGGGTACCGCAGGGATCAGTACTTGGGCCCCAGCTATTTACAATATATATTAATGACTTGGGTGAGGGAACTAAATGTAACATTTCCAAGTTTGCAGACGACACAAAGCTGGGGGGGAATGTGAGCTGTGAGGAGGATGCAAAGAGGCTCCAATGTGATTTGGACAAGGTGGGTGAGTGGGCAAATGCATGGCAGATGCAGTATAATGTGGATAAATGTGAGGTTATCCACCTTGGTTGTAAAAACAGAAAGGCAGATTATCTGAATGGTGATAGATTGGGTCGACTAGACCTAAATTCATTAGAGTTTAGACGAATGAGAGGGGATCTCATAGAAACCTATAAAATTCTAACAGGACTAGACAGGCTAGATGCAGGGAGGATGTTCCCGATGGCTGGGGAGTCCAGAACCAGGGGTCACAGTCTCAGGATACGGGCTATGCCATTTAGAACCGAGATGAAGAGAAATTTCTTCACTCAGAGGGTGGTGAACCTGTGGAATTCTCTACTGCAGAAGGCAGTGGAGGCTAAATCATTAAATATATTCAAGAAGGAGATAGATATATTTCTTAATGCCAAAGGGATCAAGGGATATGGGGAGAAAGCGGGAACAGGGTACTGAATTAGACGATCAGCCATGATCTTTTTTGAATAGCAGAGCAGGCCCGAAGGGCTGAATGGCCTACTCCTGCTCCTATTTTCTATGTCTATGTTTCTACTCCTTCATCACCATCCCTGGGTATGTCCTATCCTATTGGCAGGACAGACCCACCAGTGGTGGTGGCGCAGTGGTATACTGTCAGGCTGGTGGTGGTGGAGGAGTTGCCCTGGGAGTCCTCAACAATCAACTCCAGACCCCATGAAGTTTCATGGCATCAGGTTAAACACGGGCAAGAAAACTTCCTGCTGATTACCACCTACTGCCCTCCCTCAGCCGATGAATCAGTACTCCTCCATCTTGAGCAACACTTGGAAGAAGCACTGAGGGTAGCAAGGGCACAGAACGTTCTCTGGGTGGGAGGCCACATTTATCGGCAAGAGTGACTCAGTACCATCATAGAGTCATTACGGCACAGAAGGTAGCCATTTGGCCTATCAAGTCCATGCTGGCTCTTACCTGGCATGTCCCATTCGCTGCTCTATCCCCATAGTCCTGCAACTTTATTTCTCTCAAGCACCTATCCAGTTTCCTTTTGAAATTATTGATTGCCTCAGAGGATGGTGGATGTTGAAACAATGAGTTCCAGCTTGTTACCAATTGCTTTGTAAATAAGATCTTCCTCACATCCACCACTGTATCTTTTAGCCAAAATCTTAAATCTGTGTCTCCTAGCCTCATACCATCAGTTAATGGGAACAGCTTTTCTTTGTCATAATCTTGTGCACCCCTATCAGATCTCCCCTCTACCTTTTTTCCTCCAAGGAGAACAACCCCAGCTTCTCCAACCTAACCATTAGTTCTCAGGTCTCACCCCAACATTGTATGGACAGTTCTGATGAAACATTAATTCTGCTTCTCTCTCCACAGATGCTGCCTGACCTGCTGAGTATTTTCAGCACTTTGTTTTTATTGCAGGTACAGTAAAGTTAGGTACAGAGTAAAGCTGTCTCTGCACTGTCTCAATCACTCCCAGGGCAGTTACAGCATGGGTTAGATACAGAGTAAAGCTGTCTCTACACTGACCCATCTAACACTGCAAGGTCAGATAACAGTAAAGTTCTTGATATACTGTTCCATGAAACAACATCAGGACAGGTACAGCACGGGTTAGATACAGAGTAAAGCTCCCTCTACACTGTCCAATGAAACATTTCCAGAGCAGGAACAATATCCTTCTGATTGTGAACAATGACACTCCTTGGGTGTGTACAGATACATCACTGAGAGTGATCAGGGACATTAATGTGGTTAATACATCTATGTTAAACTATGAGAATTTGCATAATCAGTGCATTCACTGAATTCCTTTGTGTGGTTCTTATAGCAGAGAACTGGCCAGGAACTGAGGAACATCACATCAGAAAGCATTGACACCAGAATACTATCATTGTCATTGAACTAGTTTGTAAAGCTCTAACTCAATGACAGCAGCTGCAGTTAAGATTACTCACCCATCCCTCTTGCGGAAAAGACTTGGGGAGTAGGGAGGCTGGAATGTCATGTTGCTTTGGGAGACAGTTGTTGTGAAGTCTGGACTTTGAGAGTAGAGTCAGATCACAAAGCGGAGGCATTGCAGAGAGATGGAGAGAAGGTGGAGCATGTGGGGGCTGAGTTCGGAGCATGCGCTCTTCTGTAATTGCAGTTTAATTTCTCCTATGTGTGTTTTGGCAGATGCCACAAGCCATGTGACTGAAGCAGGATGTAAATGTAAAGAAGAGAATGAAGGCATTCTATATTGTACAGTGGGCCAGAGCAGATTCTTGGGTAAACACATTGTGTGTACAAAACAAAGCATAAAACATCCACTTTATATCCAACCACATTACAATTGAATAAAAGGCTGATTCTGAGCAGTCACTGAACACAGACACTCACACTAGCACGCTGGCCCCAGCACCCTGCACACTCACCCTAATCCAGCACACTCAAACACCTCGCACACTCACACCTGCAGGCAGCACACACACTCATCCAACACACTCTGAGCAGCAGGTTGCACATGCACACAGCACCCTGCGATCAATTGGCAGATAGCCATTCACTAAAATCAGCAGGAGACAGTCTGATCCACAACTGTTTTATTATCAATCCCAGGTCAGAACAAATACCAGTTTCTACTCTTCCCTTCCTGGACTAACTCCTGTCCAGAAGTAACTGCCTGACTGGGGAAAAAACCCAGCCCTTAATTACAAGTTGCAGTGAGCATCACCTGCTCTCTATTAACTTTGAAGCAAGTCCTGGTTGATTAAAAGGGACCAGCATTTTCAACATTGTCAGATTCCCCGTCTTTTAAGAAGAGAAAAAAAATATTTATATATGTTTTTTCTTTCCCTCCAGATTCCCAAACGTTATATAGTGAGGTGTCCTCTTCTAGAACCGTTAACAACTTTTTCAGTAGAAGCATTCCACTTAGTGAAACAGTCTGATAGCTGATGACTAGTATTTACCCATCTTCGCTTAGAGATTTCTTTCCTTTCCAACATTTGCTTTAAACTGTCTACGTCTATCCTCAGCACTTTTTCATTTACACATTTTGTAGAACGTACATTATCCCACAGGGAATCGATTATCTTTGTAACATTCTATTGCTATTGTCCTTTCAGTCTCTTTTTTATATGACATTTCTACCAAGATCTTGGATAAATTGAAAGCCATGTCAACAGCATCAACGAGTGCAAGAGTTTCAGCGACTAGTGTGCTCTTCATCACTCTTATCTCCTTGGCTTCCCATGCCAAAAGTCAACTTTTCCCATTCTCTCCCACAAGGGATATCACAAACCCTTCTGCACTGGAAAGTCCATCACCAAGGTTTGCAGGCGAGGCATCACTAAAATGATTTCCTACTTTTGGGATCACCCAAAGCTGGGAACTTTAGTATACACTTTTCTATTTTTAAAATTTTTAAAGTTTTGTTTACCCTCAAGGTGTCCTCAACCTTTGGATTTTTCGTCACATGACTAAGTTCTAGCACATCAAAACTTGCATCTGGTCCTGTCTGTGTGGCTAAATGATTGAGCTGTCTGACGAGACTCCTCAAATGTTCGAGTTCACCCTTGGACGCTGCGTCTTTCTGTCCGGATCTGGTGTGATAGTTGTGATGGAATTGACATTTTCCAAGTAGGAATGTTGGTGTGAAATTACATCTAACTCACTCACTGCTTTATCTCCAAACCTGCATATTTAAAAGCCCCAGAAGCTTAACTGCCAATTTTAAATTCTTTCCCAATTTGATGGACGTTCTTTTCCAACTCATTCATGCCATCCCACAAAAAATCGTCCACATGCATCATAAAGATGCCCAAAGGTTTTCCATTATAGTGCCAAAAAAACATTGCAGGCTCCGCTTTCAGTTGTGAACACCCTAACTGTAACACAACTGCCCTCACTGAAAAATAGCACACCCAGGAAGTGTCATTTAAGCCATAATACTTCCAGAGCTTCCCTTCTCAGTCTGATGCTTCCTTCGGAGGCTGGAGAAACATCTCTCTGAAGCAGGTCACCCTGAAGGGAAGCTGCTTTGATATCTATGGACTTGCAAAACTTCCAAGAATAGGTTGCTAAAATGGTCAAAAAGATGCTCAATCAACTTTCCTGCTGTGGGAGCATCTACCCCGATATCTTTATCCCCCAAGCGCTCCTCAAAACCTCTGGCCACCAACTGAGCCTTATAGGTCCCATCTGGTAGGACCTTTTCTGTACAGATCTGTGTGATAGAGCAGGTTGGCCTCAATCTGCAACCTGTGAATATACCCCAAAATCTGCCCAACTTCCTAAATTAATTTAGCTTCTCTTATCGCCCTATCTTCTAATCTGTTAGCAGCGACAAACATCTCTTGATCACGGGAACTTCTGCTTCTGTCCTTTTTCCGAGAAGGCCCTGCACTATCCATGCTACACCGTCACCTCGTCAGGCTGTGGCCTCTTCTCTCTTGTTGAGGTCTCTCTGGTCTACTATCAGAATGTCTACTAGAGATCCTTTCCACCTGACGCGATCTTTTCCTCCTCCCAGACGTATCTCCTGAATCATTACTCAAATTGGAGCTATGTTTTCTTATTCTCCATCCTTGAACTCTCTTTTGCCAATCCATGGCCTTCACTTTATGTCCCTCTTCTTGGACATGTAACCAATTTTTGTATTTGCCCATAGACTTCCCTGTTCGTCCAACGAGAGTAGCCTCCCTCTAATTATCTGACCCTTCTGGCTGGTACACCACCGGGAACCTACTTTAGGCAAACAATCCCTGGATGAGATTGATTCTTCTTGTTCTTCATGATCAGCACGTGTTTGGTATCTATTTCTTGAGCTCTCAGAGCCTGCCCCTCGGGCTCAAAACCGTAGAATACATGGGCATGCGATGTACAAGGTGCCTCCTGATCATCCCCTTCTCCCACATTCAGTGTTTGAAAATTCACAACACATCCCTATTACTCGAAGAATGTGCTTTTATAGTCTGATTCCCATGTTGTATTATTAGAGTTTTCCCGTCACGTCCTACAATTTTCCCCGGACCACTCCATTCCCATTGCCCTTCTCTTTTATAACAAACAAGGTCGCCAGAACGGATGTCTTCTCCAGATTGTCTTACATGATATCTTAATGCTTCGATCTTTTTCTGATGCTTCAGCTTTGATAAACACCCTCCTGCCAGCAGGTAGCACATTTAGTTGGGTGGAGAAAATAAAGCTAATAGTCGTTCCCTCGAAGGCTGGAGGACCGTCACAAAGTATAGGAACATAGGAGCAGGAGTAGGCCGTTCAGCCCATCAAGCCCATTCAATACCATCATGGCTGATCATCCACTTCAATGCCTTTTCCCAGACTATCCCCTTTGTCATTGGCATTTAGAAATCTGTCAATCTCTGCTTTAAACATACTCAATGACTGAACTTCCACAGCCCTCGGGGTAGAGAATTCCAAAGATTCACAATCCTCTGAGTCAAGAAATTTCTCCTCATCTCTGTCCTAAGTGGCTTCCCCCTTATTTTGAAATTGCGTCCCCTGGTTCTAGACTCCCCAACCAGGAGAAACATCTTAGCTGCATCTACCCTGTCTATCCCTTTAAGTATTTTGTCGGTTTCAATGAGATCATCTCTCATTCTTTGAAACTCTGGAGAATACAGGCCCAGTTTCCCCAATCTCTCCTCATAGGACAGTCCCACCATCCTGGGAACAAGTCTGGTGAATCTTCATTGCACTCCATCTATGGCAATAATATCCTTCCTAAGGTATGGGGACCAAAACTGCACACAGTACTCCAGGTGCTGTCTAACCAAGGTTCTATGGAAGGCAATTTTGAATTATGGCCATAGACCAATTGGCATGGGCTATAACCCCCCCCAGCATTTGTAAATAAGGTTTTGCATGGACTACCCATACCAGAGCCATTTGCAGCTTGATTGATTGCCAGTATCTTGTGTAACATTTCATCAACTATCGCATGATTTATTTCACGCAAGCCATTGCTGAATAGACTTTCAGCAGCAGTGTTCATCACTACAATATTTAAGTTCTCACACATATCCTTAAATTTGTCATTTGCAAATTCCCCTCTGTTATCTGTTCGAAATTTTGTTGGATTTCAAGGTCCGTGCCAACCCATTTTTCCATAACTTTATCCACTATCGTCCGTTTGTCCTTGTTGTTTATTACATATACTGCACCTAGTTGCCATATCTACAAAATGTAACAGATAAATACTTTGATCCTT
This sequence comes from Heterodontus francisci, assembly GCF_036365525.1. Taxonomy (NCBI): domain Eukaryota; kingdom Metazoa; phylum Chordata; class Chondrichthyes; order Heterodontiformes; family Heterodontidae; genus Heterodontus; species Heterodontus francisci. Next base: position 103,189,386 of record NC_090385.1, on the reverse strand, counting down.
GTCCCACACTTCAAGGCCCATGGGCACCACTTCAGTAAATTCCCGGGTAATGGGACACTCACAACCGGGCATGGCGGTGTCTTCCAATATTTAATACATATGTCACATTGAGATGTGATCTGTTCACCATGGGATTCATATTCTTTACCCACAACTCCAGCATCCTTCAACAGTAGCTTTAACTTTTGTGCTGAAGGATAAGCAAATTGTCTGTACAACTTCCAGATAATTCTCCTCTCGTCAGCCAGACTCTTGTCTCCAGACGTCAAGATTACTTCTTGAACTTCTTGGCGAGAAAAGCTCAGTTTCCTCAATGGAATACAATAATGTCCTGATCCAGTGAATTGTAAATTTACAGTTTTCCCAAAGACAAACGCTTTGTCATTCTCCATGTCCCATCTCATCTTCACTTTTTTCATCAAAGATTTACTCAGCAACAGCAGTATGTCACTCTGAACCACATCAGTGCTGATGAGATTATACATTCCTACTATTTCAGATGGGAGGACCACTCTCTTTAAAAACATTAACATATTATCATCCCCAAACCTAAAGCAAGTAGAGACATAGAGTCATAGAGTTGTACAGCATAGAAACAGGCCCTTCGGCCCACCGTGTCCATGCCGACCATAATGCCCATCTATACTAATCCCACCTACCTGCATTAATTCCATATCCCTCTATGCCTTGCTCATTCAAGTACCTGTCCAGATGCCTCTTAAATGTTGCTACTGTTCCTGCCTCCACCTCCTCCTCAGGCAGCTCATTCCAGATACCCACTATTCTTTGTGTGAAAAATTTACCCGTTTGATCCCATTTAAACCTCCTCCCTCTCACCTTAAATCTATGCCCTTTTCGTTGTGCAGCTTTTCCAGGAGCACAGGCATTGCGAGCGAGGAGTGAACAGCTGGGAAGTCAATTTCATCGGGAGTTTCGGTGGAGCAGGGACTGCTGGGTAAGTAGAAACCTATATATTTGGGCTGTGTAAATTCTCTTACCTTTTCGTTGTGCAGCTTTTCCAGGAGCACAGGCATTGCGAGCGAGGAGTGAACAGCTGGGAAGTCAATTTCATCGGGAGTTTCGGTGGAGCAGGGACTGCTGGGTAAGTAGAAACCTATATATTTGGGCTGTTTCTGAACCCGAGACACTACTCTTGTAGTGTCTCCCACCTGCCCTCCTCCTCTTATCAAAAAAAAGGACTCGGTTGTGTGTAGGTAAGGTAAGGCTTTTTCTATTTCTCTTCTTGTTTTATCGTGTGATTGGTTAAAAACATGGGAATTTAGAATAGTGGGAATGGAGGTTAAGGCAGTTGAATGTTCCTCCTGCAGAATGTGGGAGGTAAGGGTCGCCAAGGGTGTCCCTGCTGACTGCATCTGCGGGAAGTGCACCCAGCTCCAGCTCCTCGAGGACCGCGTTAGGGAACTGGAGCTGGAGCTGGAGGAACTTCGGATCATTCGGGAGGCGGAGGGGATTATTGAGAGGAGTTATCGGGAGGCAGTCACACCTCAGGTAAAAGAAGAAGGCAGATGGGTTACCATCAGGGGAAGGAGAGGGAACCAGCAGGCAGTGCAGGGATCCCCTGTGGCCGTTTCCCTCAACAACAGGTATACCGTTTTGGATACTGTTGGGGGAGACGACTTACCAGGGGTAGGCAATGGGATACAGGTCTCTGGCGCATTAGTCATTGGGGACTCCATAGTTAGGGGAACAGATAGGAGGTTTTGTGGGAACGAGAGAGACTCACGGTTGGTGTGTTGCCTCCCAGGTGCCAGGGTACGTGATGTCTCGGATCGTGTTTTTGGGATCCTCAAGGGGGAGGGGGAGCAGCCCAAAGTCGTGGTACACATAGGCACCAACGACATAGGTAGGAAGACAGATGGGGATTTAAGGCAGAAATTCAGGGAGCTAGGGTGGAAGCTTAGAGCGAGAACAAACAGAGTTGTTATCTCTGGGTTGTTGCCCGTGCCACGTGCTAGCGAAGTGAGGAATAGGGAGAGAGAGGAGTTGAACACGTGGCTGCAGGGATGGTGTAGGAGGGAGGGTTTTGGTTTCCTGGATAATTGGGGCTCTTTCTGGGGTAGGTGGGACCTCTACAAACAGGATGGTCTTCACCTGAACCAGAGGGGTACCAATATCCTGGGGGGGAGATTTGCTAGTGCTCTTCGGGGGGGTTTAAACTAATTCAGCAGGGGGATGGGAACCTAAATTGTAGTTCAAGTGTGCAGGATGTTGAGAATAGTGAGGTCAGGGATAAGGTTATAAGGACACAAGAGGGCACTGGCAAGCAAGAGCTTGGTTTAAAATGTGTCTACTTCAACGCCAGGAGCATCCGGAATAAGGTGGGTGAGCTTGCAGCATGGGTTGGTACCTGGGATCTCGATGTTGTGGCCATTTCAGAGACATGGGTAGAGCAGGGACAGGAATGGATGTTGCGGGTTCCGGGGTTTAGATGTTTCACTAAGAACAGAGAAGATGGTAAAAGAGGGGGGGGGTGTGGCATTGTTAATCAAGGAAAGTATTACAGCGGCAGAAAGGACGTTTGAGGACTCGTCTACTGAGGTAGTCTGGGCCGAGGTTAGAAACAGGAGAGGAGAGGTTACCCTGTTGGGAGTTTTCTATAGACCTCCAAATAGTTCCAGAGATGTAGAGGAAAGGATAGCAAAGATGATTCTTGACAGGAGCGAGAGTAACAGGGTGTGGTTATGGGGGACTTTAACTTTCCAAATATTGACTGGAAATACTATAGTTCGAGTACTTTAGATGGGTCTGTTTTTGTCCAGTGTGTGCAGGAGGGTTTTCTGACACAGTATGTAGACAGGCCAACCAGGGGCGATGCCACATTGGATTTGGTACTGGGTAATGAACCCGGCCAGGTGTTAGATTTAGAAGTTGGTGAGCACTTTGGTGACAGTGATCACAATTCGGTTAGGTTTACCTTCGCGATGGGCAGGGACAGGTATATACAGCAGGGCAAGAATTATAACTGGGGGAAATGAAATTCTGATGCGATTAGGCAAGATTTAGGATGCGTAGGATGGGGAAGGAAACTGCAGGGGATGGGAACAATCGAAATGTGGAGCTTATTCAAGGAGCAGCTACTGCGTGTCCTTGATAAGTATGTACCTGTGAGGCAGGGAGGAAGTTGTCGAGCGAGGGAGCCGTGGTTTACTAAAGAAGTTGAAGAGCTTGTCAAGAGGAAGAAGAAGGCTTATGTTAGGATGAGACGTGAAGGCTCAGTTAGGGCGCTTGAGAGTTACAAGCTAGCCAGGAAGGATCTAAAGGGAGAGATAAGAAGAGCAAGGAGAGGACACGAGAAGTCATTGGCAGATAGGATCAAAGAAAACCCTAAGGCTTTCTATAGGTATATCAGGAATAAAAGAATGACTAGAGATAGGTTAGGGCCAATCAAGGATTGCAGTGGGAAGTTGTGTGTGGAATCAGAGGAGATAGGGGAAGTGTTAAATGAATATTTTTCGTCAGTATTTACAGTGGAGAAAGAAAATGTTGTCGAGGAGAATACTGAGATACAGACTACTAGGCTAGATGGGATTGAGGTTCACAAGGAGGAGGTGTTAGCAATTTTGGAAAGTGTGAAAATAGATAAGTCCCCTGGGCGAGATGGGATTTATCCTAGGATTCTCTGGGAAGCCAGGGAGGAGATTGCAGAGCCTTTGTCCTTGATCTTTATGTCGTCATTGTCGACAGGAATAGTGCCGGAAGACTGGAGGATAGCAAATGTTGTCCCCTTGTTCAAGAAGGGGAGTAGAGACAGCCCTGGTAATTATAGACCTGTGAGCCTTACTTCGGTTGTGGGTAAAATGTTGGAAAAGGTTATAAGAGATAGGATTTATAATCATCTTGAAAAGAATAAGTTCATTAGAGATAGTCAGCACGGTTTTGTGAAGGGTAGGTCGTGCCTCACAAACCTTATTGAGTTTTTTGACAAGGTGACCAAACAGGTGGATGAGGGTAAAGCCGTGGATGTGGTCTATATGGATTTCAGTAAGGCGTTTGATAAAGTTCCCCACGGTAGGCTATTGCAGAAAATACAGAAGTATGGGATTGAAGGTGAATTAGTGCTTTGGATCAGAAATTGGCTAGCTGAAAGAAGACAGAGGGTGGTGGTTGATGGTAAATGTTCATCCTGGAGTATATTTTCTAGTGGTGTACCGCAAGGATCTGTTTTGGGGCCACTGCTGTTTGTCATTTTTATAAATGACCTGGATGAGGGTGTAGAAGGGTGGGTTAGTAAATTTGCGGATGACACGAAGGTCGGTGGAGTTGTGGATAGTGTCGAAGGATGTTGTAGGTTACAGAGGGACATAGATAGGCTGCAGAGCTGGGCTGAGAGATGGCAAATGGAGTTTAATGCGGAAAAGTGTGAGGTGATTCACTTCGGAAGGAGTAACAGGATTGCAGAATACTGGGCTAATGGGAAGATTCTTGGTAGTGTAGATGAGCAGAGAGATCTTGGTGTCCAGGTACATAAATCCCTGAAAGTTGCCACCCAGGTTAATAGAGCTGTTAAGAAGGCATATGGTGTGTTAGCTTTTATTAGTAGGGGGATCGAGTTTTGGAGCCACGAGGTCATGCTGCAGCTGTACAGAACTCTGGTGAGACCGCACCTGGAGTATTGCGTGCAGTTCTGGTCACCGCATTATAGGAAGGATGTGGAAGCTTTGGAAAGGGTGCAGAGGAGATTTACTAGGATGTTGCCTGGTATGGAGGGAAGGTCTTACGAGGAAAGGCTGAGGGACTTGAGGTTGTTTTCGTTAGAGAGAAGGAGGAGAAGAGGTGACTTAATAGAGACATATAAGATAATCAGAGGGTTGGACAGGGTGGATAGTGAGAGTCTTTTTCCTTGGATGGTGATGGCAAACACGAGGGGACATAGCTTTAAGTTGAGGGGTGAAAGATATAGGACAGATGTCAGAGGTAGTTTCTTTACACAGAGAGTAGTAGGGGCATGGAACGCCCTGCCTGCAACAGTAGTAGTAGTAGACTCGCCAACTTTAAGGGCATTTAAGTGCTCATTGGATAGACATATGGATGAAAATGGAATAGTGTAGGTCAGATGGTTTCACAGGTCGGCGCAACATCGAGGGCTGAAGGGCCTGTACTGCGCTGTAATGTTCTATGTTCTATGCCCTCTAGTTTTAGTCACCCCTACCATGGGAAACAACACTGGCTACCCATGCTATCTATGCCTTTCATAATTTTATATATCTCTATCATGTCCCCTCTCAGCCTCCTTCACTCCAGGGAAAACAGACCCAGCCTATCCAATCTCTCGTTATAACTCAAGCCCTCCAAACCAGGCAACATCCTTGTGAATCTTTTCTTCACCTTCTCTAGCTTAATCAAATCTTTCCTGTAGTGCGGCGACCAGAACTGCACACACTACTCCAAATGCGGCCTAACCAACGATATGTACAATTGTAACATGACGTCCCAACTCTCGTACTCAATGCCTCGGCCGATGAAGGCAAGCATGCCATACGTCTTCTTCACCACCCTGGCTACCTGTGTTGCCACTTTCAGGGAACTATGTACTTGCACCCCAAGGTCTCTCTGCTCAAGAACACTCCCCAGGGTGCCATTCACTGTATATGTCCTGCCCTGATTTAACTTCCCAAAATGCATCACTTCACACTTGTCTGCGTTAAATTCCATTTGCCAATCCCTTGCCCACTTTCCCAGTTGATCTATACCCTGTTGTAACCTTAGACAACCTTCTTCACTGTCCACTCTACCACCAATTATGGTGTCATCTGCAAACTTACTAATCATGCCCCCTACATTCACATCCAAGTCATTAATATATATGACAAACAACAGAGGGCCCAGCACCGATCCCTGCGGCACACCACTGGTCACCGGCCTCCAATCTGAAAAACAACCCTCCACTACCACCCTCTGCCTCCTATCACCAAGCCAATTTTGTATCCAATTTGCTAGCTCACCCTGGATCCCATGTGTTTGAACCTTCTGGACCAGCCTACCATGCGGGACCTTGTCAAAGGCCTGGCTAAAGTCCATGTAGACAACGTCCATCGCCCTGCCCTCATCAATCCTCTTGGTCGCCTCCTCGAAAAACTCAATCAAATTCGTGAGACATGATTTCCCATGCACAAAGCCATGCTGACTATCCCTAATCAGACCATGCCTTTCCAAATGCATATAAATCCTGTCTCTCAGAATCCCTTCCAATAAATTTCCCACCAAGGATGTAAGGCTCACCAGCCTGTAGTTCCCTGCTGCCCTTCTTAAATAAAGGCACAACATTAGCTATCCTCCAGTCTTCCGGTAGGTCACCCGTGGCTAACAATGATACAAAAATCTCTGCCAGGGCCGCAGCAATCTCCTCCCTTGCTTCCCAGAGCATCCTAGGATACACCTGGTCAGGCCCTGGGGATTTATCCACATTAATGCGCTTCACAACCTCCAACACCTCCTCCTTTGTAATGTTGATATGCTCCAGGATATCGCTGTTCCATCCCTTGAACTCACTAGCTTCCATGACCTTCTCTGCGGTAAATACGGACGAGAAATATTCATTTAAGACCTCGCCCATTTCCTGTGGCTCCACATATCGATTACCACACTGATCTTTAAGGGGACCTACTCTGTCCCTAGCTACCCTTTTACTCTTATTATACTTATAGAATCTTTTAGGATTCTCCTTTATCTTATCTGCCAGGGAATTCTCATGGCCCCTTTTCGCCCTCCTAATTTCCTTCTTAATACATCCCCTATACTCCTCGAGGGACTCGCTTAATCCCAGCTGCCGATACCTGACATATTCCTCCTTCTTTGCCTGACCAGACCCTCAATATCCCTCGTCAACCAAGGTTCCCCAAAACTTGCCAGCCTTGCCCTTCAATCTAACAGGAACATGCCGGCCCTGAACTCTTCCTATCTCACTTTTAAAAGCCTCCCACTTGCCAGACGTCCCTTTACCTGTAAACAGCCTCTCCCATTCAACTTTTGAGAGTTCCTGTCTGATGCCATCGAAATTAGCCTTCCCCCAATTTAGGACTTCAACCTGAGGACCAGTCCTATCCTTTTCCATATCTATCTTGAAGCTAATAGAGTTATGGTCACTGGTCCCAAAGTGCTCCCCCACTGACACATCAATCACCTGCCCAGCCTCATTTCCTAAGAGGAGGTCGAGTGAAGCCCCTTCTCTAGTAGGGCCATCCACATACTGCTTCAGAAAACTATCCTGGATACATTTAACAAATTCTTCCCCATCTAATCCCTTAGCACTAAGGCAGTCCCAGTCAATATTAGGGAAGTTAAAATCACCTACGATTACGACCCTATAATTCCTACACATATCTGTGATTTCCCTACATATATGCTCCTCCAATTCCCTCTGACTATTGGGGGGCCTATAGTATAATCCCATCAAAATGATCATCCCTTTCTTATTTCTAAGTTCTACCCATATGGCCTTACTGGACGTTCCCCCCGGGATATCCTCTCTAGGTACTGCCGTCCTGCCCATCCCTCCGTAATAGCTATAATACTCAAGCCACTCAGTTGTAACAAACTGCTGCAGCAAAGTCAAAACAGAATAAAACCAGACAGACCACCTCAGCAGCGGAAACAACAATGCCACAACCTGCCCTGTTGACCCTGCAAAGTCCTCCTTAGTAAAAGCTGGGGACTTGTGCCAAAATTGGGAGAGCTGTCCCACAGACTAGTCAAGCAATAGCCTGACATTGTCATAATCACTGAATCATACCTTACAGACAATATCCCATCACCATTCCGTGGGTATGTCCTGTCCCACCGCTAGGAAAGACCCACCAGAGGTAGTGCCACAGTGATATACAGTCAGGAAAGAGTTGCCCTGGGAGTCCTCAACATTGACCCCATGAAGTCTCATGGAATCATGTCAAACATGGGCAAGGAAACCTTCTGCTGATTATCATCTATCACCCCTCCTCGGCTGATGAATCAGTGCTTCTCCATGTTGAACACCAATTGGAAGAAGCACTGAGGGTAGCAAGAGCACAAAATATAAACTGGGTGGGGGACTTCAATGTCCATCACCAAGAGTGGCTCGGTAGCACCACTACTGCCGGAAATGGCCGAGTCCTAAAGGACATAGCTGCTAGACTGGGTCTGTGGCAGGTGGTGAGGGAACCAACACGAGGGAAAAACATTCTTGACCTCATCCTCACCAATCTGCCTGTCGCAGATGCATATGTCCTTGACAGTCTTGGTAGGAGTGACCACCGCACAGTCCTTTTGGAGACAAAGTCCCGTCTTCACACTAAGGATACCATCCATCATGCTATGTGGCACTGCCACTGTGCTAAACAGAATAGATTTAGAACGGATCTCACAGCTAAACTCAAAATTAAGCATCCATGAGGTGCTGTGGGCCATCAGCAAAAGTAGAATTACATTCAATTACAATCTGTAATCTCATGGCCTGGTGTATCCCTCACTCTGCCATTACTATCAAGGCAGGGTATCAACCCTGGTTCAATGAGGAGTGCAAGAGAGCATACCAGAAATAGCACCAGGCATACCTAAAAATGAGGTGCCAACCTGGTGAAGCTGCAACACAGGAATACATGCATGCTGAATAGCAGAAGCTAAGCGATCGCACAACCAATGCATCAGATTAAAGATCTGTTGTCCTGCCACATCCAGTCATGAATGGTAGTGGACAATTAAACCACTAACTGGAGGAGGAGGCTACAGAAATATCCCCATTTGGAAAAATCTTCAGCCAGAAGTGCCGAACTGATGATCCACCTTGGCCTCCTCCCAAGCTCCCGAGCATCACAGATGCCAGTCTTCAGCCAGTTTGAATCACTCCACATGATATCAATAAATGGTTGAAGGCACTGGGTACTGCAAAGGCTATGGGTCCTGATAACATCCTAACTGTAGTACTGAAGACCTGTGCTCCAGAACTAGCTGCACCCCAGTACAGCTACAACACTGGCAGCTACCCGACAATATGGAAAATTGCTCTGGTATGTCCTGTCCACAAAAAGCAGGGTATATTCAATCTGACCAATTACTGCCTCATCAGTTTCTCTCAATCATAAAACAAAGTGATGGAAGGGGTTGTTGACAGTGCTATCAAGCAACACTTACACAACGACCTGCTCTCTGACGCTCAGTTTGGGTTCTGCCAAGGCCACTCAGCTCCTGACCTCATTACGGCCTTGGTCCAAACATGCAAAAAAGTGCTGAATTCAAGAGGTGAGGTGAGAGTGACTGCCCTTGACATCAAGGCAGCATTTGACAGAGTATGGCATCAAGGAGCAGTAGCAAAACTGAAGTCAATGGGAATCAGGGGGAAAACTCTCCACTGGTTGGAGTCATACCTAGCACAAAAGAAGATGGTTGTGGCTGTTGGAGGTCAATCATCTCAGCCCCAGGACATTGCTGCAGCAGTTTCTCAGGGTAGTGTCCTAGACCCAACCATCTTCAGCTACTTCATCAATGACCTTCTCTCCAACATAAGGTCGGACATGGGGATGTTCGCTGATGATTGTACAATGTTCAGCAACATTTACAATTCCTCAGATACTGAAACAGTCCATGTCCACATGCAGCAAGAGCTGGACAACATTCAGGCTTGGGCTGATAAGTAGCAAGTAACATTCGTGCCATGCCAGGGCCAGGCAAGGACCATCTCCAACAGGAGAGAATTTAACCATCTCCCCTTGACATTGAACAGAATTGCCATCGCTGAATCCCCTACCATCAACATCCTTGGGGTTACCATTGACAAGAAATATATTTGACAATCCATATAAAGACTCTGGCTACCAGTGCAGGTAGTGGCTGGGAATTCTGTGGAGAGTAACTTACCTCCTGTCTCCCCAAAGGCAAATGTAATGGAATACTCTCCACTTGCCTAATGAGTGCAGTTCCAACAACACTCAGGAAGTTCGACACCATCCAAGACAAAGCAGCCCGCTTGATAGTACCCCATCCACCACCTTCAACATTCACTCCTTCCATCACCAGCGCACAGTGGCAGCAGTGTATACAAGATGCACCGCAGGAACACCCAAAGCTCCTTAGACAGCAGCTTCCAAACACGCCACCTCTACAATCTAGAAGGACAAGGGCAGCAGATGCATGGGAACACCACCACCTGCAAGTTCCCCTCCAACTCACACATCATCCTGACTTGGAACTATATCGCTGTTCCTGCGCTGTCACTGGGTCAAAATCCTGGAACTCCCTTCCTAAAAGCACTGTGAGTGTACCTACTTCACATGGACTGCAGCGGTTCAAGAAGGCAGCTCACCACCACCTTCTGAAGGGCAATTAGGAATGGGCAATAAATGCTAGCCTAGCCCACATTCCCTGAACAAATTAAAAAAATATGAGGTTTGCTGTTAAGATTAAGTCTATGTTTAGGGATGTGGGTTAAGATTAACTTTATGGTTAATGTTGAGGTTAAGATTAAGTTCATTGTTTGGATTAGGGTTAGTGTTAGGGTTTACCTGATATTGATGTAAGGGTTTTATGAGGTTTAATGATTTGTTGTTGATATTTGCACAGAATAACAGCAGTTGCTGTTTAAAGAGTGTGTTGTGACAGTGTTTGTTGTGGAGATATTGACTGATGCTAATTAGTAGAAGCTAATAAGCAGTACTGTAGTGTGAGACAGTCGCTCTGAGAATAGTGCTGTTTGCAGCTGTGAGACAACATACACACTTCAAACCCCAGAGATATCATTAATCATAAGTCGAAATGAGCACAAAAGCTGTCTGGCACTGTGAAAGTTAAATTTGCATCAAATGAAATTGTATTGCACTGAGTGAGATTCACACAACACAACAATATTTAATCTCCTCATTTCATCAAGCAGCTGTTGAGAAACTGCATCAAGAACTTGTAGAAATGTTAATGGTCTGAATATAGAACATGAGGATCTGATGTTTTTGTTATTAGCATCACAATCAGATCTTTCAGATGTGAGAGCAATTCATTTTAGTAATGTGGAATGTTCAATCTAGCTGCCACTTCCACCAGCTCCTTATTAACATACCAGTTACCCTCAGCTCCCACATGTTGGTGACTACTTTCCTGCTCTATTTTGTTTTGTTACTTTAAACACCAGAAAACACAGATATCACATCTTTAACAAGCTCATGTGACGACTGATATTTATATCGCAGCTTTAATGTAATAAAATGTCCCAAGGTGCTTCACAGAGGCATGGTAAACAAATTATGACACTGAGACACATAAGGTGATATTAGGGCAAAAGGTGATACTAGTTTGGTCAAAGAGCTAGGTTTTAAGGAGCATTTTAAAGGAGGAAAGAGAGGTTTAGGAAGGGAATTTCTGAGCTTAGGGCTTAGGCAGCTGAAGACATGGCCACCAAAGCTGGAGCGATTAAAATCAAGGATGCTCAAAAGGACAGAATTAGAGCAGCACAGATATTGCGGAGGGTTGTAGGGCTGAAGATAGGGAGGGGTGAGGCCATGAAGGGATTTAAAACCAAGGATAAGTATTTTAAAACTGAGGTGTTACTAAACCAGGAGATAGTGAATACAGGGGTGATGGGTGAACAGAACTTGGTGTGAGTTAGGATGTGGGCAGCAGAGTTTTAGATGACCTCAAGTTTACCGGTTGTAGAATGTAGGAGGCCGTCCAATAATGCATTAGAATAGCCAAGTCTAGAGATAACAAAGGTGCAGATGAGAGTTTCAGTAGCAGAAGAGCTGAGGCAGGGGTGCAGATAGGCAATGTTATGGAGGTGGAAATAGGCGAACTTACGACTGCACAGATATGTAGTCAGAAGCTCACCTCGAGGTTGGGTATGACACTGAGGTTGAAAACAGTCTGGTTTAGACTCATAAAATTGCCAGGGAAATGGGTGGAGTCAGCAGTAAGGGAGCAGAGTTTGTAGCGGGAATGAAAGACAATGGCTTTGGTCTTCCCAGTGTTCAATTGGAGGAAAGTTCTGCTCATCCAATACTGGATGTCAGATAAGCAGTCTGACAACTTACAGACAGTGGAGGGGTCGAGACAGGTGGTGGTGAGGTAGAGCTGGGTGTCATCAGTGTACATGTGGAAACTAACACTGTGTTTTCAGATAATGTCACTGAGAGGCAGCATGCAGTTGAGAAATAGGAGGGGCCTTGGGGGGCACCAGAGGTAACAGTGCAGGAGTGGGAAGAGAAGTCATTGATGGTGATTCTCTGGCTACAATTAGATAGATAAGAATGGAACCAGGCGATGGCAGTTCCATCCAGCTGGACAACGGTTGAGAGGCATTGGAGGAGAATGGTGCAGTCAACCATGTCAAAGGCTGCAGGCAAGTCAAGAAGGATGTGGAGGAATAGTTTACCTTCGTTGCAGCCAATCTGGATGTCATTTGTGACCTTGAGAAGAGCTATTTTGGTACTGAGGCAGGGGCAGAAACATGATTGGAGAGATTCAAATTGGAGTTCCGGGAAAGATGGGCATGGATTTGAGAGATGACAACATGTTCAAGGACTTTGAAGAGGAGAGGGAGGTTGGAGATGGGGCAATAGTTTGCAAGGAAAGAGGGGTCAAGGTTTTTTTTAGAAGAGAGGTGATGACGGAAGATTTGAAGATGCGAGGAACAGAACCTGAGGAAAAAGATTCATTAGCAATGTCAGCTGACATGGAGGACAGGAGGAGAAGTTGGTGGTCAATAGTTTAGTGGAAATGGGTCTGATCGAGCAGGAGGTGGGTCTCATTGACAAGATGAGCTCGGAGAGGGCATGAGGGGAGATAGGAGAGAAACTAAAGAGGGAAACAAATTCAGGGTTAAGGACAGGAGGTGCCCTATAGAAAGTTTCACCTGGTGGGTTAAGTGCACAGGGGAGCAGTGGCAGAGTCAGCTGATCAGATGGTGTCAATCTTGGTGACAAAGAAAGCCTTGATCTCCTCACACGAGTTGTTGGAGGTGAGGGTGGAAGAGACAGAGAAGAGGGGTTTAAGGAGTTTACAGGATCCAACATAAATACTCAGGCAAATCTTACCACACAATTCCAGTATGATTATATAATTCTTTATTATTGAGTTCACTATTCACTATAATAACTGAGATACCTCACATTTTACAATCCCAGCATGAATACAGCATATAATGGTTCACTCAAATCTCTTATAGAAATTCTACCTTTACCTCTACATTTCATGCATACTAACACTAAACAACAATACATCAAAAGACACACAAAGTGACATTGAGAATAACAACATGGATCCAAAAAGATACACTTAAGTCCTCAATCTCTCTCAAGGATTCTGTTACCATGGTTATATGGTCCACTTAAGCTCGTCAACCAATTTATTACCATAAACAGTGAGCAAGCAACATGCCAGACCCTCAGAACATGGATGAGTGATCCTCTCATTCCTTTATCCCCCCAAGCTTGCCTTAGTCCTGCTTCACAAAGCAGTTCAGCAGAACGGAAAGCTGTTTTAATTCATTGTGTGCTCATGCCAAAAACAATGAGGTGCATTGAGATACATGTGCAATGTGAACCTACAATCCCATACTTCCATGCTTCTTCTATCTGTTCTTTCAACACACTAGGTAACACTTCTACAGACATTTTAGCCCGCTCAACAGCATTGTCCAGTTGTAGCCCTTGTTTTCAAACATGCCATTCATAGTAAATCAAAATTATTGTGATGGAATGTGTCGTTGACAATGCTTTCAAACGGCACTTGCTAAGCAATAACCTGCTCAAGGTCACTGGTCAAAATCCTGGAACTCCCTTCCTAACAGCACAGTGGGTGTACCTACCCCACATGGACTGCAGCGGTTCAAGAAAGCAGCTCACCACCACCTTCTCAAGGGCAATTGGGGATGGGCAATAAATGCTGGTCTGGCCATTGACGCCCACATCCCGTGAATGAATAAAAAAAAACAAGTAACTGAAACAACACCAGCATAAGAACTCAGTGTATAATCCTATTTATCACACCAATAGCTGTCGGGCTACATCCAAATAATGACTGCCACCAATTCAGATATCCAATCTGAGCCAATGTTTTATGAATGTTCTCATTTCAGCCGTGCGATGGTTAATCTCCATAACAATTGCTTGATTCGAATGCTGAAGCTATTGTATCCTTGGGCTGAAATTTATGAGCACCGCAAATCGCGGCGGTGTGCTGTGATCTCAGAGGTGTTCAGGTGCGGATGTGCGACCGCCCTAGATGTCGTAGAGGGGGGGGGGGGCCGCCCTCCGTCCCTGGCAACATCCCCAGCACCACTGCGCAGATACCATCACCATATTTAAAGGGCTTCAAGCCCTTCAGGTGCAATCAAATTTATAAAAGTGCTGGTGCCCAGAAATGACAAATAAAATTTCAGAGATACTTTCAATCCCCTTTCCAACACCCTCCCGTCCCCACTGAGTTATTAATTAATAAAGTAACCCACCCCCCAGAAAACCAATTTGTAAAATTACAAACTTTCATTCCCCCCCCACAACTTCGGCACCTTTGACCCTCAAGCCCTTCCCATCATCCGCACACCCAATCTGAGAGGTCTTACCCTCTCCCACCACCCTGAAATTTTTACCCCTCCCCACCAGTGTCACGCCTCAGAACTCCAAACGGAGTTCCAAAGGTGTGGGAGTTCCAGCCAGTGGCCGGAATATCGGTGTGGGACGGCCAACGGGTCAAGGTGAGTTATTTTACATTTATTTGAATTCATTTTAATATTTAAATGAAAGCCCCACTGTTGAGTCTTGGAGGGCCACGCCGAGGCCTCACTGCCACTGGTAAAATGCAGCAGCGCATTCTCGGCATTGGAGGTCGTGGCGGGCCTCTCCCAGAAGAATTTTCCGGGCACCCCGCCATGACCCCCGATGCTGGAGGGCTCATAAAATTCAGCCCCTTGTATCCATTTCCATATCTCCTTTCTCCAAATAGCAACATGTTTAGGATCAAAGTCTGGTTGCTGCAAATTCAGAATCTTCAAATGCCATTTTAAAATCTGTCGGGCTGTGATCACCTTGTGTCAATAAAACTGTAAATGACCACACTTCACAATGAGAAGAGATTGATTCGAACAATAAGATGCAGCTTCCACATGTGTATATATCTGTATCTGATCATTAGTAACAACAAACTCATGACAAGGAAACATATTGTGTGCTAACATCCAACAAAACCTCAGATCAGTTTCAATTGAATTTAGTAACCCAGTGTTGAGCTCTGAAATAACAAACCATCCCCTTAAACTTCAGGTAACATTTTCAAAACAAAAGCTGTTTCTTGCTCAATTAAAGAGAGCTGTTACTAGAAAGCACATACAGCTGCTTTTGGAGTTAACTTCTCTGCATTTCAAAATTTGATAAGCTCAGACACCATCAATCAATATCAGCTTGTATTACATAGAAACATAGAAAAATAGGAGCAGGAGTAGGCCATTCAGCCCTTTGAGCTGGCACCGCCATTCGATACGATCATGGCTGATCATCCAAACTCAGTAACCTGTTCCCGCTTTCTCCCCATATCCTTTGATCACTTTAGCCCTAAGAACTATACCTCTTTCTTGAATATATGTAATGGTTTGGCCTCAACTGCTCTCCGTGGTAGAGAATTCCACAGGTTCACCACTCTCTGGGTGAAGACATCTCTCCTCATCTCATTCTTAAATGGCTTACCCCTTATCCTTAGACTGTGACCTCTGGTCCTGGACTCCTCCATCATCAGGAACATCCTTCCTGCATCTAGTCTGTCCAGTCCTGTTAGAATTTTGTAGGTTTCTATGACATTCCCTTTCATTATTCTAAACTTGAACGAATACAAGCCTAATCGATCCAGTCTCTCTTCATATGTCAGTCCTGCCATCCCAGGAATCAGTCTGGTGAACCTGTGCTGCACTCCCTCCATAGCAAGAACATCCTTTCTCAGATAAAGAGACCAAAACTGCACACAATACTCAAGGTGTGGTCTCACCAAGGCCTTGTATAATTGCAGCAAGACACCCCTGGTCCTGTACTCGAATCCTCTCACTATGAAAGCCAACATACCATTTGCCTTAACTGCCTGCTGCACCTGCATGCTTACTTTCAGTAACTGGTGCACAAGGACACCCAGGTCTTGCTGCATCTCCCCCTTTCCCAATTTATCACCATTCAGATAATACCTGGTCCCGGGCACTGGAAATGTTCCCGGCTTCCGACATGGAGCATGAGGAGCACAGCACAGTTTTGAGCTCTCCTGCCATGACTTAACCCTTTAAATTAAATTAAACCTTCTGGAAGATCATAAAGTCCCTTAATATCAGTTACTCTAGGGCCCTTCTTCCCTGGTCCTCGTTACTACAGAACTCCCTAAAAAAAATTACTTACTATATTTGAAATAAACTTTAAACTTTTAAACTTTTCTTACCTGAGATACTTACCCAGCTATTTACAGCTATTCCCTAACAGCAGTGATTCACCAACCAATCACCTTCCACCTCTCCTGTGACATCACTGTTAGCTTATTTTTTTCAAAACTCTGGCGCACTGGAAGAGCTCCTCTCCGCTCTGCTTCCGGAAGGTAAGAGACTGTGCCTCGATCCTCGGGCTTGATTTATAGGCTCCACTCTCAGCGTTCTCCCCACAGGTCCGCTTTGCTCTGCTCCCGGAAGGTAAGAGACTGAGCCACGATCCTCGGGCTCGATTTATAGGCTCTGCTCTCGGCGTTCTCCCCACAGGTCCGCTTTGCTCTGCTCCCGGAAGGTAAGAGGCTGTGCTTCGATCCTCGGGCTTGATTTATAGGCTCCACTCTCGGCGTTCTCCCCACAGGTCCACTCCGCTCTGCTCCCGGAAGGTAAGAGACTGTGCCTCAATCCTCGGGCTTGATTTATAGGCTCCGCTCTCGGCGTTCTCCCCACAGGTCTGCTCAGCTCCTCTCCGCTCCTCTCCCGGAAGGTAAGAGACTTGGCCTCGATCCTCGGGTTCAATTTATAGGCTTCGCTCTCGGCCTTCTCCCCACAGGTCCGCTCCGCTCCTGGAAGGTAAGAGGGTTGACTTATCAAGAACGGCTAAACGGGTTAGGCCTTTATTCATTAGAGTTTAGAAGAATGAGGAGTGATCTTATTGAAATGTACAAGATTCTGAGGGGGCTTGACAGGGTAGATGTTGAGAAGATGTTTCCACTAGTGGGGGAATCTCGAACCAGGGGAAATAGTTACAGAATAAGGAGACACTCATTTAAAACTCAGATGTAAAGGAATTTCTTCTCTCAGAGGGTAGTGAATGTCTGGAATTCTCTACCCCAGAGAGTTCTGGAGGTGAGATCAATGAAAGTATTTAAAGAGAAGGTCGATAGATTTTTGAAATCTCGGGGAGTTGAGGGCTATGAGGAGCTGACACGAAAGAGGAACTGAGGTCTGGGGCAGATCAGCCATGATCTTATTGAATGGCGGGGCAGACTTGAGGGACCGAATGGCCTACTCCTGCTCCTACTTCTTTTGTTCTTCTGTCCCACAGACTAGTCAAGCAACAGCCTGACATAGTCATACTTTGCAGACAATATCCCAGACACTGCCATCACCATCCCTGGGTATGTCCTGTTCCACTGGTAGGATAGACCCACCAGTGATGTTGGCACAGGAGTCTACAGTCAGGAGGGAGTTACCCTGGAAGACCTCAACGTTAACTCCAGACCCCATGAAGTCTCATGGAATCAGGTCAAACACGGGCAAGGAAACCTCCTGCTGCAGCTGTACAGAACCTTAGTTAGGCCACACTTGGAATATTGTGTACAATTCTGGTCGCCACACTACCAGACGGATGCAGAGGCTTCGGAGAGGGTACAGATGAGGTTTAGTTTAGTTTAGTTTAGAGATACAGCACTGAAACAGGCCCTTTGGCCCACCGAGTCTGTGCCGACCATCAACCACCCATTTATACTAATCCTACACTAATTCCATATTCCTACCACATCCCCACCTGTCTCTATATTTCCCTACCACCTACCTACACCATGGGCAATTTATAATGGCCAATTAACCAATCAACCTGCAAGTCTTTGGCATGTGGGAGGAAACCGGAGCACCCGGAGAAAACCCACGCAGACACAGGGAGAACTTGCAAACTCCACACAGGCAGTACCCAGAATTGAACCCGGGTCGCTAGAGCTGTCAGGCTGCGGTGCTAACCACTGCGCCACTGTGCTGCCCCAAAAAGATTACATTTAGAGAGATACAGCACTGAAAGAGGCCCACCGAGTCTGTGCCGACCAACAACTACCCATTTATGCTAATCCTACATTAACCCCATATTCCCTACCACATCCCCACAATTCTTCTACCACCTACCTACACTAGGGGCAATTTACAATGGCCAATTTACCTATCAACCTGCAAGTCCTTGGCTGTGGGAGGAAACCGGAGCACCCGGCCGAAACCCACATGGTCAAAGGGAGAACTTGCAAACTCCACGCAGGCAGTACCCAGAATCGAACCCAGGTTGCTGGAGCTGTGAGGTTGCGGTGCTGACCACTGCGCCACTGTGCCACTCCGGATGTTACCTTGTCTGGAGGGTATTAGCTATGAGGAGAGGTTGGATAAACTCGGATTGTTTTCACTGGAACGATGGAGGTGGAGGGGCGACATGATAGAGGTTTACAAAGTTATGAGTGGCATAGACAGAGTGGATAGTCAGAAGCTTTTTCCCAGGGTGGAAGAGTCAGTTACTAGGGGACATAGGTTTAAGGTGCGAGGGGCAAAGTTTAGAGGGGATGTGCGAGGCAAGTTTTTTACACAGAGGGTGGTGAGTGCCTGGAACTTGCTGCTGGGGGAGGTGGTGGAAGCAGGTACGAAAGCGACGTTTAAGAGGCATCTTGACAAATACATGAATAGGATGGGAATAGAGGGATACGGTCCCCGGACGTGCAGAAGGTTTTAGTTTAAACAGGCATCAAGATCGGCGCAGGATTGGAGGGCCAAATGGCCTGTTCCTGTACTGTACTGTTCTCTGTTCTTTGTTCTTTGTTCCTGCTGATTATCACCAACCATCTGCCCTTGACTGATGAATCAGTTCTTCTCCATGTTGAACACCAATTGGAATAAGCACTGAGGGTGGCTAGGGCACAAAATGTACTCTGGGGAGGGGTCTTCAATGTCCATTAGCAAGAGTGGCTCGGTAGCACCAGGACAGCCGAGTCCTAAAGGACATAGCTGCTAGACTGTGGCAGGTGGTGAGGGAACTAACAAAAGTGAAAAACATACTTGGCCTCATCCTCACCAATCTGCCTGTCACAGATGCATCTGTCCGTGACAGTATTGGTAGGAGTGACCACTGCACAGTTCTTGTGCAGACTAAGTCCCGTCTTCACATTGAGGAGACCCTCCATCATATTGTGTGGCACTATCACCGTGCTAAATGGGATAGATTTTGAACAGATTTGGCATCTGTGCATCCATGAGTTGCTGTGGGCCATCAGCAGCAGCAGAATTGCATTCAACCACAATCTGTAACCTCATGGCCCAACATATCCCCCACTTCAGCATTACGATCAAGCCGGGGGATCAACCCTAGTTCAATGAAGAGTGCAGGAGGGCGTGCCAGGAACAGCACCAGGCATACCTCAAAGTGAGGTGTCAGCCTTGTGAAGCTACAACACAGGACTATCTGCGTGCCAAACAGCGGAAGCAACATGCGATAGACAGAGCTAAGCGATCTCACAACCAATGGATCAGATCTAAGCTCTGCAGTCCTGCCACATCCAGCCGTGAATGGTGGTGGACAATTAAACAACTAACCGGAGGAGGTGGCTCCACAAATATCCCCATCCTCAATGATGGGGGAGCCCAGCACATCAGTGTGAAAGACAAGGCTGAAGCATTTGCCTCCATCTTCAGTCAGAAGTGCCGAGTTGATGATCCATTTCAGCCTCCTCCTGAGGTCTCCAGCATCACAGATGCCAGAGTTCAGCAAATTCGATGGACTCCGCGTGATATCAAGAAACGACTGAAGGCACTGGATACCGCAAAAGCTATGGGCCCTGACAATATTCCGGCAATAGTACTGAAGATCTGTGCTGCAGAACTAGCCGCGCTCCTAGCCAAGCTGTTCCAGTACAGCTACAACACTGGCATCTACCCTGCAATGTGGAAAATTGCCCAGGTATGTCCTGTACACAAAAAGCAGGACAAGTCCAACCCGGCCAATTACCGCCCCATCAGTTTACTCTCAATCATCAGTAAAGTGATGGAAGGTGTCATCAACAGAGCCATCAAGCAGCACTTGCTTAGCAATAACCTGCTCACTGATGCTCAGTTTGGGTTCCACCAGGGCCACTCAGCTCCTGACCTAATTACAGCCTTGGTTCAAACATGGACAAAAGAGCTGAACTGAAGAGGTGAGGTGAGAGTGACTGCCCTTGACATCAATGCAGCATTTGACAGTATGGCATCAAGGAGGCCTAGCAAAACTGAAGTCAATGGGAATCAGGGGGAAAGCTCTCTGCTGGTTGGAGTAATACCTAGCACAAAGGAAGATGGTTGTAGTTGTTGGAGGTCAATCATCTCAGTCCAGGTACATCACTGCAGGAGTTCCTCAGGGTAGTGTCCTAGACCCAACCATTTTCAGCTGCTTCATCAATGACCTTCCTTCAATCATAAGGTCAGAAGTGGGGATGCACAATGTTTAGCACCATTCGCGTCTCCTCAGACATTGAAACAGCCTGTGTCCATATGCAGCAAGACCTGGACAACATCCAGGTTTGGGTTGATAAGTGTCAAGTTACATTGATGGCACACAAATGCCTGGCAATGATCACCTTGTTCCTCGGATGATGATGGCAAACACGAGGGGACATAGCTTTAAGTTGAGGGGTGAAAGATATAGGACAGATGTCAGAGGTAGTTTCTTTACGCAGAGAGTAGTAGGGGCGTGGAACGCCCTGCCTTCAATAGTAGTAGACTCGCCAAGTTTAAGGGCATTTAAGTGGTCATTGGATAGACATATGGATGAAAATGGAATAGTGTAGGTCAGATGGTTTCACAGGTCGGCGCAACATCGAGGGCCGAAGGGCCTGTACTGCGCTGTAATGTTCTAATTCTAATTCTAATCTCAAACAAGAGAGAATCTAACTATCTCTAACATTCAATGGCATTACCATCGCTGAATCCCCCACTATCAACATCCTGGGGGTTATCATTGACCAGAAACTGAACTGGACCAGCCACATAAATACTGTGGCTACAAGAGCAGGTCAGAGGCAGTGAATTCTGTGGCGAATAACCCACCTCCTGACTCCCCAAAGCCTATCTACCATCTATAAGGCACAAGTCTGGAGTGTGATGGAATACTCTCCACTTGCCTGGATGGGTGCAGCTCCAACAACACTCAAGAAGCTCGACACCATCCAGGACAAAGCAGCCCGCTTGATTGGCACCCCATCGACCACCTTCAACATTCATTCCATTCACCACCGACGCACAGTGGCAGCAGTGTGTACCATCTACACAATGCACTCCAGCAACGCCCCAAGGCTCCTTGAACAGCACCTTCCAAACCCGCGACCTCTACCACCTGGAAGGACAAGGGCAGCAGAAGCATGGGAACACCACCACCTGCAATTTCTCCTCCAAGTCACACACCATCCTGACTTGGAACTATATCGCCGTTCCTTCACTGTCACTGGGTCAAAATCCTGGAACTCCCTTCCTAACAGCACTGTGGGTGTACCTACACCCCAAGGACTGCAGCAGTTCAAGAAGGCAGCTCACCACCACCTTCTCAAGGGCAATTAGAGATGGACAATAAATGCTGGCCTAGCCAGCAATGCTCACATCTCATGAATGAAAAAAAAGGCCCCTGTCTTCGGTGGATCTGCCCTTATACCTTCTCTGCTTACTATGTGCCTCAAGAAATGAATTGAGGTCTTGGAAATTTCATACTTCTCGTTCAGAGTTAGTCTTTGGTCATGTTCATGACTGTCCATATGTCAGGATGTCATTCATGTGACAAAGCTTGGCAGTCACCATAAACTGGTGCATTCTCCATGGCAACACCTCTAGCAATCAGAGTCCACTTGCCAACCAATCAGCACTTTCTTATATAGTATAAATTTGTTGCTTTCCCTTACATTGTATTCTTATCCTGATTTGTCCTGATGAATGCAAGACAAAAAGTTTCAACAAAATGTCTCTGTTTTCAACTATATTCAAGTTCTGCACTACCAAATGACTACTTATACACTTTGTACTGAATAAAGGAAGTAGGCTGTGGTTGAAGGTGACTGGAGTTCATTTACAAATGTCTATCATCTATGGCTGCCACTTCAATACTGCTCACACAAGGCTCTGTACAATCATGACATCACATGCTATAATGATGCTTATAATTTATTTATATGTTACGACTGAGGTGGGAGGAGTGCACTGTCGTTCTCTAGTTCCACTTCTACACAGGTCATAATATATATACTAATATGTACCCAGTTACCGATACAGCCAATTATAGACTCCATTTTTATTACATAATAAAATCCACCAACCAGGTTTCTTTAATAAACAACAAAAGTATTTTTTATTCATTCATGGGATGTGGGCATCGCTGACTAGGCCAGCATTTATTGCCCATCCCTAATTGCCCTTGAGAAGGTGGTGGTGAGCTGCTGCCTTGAACTGCTGCAGTCCATGTGGGGTAGGTAGACCCACAGTGCTGTTATTATAAAACAGGACCTAGTCAATAAAGATGCAAAGCTTTAACACACAGTTTGAAATATGACAGTAAATATATATATATTTCCTTTTAAATACCCAACATACACACACAAATGCACGCACACACACCGGTTAAAGGAAAAATAAAGATGCTTTGGCTAAAGCACTTGTTAATTCTTGAAGAAAAAGGATAAGATATGTTATGTTCCAGATGGCATAGAGACTGGCATCCGAGTACACGTAAACACTTCACTGAGATCTTTTCAGAAGCAGTTCATTCAGGAAATGTCGAGAGGAAGTCTTCCAGAAGCTTCTCAGGACAATGCTGCTTTGGTTTTTCTATTTCTTATACTTGAGTCTCAGGGTTTCTCAGAGAGGTGGAGGAAAGAGGAGTTGGTCTTCTCTGTTACAGGCTGACCTCCAACTTACTCAAAACAGTCCACACTCCAACCTGACCACCATAAACCGAGACATGTGTCTTCTCTGTAAACATTTCCAATAGCCAGCAAGATGTTTGATGTTAATTCAACACTTCTTGACCCTTCCAGTAATTGTTTTTGAAAAAATCTGGTGTCTTTTCAATGACCTTTTAAAAAAACACATCCATGGAATCTCTTCAATTCTGAAACACGAGTACTCAAAAAATATTTTAAAATGCAAGTACTTTCATAACAACATATCTACCCAAACAATGTCCCAGACACCACCGTCACCATCCCTGGGCATGTCCTGTTCCACCGACTGGACAGACTCATGAGAGGTGGTGGCACAGTGGTATACAGTCGGAAGGGAGTTGCCCTGGGATTTTGCAACATAGACACTGGATCCCATGATATCATCAGGTCAAACATGGGCAAGGAAACCTCCTGCTGATTACCAACTACCACTCCCCCCGCCCCTTGCAGGTGATGAATCTGTTCTTTTCCATGTTGAACACCACTTGGAAGAAGCACTGATGGTGGCAAAGGCACAGAATGTATTCTGGGTGGGGTCTTCAATGTCCATCATCAAGAGTGGCTCAGTAGCACCACTACTAACCAAGTTGGCCAGGTCCTAAGGAAATAGGTGCTGGACTGGGTATGTGGCAGGTGGTGAGGCAGCCAACAAGAGGGAAAAACATACTGGACCTTGTCCTCACCATTCTATCTGTCACAGATACATCTGTCCATGAGGCATTGGTAAAAGTGACCACCACACAGTCCTTGTGGAGACGAAGTCCCTTCACATTGAGGATACCCTCCATCATGTTGTGTGGCACTGCCACTGTGCTAAATGAGTCATAGAGTCATAGAGAGATACAGCACCGAAACAGGCCCTTCAGCCCAATGAGTCCACGCTGACCATCAACCACCCATTTATACTAATCCTACATTAATCCCATTTTCCCTCTCATATCCCCACCTTCCCTCAATTCTCCTACCACCTACCTACACTAGGGGCAATTTTTTTACAATAGCCAATTTACCTACCAAGGTTTCGTACAGATCTAGAAACTCAAAACTGGGCATCCATGAGGCGCTGTGGACCATCAGCAGCAGCGGAATTGTACTCAACCACAATCTGTAACCTCATGGCCCGGCATATCTCCCACTCTATCATTACCATCAAGCCAGGAGACCAACCCTGGTTCAATGAAGAGTGCAGGAGGACATGCCAGGAGCGGCACCAGGAATACCTAGAAATGAGTTATCAACCTGGTGAAGCGATAACACAGGACTATCTGCGTGCCAAACAGCAGAAGCAGCATACGATAGACAGAGCTAAGCAATCCCACAACCAATGAATCCAACCTAAGCTCTGCAGTTCTGCCACTCCACTTGTGAACAGTGGTGGAGAATTAAACAACTGACAGGAGGAGGAGGCTGCACAAATATCCCCATCCTCAATGATGAGAGAGCCCAGCACGTCAGTGCAAAAGACAAAGCTGAAGCAGTTAAAACAATCTTCAGTCAGAAGTGCCAAGTGGATAATCTGTCTCAGCCTCCTCAAGGTGCCCAGCATCAGAGATGCCAGTTTTCAGCCAATCTAATTCACTCCACATGATATCGAGAGATGGCAATGGGCTCTGACAACATTCCAGCGACAGTAATGAAGACTTGTGCTCCAGATCTAGCCACGCCCCTAGCCAAGCTGTTCCAGTACAGCTACAACACTGGCATCTACCCGAAAATGTGGAAAATTGCCCAGGTATGTCTTGTCCACAATGAGGAGGACAAGTCCAATCCGGCCAATTACCGCCCCATCAGTTTACTCTCAATCATCAGTAAAGTGATGGAAGGGGTTGTTGATAGTGCTATCAAGTGGCACTTGCTCAGCAACAACCTGCTTAATAACGTTCCGTTTGGGTTCCGCCAGGGCCACTCAGCTCCTGACCTCATTACAGCCTTGGTCCAAGCATGGACAAAAGAGCTGAACTCAAGAGGTGAGGTGAGAGTGACTGCCCTTGACAGAGTATGGCATCAAGGAGCCCGAGCAAAAACTGGAGTCAATGGGAATCAGGAAGAAAACTCTCTACTCGTTGGAGTCATACCTAGCGCAAAGGAAGATGGTTGTGGTTGTTGGAGGCCAATCATCTCAGTCTCAGGACATCACTGCAAATTCCTTCGGGTAATATCCTAGGCCCAACCATCATCAGCTGCTTCATTAATAAACATCCCTCTATAATGAGGTCAGAGGTGGGGACGTTTGCTGATCAATGCATAATTTTGCAACACCATTCACCAGATACTAAGGCAGTCCTTGTCCATATGCAGCAAGACCTGGACAACAGTCTGGCTTGGGCTGATAAATGGCAAGTTACATTTGCACCACACAAGTGTCAGGCAATGACCATCTTCAACAAAAATGAATCCAACCATCTCCCCTTGACATTCAATGGCATTACCATCGCTGAATCCCCTACTATCAACATCCTGGGGGTTACCAATGACCAGAAACTGAACTGGAGCAGTCACATAAATACTTCAGTGACAAAAGCAGGTCAGGGGCTGGGAATTCTGTGGTGCGTAACTCACCTGCTGACCACTCAAAGCCGTCCACCATCTACAAGGCACAAGTCAAGAGTGTAACCAGGGAAAGGGTTGGCCCACTCAAGGACAGAGATGGGAATCTATTCGTGGAGCCAGAGGAAATGGGTGAGGTGTTAAATGAGTACTTTGCATCAGTATTCACCAAGGAGAAGGACTTGGTGGATGATGAGCCTAGGGAAGGGAGTGCAGATTGTCTCAGTCATCTCATTATCAAAAAGGAGGAGGTGTTGGGTGTCTTGCAAAGCATTAAGGTAGATAAGTCCCCAGGACCTGATGGGATCTACCCTAGAATACTGAGGGAGGCAAGGGAAGAAATGGCTGGGGCTTTGACAGAAATCTTTGCATCCTCATTGGCTACAGGTGAGGTCCCAGAGGACTGGAGAATAGCCAATGTTGTTCCTTTGTTTAAGAAGGGTGGTAAGGATAATCCAGGAAATTATAGGCCGGTGAGCCTTACGTCAGTGGTAGGGAAACTATTAGAGAGAATTCTTCGGGACAGGATTTACTCCCATTTGGAAACAAATGAACCTATTAGTGAGAGACAGCATGGTTTTGTGAAGGGGAGGTCGTGTCTTACTAATTTGATTGAGTTTTTTGAGGAAGTGACGAAGATGATTGATGAGGGAAGGGCGGTGGATGTTGTCTATATGGACTTTAGTAAAGCCTTTGACAAGGTCCCGCATGGCAGACTGGCGTAAAAGATAAAGTCACATGGGGATCAGAGGTGAGCTGGCAAGATGGATACAGAACTGACTTGGTCACAGAAGACACAGGGTAACAGTGGATGGGTGTTTTTCTGAATGGAGGGATGTGACTAATGGTGTCCCGCAGGGATCAGTGCTGGGACCTTTGCTGTTTGTAGTATATATAAATGATTTGGAGGAAAATGTAGCTGGTCTGATTAGTAAGTTTGCGGACGACACAAAGGTTGGTGGAGTTGCGGATAATGATGAGGATTGTCAGAGGATACAGCAGGATATAGATCGGTTGGAGACTTGGGCGGAGAAATGGCAGATGGAGTTTAATCCGGACAAATGTGAGGTAATGCATTTTGGAAGGTCTAATGCAGGTGGGAGGTATACAGTAAATGGGAGAACCATTAGGAGTATTGACAGGCAGAGAGATCTGGGCGTACAGGTCCACAGGTCACTGAAAGTGGCAACGCAGGTGGATAAGGTAGTCAAGAAGGCATACGGCATCCTTGCCTTCATCGGTCGGGGCATAGAGTATAAAAATTGGCAAGTCATGTTGCAGCTGTACAGAACCTTAGTTAGGCCGCACTTAGAATATTGCGTGCATTTCTGGTCGCCACACCACCAGAAGCACGTGGAGGCTTTGGAGATGGTACAGATGAGGTTTACCAGGATGTTGCCTGGTCTGGAGGGCATTAGCTATGAGGAGAGGTTGGAAAAACTCGGATTGTTTTCACTGGAACGACAGAGGTGGAGGGGCGACATGATAGAGGTTTACAAAGTTATGAGCGGCATGGACAGAGTGGATAGTCAGAAGCTTTTTCCCAGGGTGGAAGAGTCAGTTACTAGGGGACATAGGTTTAAGGTGCGAGGGGCAAAGTTTAGAGGGGATGTGCGAGGCAAGTTTTTTACACAGAGGGTGGTGAGTGTCTGGAACTTGCTGCCAGGGGAGGTGGTGGAAGCAGGTACTATAGCGACGCTTAAGAGGCATCTTGACAAATATATGAATAGGAAGGGAATAGAGGGATATGTTTAGTTTAGTTTAGTTTAGAGATACAGCACTGAAACAGGCCTTTCGGCCCACCGAGTCTGTGCCGACCATCAACCACCCATTTATACTAATCCTACACGAATCCCATATTCCTACCACATCCGCACCTGTCCCTATATTTCCCTACCACCTACCTATACTAGGGGCAATTTATAATGGCCAATTTACCTATCAACCTGCAAGTCTTTGGCATGTGGGAGGAAACCGGAGCACCCGGAGGAAACCCACGCAGACACAGAGAGAACTTGCAAACTCCACACAGGCAGTACCCAGAATTGAACCCGGGTCGCTGGAGCTGTGAGGCTGCAGTGCTAACCACTGCGCCACTGTGCCGCCCCGGAAGTGCAGAACGTGTTAGTTTAGGCAGGCATCAAGATCGGCGCAGGCTTGGAGGGCCGAATGGCCTGTTCCTGTGCTGTACTGTTCTTTGTCCTTTGTTCTTTGTGTGATGGAATACTCTCCACTTGCCTGGATGGGTGCAGCTCCAACAACACTCAAGAAGCTTGACACCATCCAGGACAAAGCAGCCCACTTGATTGGCACCCTATCCACAAACATTCACTCCCTCCACCATCGACGCACAGTGACAGCAGTGTGTACTAGATGCAGTACAGCAACTCACCAAGGTTCCTTTCACAGCACCTTCCAAACCTGCGACCTCTACCACCTAGAAGGACAAGGGCAGCAGATACATGGGAACACCACCACCTGCAAGTTACCCTCCAAGTCACACACCATCCTGACTTGGAACTATATCGCCGTTCCTTCACTGTCGCTGGGTCAAAATCCTGGAACTCCCTTCCTAACAGCACTGTGGGTGCACCTACCCCAAATGGACTACAGCAGTTTAAGAAAGCAGCTCACCACCACCTTCTCAAGGGAAATTAGGGATGGGCAATAAATGCTGGTCTCGTCAGTAACACCCACATCCCGTGAAAGACTAAAAAAAACCTATAGCACAGTGGCGCAGTGGTTAGCACTGCAGCCTCACAGCTCCAGGGACCCGGGTTCAATTCTGGCTACTGCCTGTGTGGAGTTTGCAAGTTCTCCCTGTGTCTGCGTGGGTTTTCACCGGGTGCTCCGGTTTCCTCCCACAAGCCAAAAGACTTGCAGGTTGGTAGGTAAATTGACCATTATAAATTGTCACTTGTATAGGTAGGTGGTAGGGAAATATAGGGACAGGTGGGGATGTTTGGTAGGAATATGGGATTAGTGTAGGATTAGTATAAATGGGGGGGTTGATGGTCGGCACAGACTCGGTGGGCCGAAGGGCCTGATTCAGTGCTGTATCTCTAATCTAATCTGATCAAATCCCCCCAAGTCTCTGACTTCATGCATCAGGTTAAGTAATGCTGTGGCATTTTCATTACTGCCGCAACACATTCTCCTTTCACTTGAAGATGTTTGGGGTTTGGAATGTTTTAGCTCTTCCTCTTTAGTTCCTTGATTTGAGTGGAACTGTTCAATGATTTGGTTGGCCTTTGGGTTGTCTGCTGATTGCTGTATCACAAGTTCATCAACTCACTCTGATGACTGATTCTCTTGCATTTCTTCCATTTGTTTCTTCTGTGGAACTGGTACCTTCTGTTCCTTCTTATCATCCCCTGGTCAGTCTGGACAATGTATGATCTTGGATATGGTGATTTCTCTATCACTATTCTGGTCTTTAACCCAAACCAATTTTCCAGGTTGAATGCCTGACAGATTTCTCACTCTATAGTGTCAATGATAATTTTCAGTTTGAATTGACTGCTCTCTATCCTCTTTCTCTCACACTTTTTCCAAGTCTCCTGCACTCATTCATGGCTTAGTGTACTTGGCAGTATGGGAAGTTGTGGCTTCAGCCTTCTTCCCATTAACAATTCACATGGGGCTAACCCATTCTGAATTGAAGTAGATCGTTAGCTTAAAAGTGCCAGTTGAAAATCTTCATTTTTCTTCAATAACATCTTCAGTTTGTACATCTCTCCATCTCCCCAATACGTAGTCCGAAAACCTTTCACATTCCCATGTTGACGCCAATGCTTCCTTCTCAATAACAGTCATTATTCAGTTTCAGTTAACAAATAAGAAGCGAAGTACACAGGTCTGTGTCTTCCATCCTTTTGGATTTGAAACAAGACTGCACCTAATCTCCTGCCACTGATACTCCTGCCACTATTCTAGTCGTTAGCTCTGGATCATAGTGCGCTAACACCTCTGACAAAGTTAACATCTCTTTGATTTTCTTCAAGACATTTTTCTAGCTTTCTCCCCAACACCACATATTGCTGCTTTTTATCAGTGGTCGCGAGGGCTCATTTATTGTAGCTAAATTTGGTGAGAATTTCCCTACCTGATTCATAATTCCCATGAATCTTTGTAGTTCAGTTATGTTCTTTGGTTCTGGGAAATCTTTTATTGCCTTCGTCTTCTGTGCATCTGCCTTGACCCATCAATTATGTGACTAACTTCACTGTTGTCCGCAAAAATACACACTTATCATTCAGTGTGAACCCTGCTTCTTCTAGTCTTTGTAATACTGCTCTTCCCCTTGTGTTGTGTTCTTTCTGGCTTGCTCCATGAATTAGGATGTCATCCATGTGACAGATTATTTCCTCTAAGCCTTCCAGGATTCTTGACATCGTTTTCTGAAAGATCTCTGGTGCTGATGTTATACCAAATGGTAACCTGTTGAAAATGGTATTATAAATGTTGTCAATAATTTAGACTCTTCATCCAATGGTAACTGCCACAATCCAGTGTTTGCATCTAAATATGGAACATTTTCCCAGTTTTGCTAAACTTTCATCCACTGATGCCATAGGGTGAATCACTCTCTCTCTCGACTACTTTGTTCAATTGAGTGAGGTCTGCACAGGTTCCGATGGATTGCTTTGGTTTATTTACTGGAACCATACCAGAACAATATCTGCAACAAAAACAAAAAGTGCTGGAAATATTCAGCAGGTCTGGCAGCATCTGTGGAGAGAGAAGCAGAGTTAATATTTCAGGTCAGTGAAACAATTGAGTTGGTTTCGTTACTGCTGATATTACTCCTTGGTTCTGCATTGCTTCTATTTCTTTTTTACCCTTTCCCAGGTGTGGGTGTGGGACCTTTCTCGGTGTGAATAATTATACAGGGTCTGCCTCATTTCTCAGACTTATAGCATATTCTGGAGCTTATTCAAGGAGCAGCTAATGCGTGTCCTTGATAAGTATGTACCTGTCAGGCAGGGAGGAAGTTGTCGAGCGAGGGAGCCGTGGTTTACTCAAGAAGTTGAAGCGCTTGTCAAGAGGAAGAGGGCGGCTTATGTTAGGATGAGACGTGAAGGCTCAGTTAGGGCGCTTGAGAGTTACAAGCTAGCCAGGAAGGATCTAAAGGGAGGGCTAAGAAGAGCAAGGAGAGGACACGAGAAGTCATTGGCGGATAGGATCAAAGAAAACCCTAAGGCTTTCTATAGGTATATCAGGAATAAACGAATGATAAGAGTTAGAACAGGGCCAATCAAGGATAGTAGTGGGAAGTTGTGTGCGGAATCAGAGGAGATAGGGGAAGCGTTAAATGAATATTTTTCGTCAGTATTTACAGTAGAAAAAGAAAATGTTGCCGAGGAGATTACTGAGATACAGCCTACCAGGCGAGATGGGATTGAGATTCACAAGGAGGAGGTGTTAGCAATTTTGGAAAGAGTGAAAATAGATAAGTCCCCTGGGCCAGATGGGATTTATCCTAGGATTCTCTAGGAAGCCAGGGAGGAGATTGCAGAGCCGTTGTTGTTGATCTTTATGTCGTCATTGTCGACAGGAGTAGTGCCGGAGGACTGGAGGATAGCAAATGTTGTCCCCTTGTTCAAGAAGGGGAGTAGAGACAGCCCTGGTAATTATAGACCTGTGAGCCTTACTTCGGTTGTGGGTAAAATGTTGGAAAAGGTTATAAGAGACAGGATTTATAATCATCTTGAAAAGAATAAGTTCATTTGCGATAGTCAGCACGGTTTTGTGAAAGGTAGGTCGTGCCTCACAAACCTTATTGAGTTTTTCGAGAAGGTGACCAAACAGGTGGATGAGGGTAAAGCCGTGGATGTGGTGTATATGGATTTCAGTAAGGCGTTTGATAAGGTTCCCCACGGTAGGCTATTGCAGAAAATACGGAAGTATGGGGTTGAAGGTGATTTAGAGCTTTGGATCAGAAATTGGCTAGCTGAAAGAAGACAGAGGGTGGTGGTTGATGGCAAATGTTCATCCTGGAGTTTAGTTACTAGTGGTGTACCGCAAGGTTCTGTTTTGGGGCCACTGCTGTTTGTCATTTTTATAAACGACCTGGATGAGGGTGTAGAAGGGTGGGTTAGTAAATTTGCGGATGACACGAAGGTCGGTGGAGTTGTGGATAGTGTCGAAGGGTGTTGTAGGGTACAGAGGGACATAGATAGGCTGCAGAGCTGGGCTGAGAGATAGCAAATGGAGTTTAATGCGGAGAAGTGTGAGGTGATTCACTTTGGAAGGAGTAACAGCAATGCAGAGTACTGGGCTAATGGGAAGATTCTTGGTAGTGTAGATGAGCAGAGAGATCTTGGTATCCAGGTACATAAATCCCTGAAAGTTGCTACCCAGGTTAATAGGGCTGTTAAGAAGGCATATGGTGTGTTAGCCTTTATTAGTAGGGGGATCGAGTTTCGGAGCCACGAGGTCATGATGCAGCTGTACAAAACTCTGGTGAGGCCGCACCTTGAGTATTGCGTGCAGTTCTGGTCACCGCATTATAGGAAGGATGTGGAAGCTTTGGAAAGGGTGCAGAGGAGATTTACTAGGATGTTGCCTGGTTGGAAGGAAGGTCCTACGAGGAAAGGCTGAGGGACTTGGGGTTGTTTTCGTTAGAGAGAAGGAGGAGGAGAGGTGACTTAATCGAGACATACAAGATAATCAGAGGGTTAGATAGGGTGGATAGTGAGAGTCTTTTTCCTCGGATGAGGATGGCAAACACGAGGGGACATAGCTTTAAGTTGAGGGGTGAAAGATATAGGACAGATGTCAGAGGTAGTTTCTTTACGCAGAGAGTAGTAGGGGCGTGGAACGCCCTGCCTGCAACAGTAGTAGACTCGCCAACTTTAAGGGCATTTAAGTGGTCATTGGATAGACATATGGATGTAAATGGAATAGTGTAGGTCAGATGATCGGCGCAACATCGAGGGCCGAAGGGCCTGTACTGCGCTGTAATATTCTAATTCTAATTCTAATTTTCCCAATCCTCTAAATAGCTTAGGGAATTCAGCCCTAAAATCTCTTAGTTGGTTCTGTTGTCCCTTAATTTCTTCTACCCTATATATCAGTTGTAGGTTTACACATGCCTTCCTGCTGAGTAACAAACAACTCTGATTCTTAATAATATCCAGCGTTTCAGGAATCGCTTTATTTTTGTATCTTACAGTCATTCTCAGTTCCCCGAGAACTTTCAGCTCTATGCCTCCAGGCCCAGCGAGCTTCTTGTTCATTGTTCTAAAGCTTTGCTTCTTTAGCCATGGTTCCTTATCTGATCAAAGAGAAACCACTGCTCCCGTGTCTAACATAAAGTTAGTTTTATTTTCTCCTACTATGATATCTGCTGTCCAGCAATTTTCATTTGCTTCTTGTATTTCTCCTCAGAAAGGAGTTTCAATCGTTTGCTCATCTTGTACCTTGTTTGTTCTCTTGTTTAAATGATTCGTCTCTTTGCTTCTTGCATCGACTGGAAATGTCTCTTTTCCTACATAGGAAACATTCTGCCTCCCTGGTTGGGCAATGTTCTCACCAATGTCTGTTGTCTACACTTACTACAATTCAAAGCTGGCACCTCTGGGTGCCTTTACTGCCTTTCGGACTTTTGTCACCATTCCATTCCATTTTTTTTCACAAACTCCATTGAGTCTAATGTATTTGAGATTGGACTCACCCTGCGTCCGTTATATTTTCTAACCTCCCACTGTCTGTTTAGCTGAATGGCTTCTTGTAAACTCAATTCATCCCTCGACTGTAGTTGATCTAACAGTGCATCATCAACAACCCCCACCACAATTCTATCTCAAATCAATTCCTTATACACACAAGTTTTCATATACATAATCTTCAGCAATCTTGTATAGGTCATTAACAAATGATTCAACACTTTCCCCTTTATTCTGGATGGTCTTATTAAATTGTGCCCGTTCAATGATAACTTTTCTGATCTTGAAATACCCTTTCATGACTTCAGCTTCCTGAGGTTATGAGAATGCCATCTGCACACTCCCCCATGGGGTATAACAATGTAATGACCTGCTCTTTGTCTGGTCTCTGATGGTACCTCTCAAACCTCTGGTACCATTTCAGCCATGCCTCAGCTTGGTTTGGACCTGCTACCTGCTCGGAGGCCTCTGGCAAGGGCAATGAACTTTATTTATTTATTTATTTCGAGATATAGCACCAAAACAGGCCCTTCGACCCACTGAGTCTGTGCCGACCAACAACCACCCATTTATACTAATCCTACATTAATCCCATATTCCCTACTACATCCCCACCTTCCCTCAATTCTCCTACCACCTTCCATCTTCTATTTTTCCAATTTTGTTTTGCTGTGTCTTCTCTTCTACATTCACTTTTCCACTGTCACCAGGTAATATCCAGTTTACTATACACTTTGTACCAAATAAAGATAGCAGTCTGTGTGTTAAGGTAACTGGAGTTTATTTACAAACTTCTATCATCTATGGCTGCCACTACAATACTCCTCACAAAAGGTTCTGTACAATCCGTGACATCACATCCTGTAAACAACTACATCACTACAATCTCCATCTTAGTTCCATTCAGCTGCCTTGGCTCCAGAACCTTTTTTACCCTTGACTAGCAAGAATCTACTGAACTCATTTAATTGAGCTAGCATCTTTTGCTTTTTGTAGGAGAGTTTTCCACATTTCTACCAACCTTTGCAAGAAGACATCTTTCCTAACCTCTCTCCTGGATGGGCTGGCTCTGCTTATGTCTTCTTGATCTAGACCAGCGAAAATTGCTTCACTTTATCTATCTTACCAATTCCTTTCAAAATACTGAACACCTCAACCTTAAACTTCTCAATTTCAAGGAATACAAACCTAGTTCATGTAATCTGTCCTCACAATCTAGTCCTTGGGCCCTGTTAACATTCTGGTGTATCTATGCTGCACTCCTTCTAAGGTCACTATAAACTTACTAAGGTTGCAGTGCCCAGAAGTGTAGACAGTACTCTAAATGGGGTCAAACCAGGGTTTTGTACAGCTGTAGCAAAACCTCCCCCTCCCCACCTTACATTCCAGCCCTCTTGTTATAAAAGCTAACTCCACTTGCTTTTCTGGTTATTTTTTGAACCCAACTATGAAAAGAAAAGAAAGCCTTGCATTTCTCTATTGCCTTTCAGGACATCCCGAAGCACTTTACAGCCAAAGAAATACTTTTGAAGTGTAGTAATGGTTGTAATATCAGAAACGTGGCAGTCAATTTACATACAGCAAGCTCCCACAAATAGCAATGTGATAATGAGCAGATCATCTGTTTAAATGATGCTAATTGAAGGATAAATATTAGCCGGGATGCACGGGATAACTCCCCTGCTCTTCTTCAAAATGGTGCCACATCCACCTGAGAGAGCAGATATCAGTTTAACATCGCATGGAAACGAAAGCACTTCTGACAGTGCGGCACTCCCTCAGTACTGCACTGGAGTGCCAGCCTAGTTTTTTGAACTCACATGTCGAGAGTGGGACTTGAACTGACAACTATCTGACTCAGAGATGAGAGTGTTGTCCACTGAACCACAGCTGAGACAATAGTTTAGAAATACTACATTTTAGTGATCTGTGGAAATGGAGCTGTAAATTCCTTTGGACATCTGCTGTTCCCAGCTTTTTTCCATCAAAATAATTTTTGAAGCTATCTTTTACTGGCCAAGATGGCTGACCTCACACTTCCATGTGTTGCAATCCATCTGCCACAGTTTTGCCCACTCATTGGGCTGGACTTTGTTCCCAGCCTGATGTTGTGTTCCATGGCAAGGGGGCCAGACAATCGTAGCGTCAACAGCTGCCATGGAACCCGACGCTGGTATTGCCGGACCCACCCTTTCTGGGGGCTGGATAGGCCAACGTCAGCTTTCATGCCCAGAGGCCAATTGAGGGCATTAAGTGTTCTATTGATGGCCAATTTAAGGGCTTCTTCGCACCACTCCTGGGATTTTACCAGCAGTGGGGACGGCCTCCACTGTGCGGAGAGGACACCTTGGAGAATGCCATTGTACCCCCCCAGGACCTCCCTCCCCCTGGATTGAAGGCCTCCACCACCTCCCCCCTCCCCTTTGCCGGGTTTTCCAGACTGGTCCCGGTGACCCAGCCTCTCCTACCTTGGGTCCAGCTTTCCAATGCTGGGCCTGGGTCCAAGGCCTCTGCAATATCGACAGTGGCCACTGCTCCTGGTAGTGTTACCAAGACTGTTGAGCTTCTGTCCCTTTAAACACTTAATAGGAATGGGGATCACGCCTCTGCAAACTTTGACCCCAAACAACCAAAGGATTGCTCTGGGGGTCAGAAAAAATGAAAAATGCAGAGGTGGGGGACCCCCGTGTTTTCGGCCCGGCGCCAAGAGCCCCACCTCCTGCATTAAATCCAGCCCACTATCTTTCAATATCTATTTGTAATTCTTTGATCTCTCTACACTACTTACTCAACCACCAATCTGTGTGTCACCAGCACATTTGGATATATGGCTCTCGACTGTGTTACTTAAGTCATTGACAAATGTGGTGACTAGTTGAGGGTCCAGCACAGATCCTTGAGTGATACCACCAGTCACTTCATTCCAATTCCCATTATTCCTAATCTGTCTTTTACCACTTAACCAATCTCCTAACGAAGTCAATAATTTGCCTTCAATTCCGTGAGTTTTAATTTTAGCTAACAGTCACTATGTGGAATATTATTGCATACCTTCTGGAAGTCCATTTAAACTACATCTACAGACATTCTACTGTCTGCTACTTTAGTTACTTCTTCAAAAATTCAGTTTGATTCATTAGACACAACCTACATGTTGGCTCTCTCTAATCAGCTCAAATTCTCAAAGTGTTTAGTCACTCTGTCCTTTTTGTTAATCTTGATATATTTTGCAAGTTTCTTTTCATATTCCTTTTAGAAACTCTTACTTTCTTTTTTGTCTTCCTTTACATTCTTTATATTGTGCCCAGTCTGCTGGATCTGCTTTACACTTCTGTACGTTCTTTCCTGAAGTTTGTGTTATCGCTCACCTCTTTTGTCTTTCCACTTAAGGTTATATTGGTCCCATATGCAGCTAAATTCTTTTCTGAACACCTCCCATTGTTCATCTGATAATCATTTTATCCAGATTGCTGTCATCAATCTCTATCTCCTCCCATTAAAGTTAGCCATCCAAAAATCTATAATCTTTGTAACCGTTAAGTTTCATTGAACGTAGCATTGAATATTAGGGTTACTGTTAGATAAATGCTCCTTTACTGCTGAATTATTAAATAATATTGGCTCGTTACCCAATACTAAATCTAGTACAGCCTGCCCTCTTGTTGGTTCTAGAATACGTTGCTCCAGAAAACCATCTTGAATGGATTCACAAAATTCACTTCCTTTCTGGCTTGAGCTATTCTTATATTCTCAATCTATATGAAAATTAATGTTTTCCATTAAAACAACTTTACTTTTGTTACAAGCCTCTCTAATCTCTATGTTAATATATTCTGCCATTTCATTGCAGCTATCAGGAGGCCTGTAGACAACTCCCATTACAGATTTCAAACCTCCCTTATTCTTCAATTCTAAGCTCAGAGTCTCTGTTGATTGTTTCCCCCTTACCAATATCCTCTCTGTTGTAAGAATATTTTTATTAAATAAGGCTGCCCCTCTTCCAGTTCAACCCTCCTTTCTAAAGACCTTATAACCTAGAATATTTAACTCTGGATAATGATCAGATTGCAGCCTTGTTTCTGGAATGCGCACCATGCCACACCCTTGTTTTTGAGCCTCTAATTCATTAAATTTATTTCATATACTCCATGAGTTAGTATGTAAAACTCCTATTTAGACAGGAAAACCTAACCTGCCCTTCTGCCCTGATTCTGCCTTTTTCATACCATTTAACTTAACTTAGGGAGGTGGTGGCGTAATGGTAATATCACTGTGCTAGTAATCTAGAGGTCCAGGCTAATGCCCTGGGGACAGGGGTTCAAATCCCACCATGGCAGCTGATGGAATTTGAATTCAATTAATTAATAAATTTAAATAATTAATTAAAATCAGGAATTGAAAGCTATTGTTGTAAAAATCTGGTTCACTAATGTTCTTTAGGGAAGGAAATCTGCTGTCCTTACTTGGTCTGGCCTACATGTTGACTCTGAAACGGTCATTCAGTTGTCAAGGGCAATTAGGGACGGGCAAAAAATGCTGGCCTTGCCAGTGTTGCCCACATCCCATGAAAGATTTAAAAAAAGGTTTCCTATTTGTCCCTGCTGTAACTACTTGCTATTTTGGTATTCCCTTCACCTATATCACTGTTTTGACTTGGGCTCTGCTCTTCACCCTTTTTTTAAATCTTTAAACTAGAATTTTTACGCATGATTCTGCCTGAGTCCTCTCCCCATTTATAATTTAAGGCCCTTTTTATCAGCCTATTTATCCTTTTTTTTATTTGTTCATGGGGTGTAAGCATCGCTGGCAAGGCCAGCATTTGCTGCCCTTGCGAAGATGGTGGTGAGGTGAATTCTTGAACTGTTGCAGTCCACCTGGTGTAGGGACACACACAGTTTCCATTTTTCTGTAGCAGTTTGGTCCAACTGAGTGGCTTTCGAGGCCATTTCAGAGCGGCAGTGAAGAATCAATGATGTTATTGTGGGGCTGAAGTCACATGCAGGCCCAACTGGGTAAGGATGGCTAATTTCATTCCCTGAAGGGCATTAGTGAAGCAGTTTGGTTTTTGCAACAAACTGGTAGCTTCACAGTTACTGAGACTGGCTTTTAATTCCAGATTTATTAAATAACTGAATATAAACTTCACCAACTGCCATGGTGGGATTTTAACCCATGTCCCCAAGGCATTAGTCTGGTCCACTGGATTACTATTCCACTGAAATTACCACTACACCACCAATTTTCCCATATTGCCCCCATTCCATGAGTACTAATTTTATGTAATAACCTTTTGTGTCCCTCTAGGTGGTGGAGATCATGAGTTTGGAAGGTGCTGTTGAAGGAGCCTTGGTGAGTTGCTGCAATACATCTTGTAGATGGTACACACTGCTGCCACATTGTGCTGGTGGTGGAGGGAGTGAATGTTTGTGGATGAGGTGCCAATCAAATAGGCTGCTTTGTCCTGGATGGTGTCGAGCTTCTTGAGTGTTGTTGGAGCTGCACCCATCTAGGCAAGTGGAGAGTATTCCATCACACTCCTGTCTTGTGCCTTGTAGATTAATGTGATTAAGTGGTGTTCCCATTAGCTGATGGTACAAGGACTGGGGGGTAGAGGTTGAAGGTTTTGGGCAAGAGATGCAGTGGGGATGTGAGGACAACATTTTTTATGCAGCGAGTGTTAATGACTTGGAACTCGCTGCTTATAAGGGTGATGGAAGTTGGGATGATCAATGATTTCACAAGAAATTAGATAGGCAGTTGAGGGAAATAAACTTGCAAGGCTACAGGGATAGAGCAGTCGAATGGGAGTGATTGGATTGTTCTACAGAGAGCTGGCATAGAATCGATGGGCCTCCTTCCATTTTGTAATGACTCTATGACTCTGTGACTCTCTCTCTCTCTTTGGCCTCCTTGTCTCGAGAGACAATGGGTAAGCGCCTGGAGGTGGTCAGTGGTTTGTGAAGCAGCGCCTGGAGTGGCTATAAAGCCAATTCTAAAGTGACAGACTCTTCCACAGGCGCTGCAGATAAAATTGGATGTCAGGCTGTTACACAGTTGGCTCTTCCTGCCAACTACTAAGTCTCTTCGACTCGCCACACTTTAGTCCCACCCTTATGGCTATCCACCAGCTCTGGTGATCGCTGGCAACTGACTCCCACGACTTGTGATCAATGTCACAGGACTTCATGTCGCGTTTGCAGACATCTTTAAAGTGGAGCCATGGACGGCCGGTGGGTTGACCAGTGACGAGCTCGCTGTACAATGTGTCTTTGGGGATCCTGCCATCTTCCATGTGGCTCACATGGCCAAGCCATCTCAAGCACTGCTGGCTCAGTAGGGTGTATAAGCTGGGGATGTTGGCCGCCTCGAGGACTTCTGTGTTGGAGATACGGTCCTGCCACCTGATGCCAAGGTAGCGAAGGTGGAATGAATTGAGACGTCGCTCTTGGCTGACATACGTTGTCCAGGCCTCGCTGCCATAGAGCAAGGTACTGAGGACACAGGCTTGATACACTTGGACTTTTGTGTTCCGTGTCAGTGCGCCATTTTCCCACACTCTCTTGGCCAGTCTGGACATAGCAGTGGAAGCCTTTCCCACGCGCTTGTTGATTTCTGCATCTGGAGCCAGGTTACTGGTGATAGTTGAGCCTAGGTAGGTGAACTCTTGAACCACTTCCAGAGCGTGGTCGCCGATATTGATGGATGGAGCATTTCTGACGTCCTGTCCCATGATGTTCGTTTTCTTGAGGCTGATGGTTAGGCCAAATTCGTTGCAGGCAGCCGCAAACCTGTTGATGAGACTCTGCAGACATTCTTCAGTGTGAGATGTTAATGCAGCATCGTCAGCAAAGAGGAGTTCCCTGATAAAGACTTTCCGTACTTTGGTCTTCGCTCTTAGACGGGCAAGGTTGAACAACCTTCCACCTGATCTTGTGTGGAGGAAAATTCCTTCTTCTGAAGACTTGAACGCATGTGAGAGCAGCAGGGAGAAGAAGATCCCAAACAGTGTAGGTGCGAGAACACAGCCCTGTTTCACGCCACTCAGGTTAGGAAAGGGGTCTGATGAGGTGCCGCTATGCTGAATTGTGCCTTTCATATTGCCATGGAATGAGGTGATGATACTTAGTAGCTTTGGTGGGCATCCAATCTTTTCTAGTAGTCTGAAGAGACCACGTCTGCTGACGAGCTCAAAGGCTTTGGTGAGATCAATGAAAGCAACGTAGAGGGGCATCTGCTGTTCGCGGCATTTCTCCTGTAGCTGGTGAAGGGAGAACAGCATGTCAATGGTCGATCTCTCTGCACGAAAGCCACGCTGTGCCTCAGGATAGACATGCTCAGCCAGCTTCTGGAGCCTGTTTAAAGCGACTCGAGTGAAGACTTTCCCCACTATGCTGAGCAGGGAGATTCCACGGTAGTGGAATAAATGGCGACAAATCCCCCGGACCTGACAACCTGCATTCTAGTGTTTTTAAAGAGGTAGCTGCAGAAATAGTGGATACTTAGAAATATGATTAAGCAGAGTCAACACAGATTTATGAAAGGGAAACCCTTCATGTTGAACACCAATTGGAAGAAGCACTGAGGGTAGCAAAGACCAAGTTTGAAATTCCACCTACCTCAGTAAAATAGATTTATTGAAAGGATACTGGCAAGTTCCAATGACACAGCAGGCAAAGGAAATCTCAGCCTTTGTCACCCCCAATGCCCTATTTCAGTGCAAAGTAATGCCCTTTGGTCTGAAAAATTGTTGTTATCCAGAGTCTGTGCTTGAGCCACACTCCAAAGATTAATGAACCAGGTGGTAGATGGTTTAAACAACTGTGTTGTTCACCTCGATGACTTGCTTGTTCTCAGCAGCACCTGGGAAGTTCATTTAAATCATTTAAGGCAACTCTGTAAGGGCCCACAGAATTCTCACTTAGTAGCCAACGCGGCAAAAAGCAAATTTGCCAAAGCCAAAATCACCTACTTAGGCCACATTGTGGGCCAAGGTCCAGTGTTGCCAAAGACAGCAATCGTGCAGGCCTGGTAGATTTCCCCATTCCAAAAACCAGGATGGTAATTATGCGTTTCCTGGGATTGTATGGGTTCGACCGTAAATGGGTTCCCAGCTTCAGCACCTTAGCTGCTCCCTTAACAGATCTGCTAAAGGAAAGTGCAAAAGTGATGTGGTCCAAGAAGTGCCAGCTAGCATTTGAAAAGTTGAAGGCAATCTTAACAAATTACCCCAAATTAGCAGGCCCAAATGTTAATAAATCTTTCAAGATGGCTGTCGATGCCAGTGACGGTGGAGTAAGCGAAGTTTTACTCCAAGATGATAATTCAGACTTTGAGAAACCAATTGGCTATTTTTCATAAAAACTAAACAGACATCAAAATAAATATTCAACACAGCAAAAAGAAGCATTCGGCTCCTGTGTGCTCATCAACATTTCGAAGTCCACGTGAATAATGGCGACAAAGAGATTCAAATTTCCACAGACCACAATCCGCCCACATTCCCGGACTGTAGCGATGGAGTTTCCTTCACCAAACATTTAGTCTGAAAATTATACAGAGTGAGGGTTGGGGTGAA
This sequence comes from Heterodontus francisci, assembly GCF_036365525.1. NCBI lineage: Eukaryota > Metazoa > Chordata > Chondrichthyes > Heterodontiformes > Heterodontidae > Heterodontus > Heterodontus francisci. The sequence continues at coordinate 103,147,482 of NC_090385.1, read as the reverse complement.
TGTGAGGGTCGGGGTGAGGGTGAGGGTGAGGGTTGGGGTGAGGGAGAGGGTGAGGGTGGGGGTAGGGGTGAGGGTGAGGATGAGGGTAGGGGTGAGGGTGAGGATGGGGGTTGGGGTGATGGTGGGGGTGAGGGTTGGGTTGAGGGTGAGGGTTGGGTTGAGGGTGGGGGTTGGGGTGGGGTGAGGGTGGCGGTGAGGGAGATGGTGAGTGTGAGGGATGGGGTAAGGGTGCGGGTCGGGTGAGGGTGGGGGTTGGGGTGAGGGTGAGGGTGAGGGTAATGATTGGGGTGAGGGTGGGGGTGAGGGTGCAGGTAAGGGAGTGGGTGAGGGTGAGGGTTGGGGTGAGGGTGAGTGTGAGGGTGACGGTAGGGGTTGGGTTGAGGGTGAGGGTGAGTGTGAGGGTTGGGGTAAGGGTGTGGGTCGGGGTGAGGGTGGGGGTTGCGGTGAGGGTGCGGTTGGGGGTTGGGGGTTTGGGTAGGAATGAGGGTGGGGGTGTGGGTGGGGGTTGGGATGAGGGTTGGGGTGAGGGTGAGTGTGGGGTTGGGGTGTGGGTGAGGGTGGGGGTGGGGGTTGGAGTGAGGCTGGGGGTGAGGGTGGGGGTTGGGGTGAGGCTGAGGGTTGGGGTGAAGGTGGGGGTTAGGGTGAGGGTTGGGGTGTGAGGGTGAGGGTGAGGGTTGGGGTGCGGGTAAGTGTGAGGGTGAGGGTGGGGGTAGGGGTGAGGGTGAGGATGGGGGTAGGGGTGAGGGTGAAGATGGGGGTTGGGGTGAGGGTGTGGGTTGGGTTGAGGGTGAGGGTGAATGTGAGGGTGGGGGTTGGGGTGAGGTTGAGGGAGAGGGAGAGGGTGAGGTGTGGGTTGGGGTGTGCGTGTGGGTGTGGGTGCGGGTAAGGGAGAGGGTGAGGGTGTGGGTTGGGGTGAGGGTGAGTGTGAGGGTGAGGGTTGGGGTGAGGGTGAGGGAGAGGGAGAGGGTGAGGGTTGGGGTGGGGATGGGGGTGGGGGTGGGTTTGAGGGTGAGGGTGGGGGTGGGTGTGGGGGTGGGGGTGGGGGTTGGGGTGGGGGTAGGGGTGAGGGTGAGGGTTGGGGTGAGGGTGAGTGTGGAGGTTTGGGTGGGGGTGAGGGTGAGGGTGAGTGTGGGGGTTGGGGTGAGGGAGAGGGTGAGGGTGGGGGTTGGGGTAGGGATGAGGGTGGGGGTGTGTGTGGGGGTTGGGGTGAGGGTGAGGTGAGTGTGAGGGAGGGGGTGAGGGTGAGGGAGAGGGTGAGGGTGGGGGTTGGGGTAGGGATGAGGGTGTGGGTGTGTGTGGGGGTTGGGGTGAGGGTGTGGGTTGGGGTGAGGGTGAGGGAGAGGGAGAGAGTGAGTGTGAGGGTTGGGGTAAGGGTGCGGGTCGGGGTGTGGGTGGGGGTTGGGGTGAGGGTGAGGTTGGGGGTTGGGGTAGGGGTGAGGGTGGGGGTGGGGGTGGGGGTTGGCGTGAGGGTGAGGGTTGGGGTGATGGTGAGGGTGGGGGTGGGGATGGGATGGGGGTGAGGGTGAGGTGAGTGTGAGGGAGGGGGTGTGGGTGAGGGAGAGGGTGAGGGTGGGGTTTGGGGTGAGGGTGGGGATGGGGGTGGGGGTGAGGGTGAGGGTGGGGGTGGGGGTTGGGGTGAGGGTGGGGGTGGGGGTTTGGTTGAGGGTGAGGGTGAGGGTGGGGGTTTGGGTGGGGGTGAGGGTGGGTGTGGGGGTTGGGGTGAGGGTGAGGTGAGTCTGAGGGAGGGGGTGTGGGTAAGGGTGGGTGAGGGTGGGGGTAGGGGTGAGGGTGAGGATGGGGGTAGGGGTGAGGGTGAAGATGGGGTTTGGGGTGAGGGTGTGGGTTGGGTTGAGGGTGAGGGAGAGGGGGAGGGTGAGGCCGTGGGTTGGGGTGTGCATGTGGGTGTGGGTGCGGGTAAGGGAGAGGGTGAGGGTGTGGGTTGGGGTGAGGGTGAGTGTGAGGGTGAGGGTGGGGGTTGGGGTGAGGGTGAGGGAGAGGGTGAGGGTGTGGGTTGGGGTGAGGGTGAGTGTGAGGGTGAGGGTGCGGGACGGGGTGAGGGTGGGGGTTGGGGTGAGGGTGAGGTTGGGGGCTGGGGTAGGGGTGAGGGTGGGGGTGGGGTTTGGGGTGAGGGTTGGGGTGGGGGTGGGGGTTGGGTTGAGGGTGAGGGTTGGGGTGAGGGTAAGGGTGGGGGTTTGGGTGAGGGTGAGGTGAGTGTGAGGGAGGGGGTGTGGGTGAGGGAGAGGGTGAGGGTGGGGGTTGGGGTAGGGATGAGGGTGGGGGTGTGGGTGGGGGTTGGGATGAGGGTGAGGGTTGGGGTGAGGGTGAGGGTGGGGGTGGGGGTGGGGGTTGGGATGAGGCTGAGGGTTGGGGTTAGGGTGAGGGTTGGGGTGAGGGTGAGGGTGAGGGTTGGGGTGAGGGTGAGGGTGGGCGATGGGGTGGGGGTGAGGGTGAGGGTGGTTGTGGGGGTTGGGTGAGGGTGGGAGTTGGGGTGAGGGTGAGGGTGGGGGTGAGGGTGGGGGTGAGGGAGGGGGTGAGGTTGAAGGTTGGTGTGAGGCTGAGGGTTGGGGTGAGGATGGGGGTTGGGGTGAGGGTGAACGTGGGGGTTGGGGTGAGGGTGAGGGTGAGGGTGAGGATGAGGATTGGGGTGAGGGTGGTGGTTGGGGTGGGTATGAAGGTGTGGGTGGGGGTTGGGGAGGGGGGTTGGGGTGAGTGTGAGTGTGTGGGTGGGAGTGAGGGTGGGGATGAGGGAGAGGGTGAGGGTGGGGGTAGGGGTGTGGGAGGGGGTGAGACTTGGGGCGTGGTTGAGGGTGGGGGTGAGGGAGGGGGTGTGGGTGGGGGTGAGGGTGAGGGAGAGGGTGAGGGTGGGGGTTCAGGTGAGGGTGAGGGTGTGGGTGGGGATTGGGGTGAAGGTGAGGGTGAGAGTGAGGGTGAGGGTCGGGGTGAGGGAGCGGGTGAGGGTGGGGGTGAGGGTAGGGGTGAGGGTGAGGGTGGGTGTTGGGGTGGAGGAGAGGGTGAGTGTGAGGGTGAGGGTCGGGGTGAGGGAAGGGGTGAGGGTTGGGGTGAGGGTGGTGATGAGGGTGAGGGTGAGGCTTGGGGTGAGGGTGAGGGTGGGGGTTGGGGTGGGGGTGAGGGTGAGAGTTGGGGTGAGAGTGGGGGTTGGGGTGAGGGTGAGGGTGGGGGTGAGGGAGATGGTGAGGGTGAGGGTTTTGGTGAGGGTGACAGTTGGGGTGAGGGTTAGGGTGGGGGTGAGGGTGTAGGTTGGGGTTGGGTGGGGGTTAGGGTGAGTGTGAGGATGAGGATCGGTGTGTAGGAGGGGGTGAGGGTTGGGGTGAGAGTGAGGGTGAGGGGGGAGTGAGGGTGAATGTTGGGGTGAGGGTATGGGATGGGGTGGGGATGAGGGTGGGGGTGAGGGTGGGGGTGAGGATTTGGGTGAGGGTGAGGGTCAGGGTGGGGGTGAGGGTGAGGATTGGGGTCAGGTGAGGGTGCGGGTAAGGGAGGGGGTTGGGGTGAGGCTGGGGGTGAGTGTGAGGGTGGGAGCTGGAGTGAGGGTGGGGGTGAGGGTGGGGTTTGGGGTGAGGGTGAGGGTTGGGGTGAGGGTGGGGGTGAGGGTGAGGGTGGGGGTTGGGGAGAGGGTGAGGGTTAGGCTTGGGGTGAGGGTGAGGGTGAGGGTGGGGGTTGGGGTGAGCGTGAGGGTGGGTAGGGGTTTGGGCGAGGGTGAGGGTGAGGGTGGGGGTTGGGGAGAGGGTGAGGGTGAGGCTTGGGGTGAGGGTGAGGGTGGGGGTTGGGGAGAGGGTGAGGGTGAGGCTTGGGGTGAGGGTGAGGGTGGGGGTTGGGGTGAGCGTGAGGGTGAGGGTGGGGGTTGGGGAGAGGGTGAGGGTGAGGCTTGGGGTGAGGGTGAGGGTGGGGATTGGGGCGAGGGTGAGGGTTGGGATGCGGGAGAGGGGGAGGGTTGGGGTGGGAGTTGGGGTGAGGGTGAGGGTGAAGTTGGGGTCGGGGTGAGGGTGAGGGTGGGGGTGTGGGTTGGGGTGCGGGTGAGGTTTGGGGTGAGGGTGGTGTTTGGGGTGAGGGTGAAGTTGGGGTCGGGGTGAGGGTGAGGGTGGGGGTGTGGGTTGGGGTGCGGGTGAGGTTTGGGGTGAGGGTGGGGTTTGGGGTGAGGGTGAGGGTAGGGGTTGGGGTGAGGGTGAAGGTTGGTGTGAGGGTGAGGGTCGGGGTGCGAGAAGGGTTGAGGGTTGGGGTGAGGGTGAGGGTGGGGATGAGGGTGAGGATGAGGGTGCAGGTGGGGGTTGCGGTGAGGATGAGTGTGAGTGTGTGGGTGGGAGTGAGGGTGGGGGTGAGGGAGAGGGTGAGGGTGGGGGTTGGGGTGGGGGTGAGGGTGAGGGTGAGATTGAGGGTGAGGGTTGGGGTAGGAGTGAGGGTGAGGGTGGGGCTGAGGGAGAGAGTGAGAGAGAGGGTTGGGGTGAGGGTGAGGTGAGTGTGAGGGATGGGGTGTGGGTGGGGGTGATGATTGGGGTGAGGGTGCAGGTAAGGGAGAGGGTGAGAGTGAGGGTTCAGGTGAGGGTGAGGGTGAGGGTGGGAGCTGCGGTGTGGGTGGGAGTGAGAGTGGTGTGGGGTTGGAGTGAGGGTGGGGGTGAGGGTGGGAGCTGGGGTGAGGGTGGGGGTGTGTGTGAGGGTGAGGGAGGGGGTGAGGTTTGGGGTGAGGGTGAAGGTGGGGATGGGGTGGTCATGAGGGTGGGGGTGAGGGTGAGTGTGGGGGTTGGGGTGATGGTGGGATTGGGGTGGTGGTGGGATTGGGGTGGTGGTAAGTGTGATGGTGGGGGTGGGGGTTGGGGTGAGGGTGTGGGTGAGGGTGAGGGTGGGGTTAGGCTGAGGATTGGGGTGAGGGTGAGGGTGAGGGTGGGGGTAGGGGTGGGGGTGAGGGTGAGAGTTGGGGTGAGAGTGGGGGTTTGGGTGAGGGTGAGGGTGGGGGTTGGGGTGGGGGTGAGGGTGAGAGTTGGGGTGAGAGTGGGGGTTGGGGTGAGGGTGAGGGTGGGGGTGAGGGAGATGGTGAGGGTGAGGGTTTTGGTGAGGGTGACAGTTGGGGTGAGGGTTAGGGTGGGGGTGAGGGTGTAGGTTGGGGTTGGGTGGGGGTTAGGGTGAGTGTGAGGATGAGGATCGGTGTGTAGGAGGGGGTGAGGGTTGGGGTGAGAGTGAGGGTGAGGGGGGAGTGAGGGTGAATGTTGGGGTGAGGGTATGGGATGGGGTGGGGATGAGGGTGGGGGTGAGGGTGGGGGTGAGGATTTGGGTGAGGGTGAGGGTCAGGGTGGGGGTGAGGGTGAGGATTGGGGTGAGGTGAGGGTGCGGGTAAGGGAGGGGGTTGGGGTGAGGCTGGGGGTGAGTGTGAGGGTGGGAGCTGGAGTGAGGGTGGGGGTGAGGGTGGGGTTTGGGGTGAGGGTGAGGGTTGGGGTGAGGGTGGGGGTGAGGGTGAGGGTGGGGGTTGGGGAGAGGGTGAGGGTTAGGCTTGGGGTGAGGGTGAGGGTGAGGGTGGGGGTTGGGGTGAGCGTGAGGGTGGGTAGGGGTTTGGGCGAGGGTGAGGGTGAGGGTGGGGGTTGGGGAGAGGGTGAGGGTGAGGCTTGGGGTGAGGGTGAGGGTGGGGGTTGGGGAGAGGGTGAGGGTGAGGCTTGGGGTGAGGGTGAGGGTGGGGGTTGGGGTGAGCGTGAGGGTGAGGGTGGGGGTTGGGGAGAGGGTGAGGGTGAGGCTTGGGGTGAGGGTGAGGGTGGGGATTGGGGCGAGGGTGAGGGTTGGGATGCGGGAGAGGGGGAGGGTTGGGGTGGGAGTTGGGGTGAGGGTGAGGGTGAAGTTGGGGTCGGGGTGAGGGTGAGGGTGGGGGTGTGGGTTGGGGTGCGGGTGAGGTTTGGGGTGAGGGTGGGGTTTGGGGTGAGGGTGAAGTTGGGGTCGGGGTGAGGGTGAGGGTGGGGGTGTGGGTTGGGGTGCGGGTGAGGTTTGGGGTGAGGGTGGGGTTTGGGGTGAGGGTGAGGGTAGGGGTTGGGGTGAGGGTGAAGGTTGGTGTGAGGGTGAGGGTCGGGGTGCGAGAAGGGTTGAGGGTTGGGGTGAGGGTGAGGGTGGGGATGAGGGTGAGGATGAGGGTGCAGGTGGGGGTTGCGGTGAGGATGAGTGTGAGTGTGTGGGTGGGAGTGAGGGTGGGGGTGAGGGAGAGGGTGAGGGTGGGGGTTGGGGTGGGGGTGAGGGTGAGGGTGAGATTGAGGGTGAGGGTTGGGGTAGGAGTGAGGGTGAGGGTGGGGCTGAGGGAGAGAGTGAGAGAGAGGGTTGGGGTGAGGGTGAGGTGAGTGTGAGGGATGGGGTGTGGGTGGGGGTGATGATTGGGGTGAGGGTGCAGGTAAGGGAGAGGGTGAGAGTGAGGGTTCAGGTGAGGGTGAGGGTGAGGGTGGGAGCTGCGGTGTGGGTGGGAGTGAGAGTGGTGTGGGGTTGGAGTGAGGGTGGGGGTGAGGGTGGGAGCTGGGGTGAGGGTGGGGGTGAGTGTGAGGGTGAGGGAGGGGGTGAGGTTTGGGGTGAGGGTGAAGGTGGGGATGGGGTGGTCATGAGGGTGGGGGTGAGGGTGAGTGTGGGGGTTGGGGTGATGGTGGGATTGGGGTGGTGGTGGGATTGGGGTGGTGGTAAGTGTGATGGTGGGGGTGGGGGTTGGGGTGAGGGTGTGGGTGAGGGTGAGGGTGGGGTTAGGCTGAGGATTGGGGTGAGGGTGAGGGTGAGGGTGGGGGTAGGGGTGGGGGTGAGGGTGAGGGTGGGGTTAGACTGGGGGTGAGGTTGGGGGTGAGGGTGAGGTAGAGGGTGAGTGAGGATTGGGGTGAGGGTGAGGGTGGGTGTTGGGGTGGAGGTGAGTGTGAGTGTGAGGGTGAGGGAGAGGGTGAGACTGAGGATTAGGGTGTGGGTGAGGGTGAGGGTGGTGGTGAGGGTAGGTGTGAGGGTGAGGGTGGGGACTGGGGTGAGGGATGGGGTGAGGGTGAGTGTGGGGATGAGGGTGAGGGTGGGGTTAGGGTGAGGGAGAGGATGAGAGTGAGGATTAGGGTGAGGGTGTGGGTGGGGATTGGGGTGAAGGTGAGGGTGAGAGTGAGGGTGGGGGTGAGGGTAGGGGTGAGGGTGAGGGTGGGTGTTGGGGTGGAGGTGAGGGTGAGGGTTGGGGTGGGGGAAGGGGTGAGGGTTGGTGTGAGGGTGAGGGTGGTGATGAGGGTGAGGGTGAGGCTTGGGGTGAGGGTGAGAGTGGGGGTTGGGGTGGGGGTGAGGGTGAGAGTTGGGGTGAGAGTGGGGGTTGGGGTGAGGGTGAGGGTGGGGGTGAGGGAGATGGTGAGGGTGAGGGTATTGGTGAGGGTGACAGTTGGGGTGAGGGTTAGGGTGGGGGTGAGGGTGTAGGTTGGGTGGGGGTTAGGGTGAGTGTGAGGATGAAGATCGGTGTGTAGGAGGGGGTGAGGGTTGGGGTGAGAGTGAGGGTGAGGGGGGAGTGAGGGTGAATGTTGGGGTGAGGGTATGGGTTGGGGTGGGGATGAGGGTGGGGGTGAGGGTGGGGGTGAGGATTTGGGTGAGGGTGAGGGTCAGGGTGGGGGTGAGGGTGAGGATTGGGGTGAGGGTGAGGGTGTGGGTAAGGGAGGGGGTTGGGGTGAGGCTGGGGGTGTGTGAGGGTGGGAGCTGGAGTGAGGGTGGGGGTGAGGGTGGGGTTTGGGGTGAGGGTGAGGGTTGGGGTGAGGGTGGGGGTGAGGGTGGGGGTTGGGGAGAGCGTGAGGGTGAGGCTTGGGGTGAGGGTGAGGGTGGGGGTTGGGGTGAGCGTGAGGGTGAGGGTTGGGGTTTGGGCGAGGGTGAGGGTGAGCGTGGGGGTTGGGGAGAGGGTGAGGGTGAGGCTTGGGGTGAGGGTGAGGGTGGGGGTTGGGGTGAGCGTGAGGGTGAGGGTGGGGGTTGGGGAGAGGGTGAGGGTGAGGCTTGGTGTGAGGGTGAGGGTGGGGATTGGGGCGAGGGTGAGGGTTGGGGTGCGGGAGAGGGGGAGGGTTGGGGTGGGAGTTGGGGTGAGGGTGAGGGTGAAGTTGGGGTCGGGGTGAGGGTGGGGGTGTGGGTTGGGGTGCAGGTGAGGTTTGGGGTGAGGGTGGGGTTTGGGGTGAGGGTGAGGGTGAGGGTTGGGGTTGGGGTGAGGGTGAAGGTTGGTGTGAGGGTGAGGGTTGGGGTGAGGGTGGGGGTTGGGGTGAGGGTGAGGGTTGGGTGAGGGTGGGGGTGGTGGTTGGGGTGAGGGTGAAGGTGGGGGTCAGGGTGAGGGTGGAGTTGGGGTGGGGGTGAGGGTGGGGGTTAGGGTTAGGGTGGGGGTGTGGGTGGGGTAAGGATGAGGGAGAGGGTGAGAGTGAGGATTACGGTGGGGGTGAGGGTAGGTGTGAGGGTGAGGGTGGGGACTGGGGTGAGAGAACGAGGAGAAGTCAGAGTATTATGTGACAATAAATACATCCCAGAAGCTAACAGATCTATACATACAGCAGGAGTGTCTTGGAGTAGGGACATTCGGTAAAGTGTACAAACTGTTGCACAAATTCACCGGTTACCCACCAGGTGAGGATGGGGGTGAGGGTGAGGGTGGGGTTAGGGTGAGGGAGAGGGTGAGAGTGAGGATTAGGGTGAGGGTGAGGGTGGGGATTGGGGTGAAGGTGAGGGTGAGCGTGAGGGTGAGGGTGACGGTCGGGGTGAGGGAGTGGGTGATGGTGGGGGTGAGGGTAGGGGTGAGGGTGAGGGTGGGTGTTGGGGTGGGGTGAGGGTGAGGGTGAGTGTGAGGGTGAGGGTCGGGGTGCGAGAAGGGTTGAGGGTTGGGGTGTGGGTGAGGGTGGGGAAAGGGGTGAGGGTGAGGGCGGGGGTTGGGGTGGGCTTGAGGGTGAGGGTCGGGGTGAGAGTGGGGGTTGGGGTGAGGGTGAGGGTGGGGGTGAGGGAGATGGTGAGGGTGAGGGTTGGGGTGAGGGTGAGGGTTGGGGTGAGGGTGGGGGTGGGGGTGAGGGTTAGGGTGAGAGTGGGGGTAGGGGTGAGGGTGAGGGTGGGGTTTGGGTGGGAGTGAGGGTGAGGGTGTATGTGAGGGTGGGGGTGGGAGTGGGTTTTGAGGTGAGGGTGAGGGTTGGGCTGAGGGTGGGGGTTGGGGTGAGGGTGAGGGAGAGTGTGAGGATTGGTGTGAGGGTGAGGGTGAGGATTGGGGTTTGGGGAGAGGGTGAGGGTGGGGGTTGGGGTGAGTGTGAGGGTGAGGGTGGAGATTGGGGCGAGGGTGAGGATTTAGATGCGGGATTGGGGTGAGGGTGAGGGTGAAGTTGGGGTCGGGGTGAGGGTGAGGGCGGGGGTGAGGGTGGGGTTTGGGGTGAGGGTGAGGGTTGGGGTGAGGGAGTGGGAGAGGGTGATGGTGTGGGTTGGGGTGAGGGTGAAGGTTGGTGTGAGGGTGAGAGTTGGGGTGAGGGTGGGGGTTGGGGTGAGGGTGAGGGTGGGGGTTGGGGTGAGGGTGAGGGTTGTGGTGAGGGTGAGGGTGTGGGTTGGGGTGAGGGTTGTGGTGAGGGTGAGGGTGTGGGTTGGGGTGAGGGTGGGGGTTGGGAATAGGGTGAGGGTTGGGGCGAGGGTGAGGGTGAGGCTTGGGGGTTGGGGTGAGGGCAAGGGTTGGGGTGAGGGCTGGGGTTGGGGTGAGGGAGTGGGTGAGGGTGGGGGTGAGGGCGATGGTGGGGGTGAGGGAGAGAGTGAGGGTGCGGGTGATGGTGGGGGTGAGGGAGAGTGTGAGGGTGAGGGTTGGGGTGAGGGTAAGGGTGTGTGCGTGGGTGGGAATGAGATTTGGGGTGAGGGTGAGTAGGGTTGGGGGTAGGGATGAGGGTGGGGGTTGGGGTTGGGTGGGGATGAGGGAGAGTGTGATGGTGGGGGTGAGGGTGAGTGTGAGGGTGAGGATGAGGGTGGGGGTTGGGGTGAGGGTCAGGGTGAGGGAGAGTGTGAGTGTGAGGCTCGGGGTGACGGAGGGTGTGAGGGTTGGGGTGAGGGTGAGTGTGAGTGTGCGGGTGGGAATGAGGGTGTGGGTGAAGGAGAGGGTGAGTGTGAGGGTGCGGGTCAGGGTGAGGGAGGGTGTGAGGGTTGGGGTGAGAGTTGGGGTGAGGGTGAGGGTGGGGTTGGCGGTTGGGGTTGGGTGGGTTTTAGGGTGAGTGTGAGGATGAAGGTCGGTGTGTGGGAGGGGGTGAGGGTTGGGTGAGGGTGAGGGGGGAGTGAGGGTGAGTGTTGGGGTGAGGGTACGGGTTGGGGTGGGGGTGAGGGTGGGGGTGAGGATTGGGGTGAAGGTGAGGGTCAGGGTGGGCGTGAGGATGTGGATTGGGGTGAGGGTCAGGGTGAGGGTGCGGATAAGGGAGGGGGTGAGGGTGAGGGTGGGGTTTGGGTGAGGGTGGGGTGGGGTTGGGGTGAGGCTGGGGGTGAGTGTGAGGGTGGGAGCTGCGGTGAGGGTGAGTGTGATGGTGGGGGTGTGGGTGGGGTTGTGGGTGGTGATGGGGGTTGGGGTGAGGGTGAAGGTGAAGGTTGGGGTGAGGGTGAAAGTGGGGGTGAGGGTGCTGGTAAGGGAGAGGGTGAGGGTTGGGGTGAAGGTGAGGGTGGGGTTGGGGTGGGGGTGAGGGTGGGATTTGGGTTTGGGGTGAGGGTGTGTGTCAGGGTGGGGGTGAGGGTGTGGATTAGGGTGAGGGTGAGGGTGCGGGTAAGGGAGGGGGTGAGGGTGAGAGTGGGGTTTGGGTTGAGGGTAGGGTGGGGTTGGGGTGAGGCTGGGGGTGAGTGTGAGGGTGGGAGCTGCAGTGAGGGTGAGTGTGGGGGTGGGGGTGTGGGTGGTGATGGGGGTTGGGGTGAGGGTGAAGGTGAAGGTTGGGGTGAGGGTGAAGGTGGGGGTGAGGGTGAGGGTGAGAGAGAGGATAGGGGTTAGGGTGAGTGTCAGGGTCAGGGTGGGGGTAGGGGTGAGGGTCGGGGTGAGGGAGCAGGTGAGGGTGGGGTGAGAGCGAGAGTGGGGGTGAGGGAGAGGGTGAGGGTGAGAGTGAGGGTGGGGGTGAGGGTGAGGGTGAGGGTGAGGGAGAGAGTGAGGGCACGGGTGAGGGTGATTGTGG